>NW_012100209.1:2574845-2580341 GCF_000951045.1 Mandrillus leucophaeus | reverse complement strand
ATGTAAATGACGAGTTGATGGGTGCTGACGAGTTGATGGGTGCAGCACAGCAACATGGCACAAGTATACATATGTAACAAAAAATAAAAAATAAAAAAAATAATAAAAATAAAAATAAAAAGAACTACAAACAACAAAAAAAAAGTTTTCACATTTTATTTTATTTTTAATTGACAAATAATTGTAGATATATATGGAGTATGATGTGACGTTTTGAATCATGTGTACACTGTGGAGTGATGAAATTAGTCTAATTAACCTATCTATCACCTCACATATTTATCATTTCTCATGAGTAAGAGTACTTAGAATCCACTCTTTTAGCAATTGTGAAATGTAGAATACATGATTATTATTAACTATACTAACTGTGCTGTGCAATAAATTACCAGAACTTATTCCTACTGTCTGACTGAAACTTTGCACCCTTTAATGAACACTTACCCTTTTCCTACCCATTTCCTGCCTCCTCCTCTGCTTCTGGTAACTACCATTCCACCTCCTATTTCTATGAATTTGACTTTTTTAAGATTCCACATATAAGTGAGATCATATTGTATTTGTCTTTCTGTGCCTGCCTTATTTCACTTAGCATAATGTCCTCTAGATTTATCCATGTTGTTACAAATGACAGAATTTCAATTTTTTTTTTTTTTTTAAGATGGAGTTTTTCTCTTGTTGCCCAGGCTGGAGTGCAATGGAACGATCTCAGCTCACCACAATCTCTGCCTCCCAGGTTCAAGTGATTCTTCTGCCTCATCCTCCTGCAGAATTTCATTTTTTAAAGGCCAAATAGTATTCTATCATTTACCTATACTGCATTTTTAAAATTCATTCATTCATTGATGGGTATTTAGGTTGTTTCTATATCTTACTATTGTGAATAGTGTTGCAATGAATTTAGGAATACAGGCATCTCTTTAACATACTGATTTTAAGTACTTTGGATATATACCCAATGATTGCTGGATCACATGGTAACGCTATTAATATTTTTAGTTTTTTG
Source organism: Mandrillus leucophaeus (assembly GCF_000951045.1). Lineage (NCBI taxonomy): Eukaryota > Metazoa > Chordata > Mammalia > Primates > Cercopithecidae > Mandrillus > Mandrillus leucophaeus. Next base: position 2,579,335 of record NW_012100209.1, on the reverse strand, counting down.
AGAAACCTCCATAGTGTTTTCAAAAATGGCTGTACTAATTTACATTTCCACCACCAGTATCCAAGGTTTCCTTTTCCCCACATCCACACCAATACTTTTTATCTTTCATCTTTTTGATAGTAGCCATTCTAGCAGTTGTGAGGTGATATCTCCTTGTGACTTAATTTGCATTTCTCTGATGGTTCGTGACGAGTATTTTTTCATAATCTGTCAGCCATTTGCATGTCTTCTTTTAAGAAATGTCTAGTCAAAGAAAAAAGTTTAGACTTGTGCAGAAATAATGATGATACTTAGAATTATGAGATACATACAATATAAGAGATTCCCATGTGGAATCTTGAAAAATCAGAAGAGAGATAAAACCTTCACAGGTTAGATGATCAGGGAAGAGTAGATGTGGTAGGTAGAATTTTCATGTCTTTGCACCTCTACAGTGCCTATAAAAAGCTTTCTATTACTTGACATACCTTGGTGACATTGTCTGCACTTAGTAATCTTTACTCTCTTTGTTTTAAATACATTTTGTTTTCAATGTTTTACTTGCCACTATAGTGTTTGTAAATATGGATTCTTTTTATTTCACTATTTGGGATTTATTTTACTTATAAATCTACAATTTATATACTCTTTATCAATTCTAAAAAATTTAGTCATCGTCATTTCGAAAATAATCTCTCTATAGCTGCCATGGAGAACTCTAAATAAATGTATTTAGAAGTATTTTATTCTTATCTTTCATGCTTTTAATTTTATAATTGCATGTTATGTCTCTTGGTTTCATTCTAGTTATCTTCTTTCAGTTCAGTAATTGTATCAGTTTATCACTGCTGCATAACAAACCACTCCAAAACTCAGCAGCTTAAAACAATGAGCATGTATTACTAATGCTCATGAACCAAGTCAGCAGGCTGATCCTTGTGATCTCAGTTAGGTTCACTTAGGTGTCTGAAGGAAGCTGTGGGTTGGCTTTGCAGATTTTGCCTGGTGTTAGCCAAAATGTCTGGGGTCTCAACTGAGATGACTCAGCTCTTCTCTGGGTACTCTCTCCTCAGGTTAGCATAGGCATATTCTCATGGTAGTTATGGAGCTGTGATAGAGCAGGACCGTTGAGGCCGAGGCTCAAGCTGGCACCGATCAGGTTTCATTATTATTTTTGTGAACCTTACATATGCAGCCTTTGCAAACATCACTTCACTAAAAAGTATAAAAATTATATTTTACAATGGTGTTGGTATAAAGATTAATATGATCTAGTCTACACTTATTACTGTAACTTCATCTTTTTTCTCCTACTTAATTATTATTATTATTTTTGGAGACAGGGTCTCACTCTGTTGCCCAGGCTGGAGTGCGGTGGCATGATCTCGGCTTGCTGCAGCCTTGACCTCCTGGGTTCAAGCCGTCCTTCCACCTCAGCCTCCTGAGTAGCTGGGACTACAGGTAAATGCCACTGGGCCCGGCTAATTTTTTATGCTTATTTTTGTGGAGATAAGATCCCAGTCTCACTATGTTGCCTAGGCTGATCTCAAACTTGTAGGTTCAAATGATCATCCCACCTTGGCCTCCCAAAGTGCTGGAATGATAGACATGAGCCACCACACCTAGCGTTGTTTCTGTTGTAAAAGAAATTAATGTTAAAACAGTTTTATGGGCCTCTAAAAGTATTATGGGCCCCAGGAATTTTAGGAATTGTGACATTCATGCCTAATGAATGTCAGTCCTGCATACTATCACTTCTGCCACATTCTCTTGATCAAAGCTATAAAAAGGCAATCCCAGACTTTAAGACTAGGAAAATAGACTCCACTAATTTAATGAGAAGCTCTGCAAAGTCACATTGCAGAGGGTTTAAATATAGTGAGGGATGAAGAATTGAGTTCATTTTTTAAAATCAATCTACCACATCAATTCTCTCTTCCTGTATATTTAATCTATTTAGTTCATCTGCTATTTTTGTTTCTTGCTTTTTTTTTTTTTGGTTCAAGTTTTTGTTTTCTTTCATTTCCAAACACATTTAAAACATGTTTATTTTGAATTTTGATTCTAATAAATATAATACCTAAAAAGCTTACAAGGCAAATTGTCTAGTGTGTGTGTGTGTGTGTGTGTGTGTGTGTGTGTGTGTGGTGATAGCTCCTGCTCTTGGGAGTTTATTTTTTTATAGTTTGGTAACTTTGATTTGGTGGTATGTCCATTTCCCTCTGCTTTTGTCCAATGCCCAGGATATTAAACACAGAACCATATAAAATTTATTTCTCAGTATAGAGGTTCTTGGTCATGCATTGACCAAGTATGTAATATGAATTCAACTGCCAGTCTACCTGGATGCAGCTAATCTTCAGGGAAGATGTCTTTTCCTTACCTGGAACTGAGGCACAGAGAGTTAGGTGAACCCACAAATAGCTAATCATGGGGTCGGGTTCCCTAGGCAGACATGATTGAGAAAGGCATGAAAGAGCCAACAGAGATTTTCTGGATAATACAATGTCTTACACCTGGTGTCAAATAATAAATCCTTCTAGAGCAAAAACAATAACAACAACAACAACAGTAATAACAGCCACAGTAACAAACCAAGACTAAACTATTAACTTGGCAGTGAAGGAAGCACATGCTAATGAGGAAATTCAATTAATAGAGTTATTTGCTTAAGGGGAAAAGTCAGAGGTTTTTATATACTACAGAGAAGCAGTTCATAATCATATTAAGCATGGAAAACCAGCACTCTGGAGAGGACAGAGTGAGTCCATAGGTCTGTGTACACTTGGCTAAAATAGTCTCATCATTCATTTTTCATAAAAGTGTCTTCAATTAGGTTCAGCAAAGATCTGGCATCCAGGTTACTCAAAGTTCAGGAAAATATCAAGCTATTTAGAGCCAGCTATGATAAAATACCAAAGTCAGTTTTGATATTTCCTAGGCAAGTGCTCCTGGAAGTGGGAAACTTCTTCACACTGGCCTGAGGAAGATATTGTATGAAAAATGATATAAACCATTCCCTTGGACTCTCCCTTGTTACTCAAAATACGGACTATGGATCAGAGCATAGGTATGACTTTGGTGGTTGCCAACAGTGTAGGTTGTTAAGACTTCACTCCAGCTCCACTCTGAGTCAGAATCTGTATTTCATTAAAGTCCTCAGTTTTTTCATACACACACTAAAGAGGGAAGAAAAAACTTTAAAACAGGATTTTAGAAAAGTGATTTTCCAACTTGGTGTATAACAGAATCAACAGGAGAATTGGAGCCACAGATTCACTGGGTTCAGATAGGACCCAGACCTTCATATTTTTATCAAGCTTCCCAGGAGGTTCTGATACCTACCAAAGCTGGAGAAACATGATTTTAGAACATGCTGCTCTTACTCAGGATCCATAAATGCAAAAATCTGTAAGAAGTGTATTCACTGAGAGTAAAGCTCTGGTTTTATCCAAGAATCAAACCAAATGCAGTTTTAATTGGAATTTACACAGCATAATTACAGAGTCACCAGGATTTTTAACACCTAGAATTTCTGTCACCTAAAAGCACATCCAGCATAAGTAAGATTTTTTTCCCGTAAGAACACTGTAAGAAAAAAAATACTGCATCTGTGAGAATATTCCAATGAAGACAATCCTCTATTAAGAAACAAATAAATTCTTAATTCTTTGGAAATGGTGGAAATAGTTAGCTATTATAACTGTTTTTGAGAGCAGAGAAATAACTGAATCTTAATTTATATGTAGGAAATTTATCCATGTACTTATCAAGTCATTAATTTTCTTAACAAATTAGAAATTTGCTTTTTCAGTTAATAAAAACTAGCCTTAGTTGCCAAGGTTTCTTTTAAGAAAGGCAAATTTTGGTGCATCATATTTGAAATCCATTTTAACAAAAAAATGACAAAGTTTTTTTCACACCGCTTCTCTTTAAGGTACCCTGATATTGGCATCAGAAAGAATGAGGTAATGTGCTTTCAATAAACCCCAAAGCTATCAAATACAGAAAATTATTTGGTTATTTCCTTTACTGGATACAGAACTTTATATTTATTAGTCATTTAATTATGAGTTCAGAAATGAATTTGTGATGCTAGGAGAACAATATTCATTAATAATTAGGGAAATGAGCAATGCACAAAGTTTTCTAATAGGTCCAACCCTTCTATTTCCTGCATGGTAAATATTTGTGAAGGAAATATGCTCTAATAAGATAAGAGATTCAGTAGAGGCACATTTGTAATTTCTCCCTGAATAATTCAGATTCAACATGACATTGGCAACTGTTTAAAGAAATATATTTAATACTAGATAGTTGTTATAATATACTGCTTAAACCATAAAACCCTCAGCTTGCTTTTCTAAAGCATAATGTGATCCTTTATAACCAAGACCATCATTTTACATCTGAGGAAAAAATACGAAGCCAAAACCAAGAAACTTAACTATTTGCAGATATGAGAAAAAAAACATATTCTTTTGATTTTTTTTTTTTTTTTTTTTTTTTTT
>NW_012100209.1:2565347-2574795 GCF_000951045.1 Mandrillus leucophaeus | reverse complement strand
TTTTTGATATAGAGTCTTGCTCTGTTGCCAGACTGGAGTGCAATGGCGCGATCTCAGCTCACTGCAACCTCCACCTCCCCAGTTCAAGCGATTCTCCTGCCTCAGCCTCCTGAGTAGCTGGAACTACAGGCATGTACCACCACACTCAGCTAATTTTTTGTATTTTAGTAGAGACAGGGTTTCACCATGTTGGCCAAGATGGTCTCGATCTCCTGACCTCATGATCCACCCACCTCGGCCTCCAAAAGTGCTGGGATTACAGGCGTGAGCCACCGCGACCAGCCTTCTTTTGACTTTTAATGAAAATATATTTCCAATAAAGTTTCTAGGGTTTGATTTGTATTTGAACAATACATTTGACACAAGAACTGGGTTATTTTGAAGAAGAATAAAAAGCTAGAAATGTGTATACTTTTGGATTTAGTATTCCAGATCAAACCCTTTTATCCTAAGGAAAAAATAACATACATAAAGATTATATATAAGAATATTTATTGGAATGGTAAGAAACAGTAAAAAAATGAATCAGTAACTTTGACTTCCAACTTCAGTTAAGGAAAGGTCAATCATGTTAACTGATAAAAAAAAAATGTAGAAGGAAATTGATCCCATTGTCTATGTAGGTTCACATACAAAATTTTTCATAAAATTTTAATTAGTCATTAATGATTAATGGCAGAAAATTTATTCTGGATAACTTAAAAATAAGTCTTTTATCGGAATAAGAGTGATATGGCCCAGAAACATCATAAGAAGATGGATGCTACTTTAGAGCTGCAAGTGCCTGTTTCCTGAGATTTCAGTTCTTTAGGGCTATGGAAATAGTGTCTTCAAGAAAACCTGTCTAAACCTCAGCGGTCAAGAGGCCCTATTAGATATATGGTTTATGTGAATATTAATAAAATAATGGAAACAAATATTCAAAGTAGGGTATTAAACTGTGGTATAACTCCTCAGCGGAATAGTATTAGCTATTAAAATTCTTTTAGAAGACTTTCAAAACACGGGAAGTGTTTCATTAGGAAATGTTGGGTTTAAAAGAAAGGATGTTAAAAATAGTATGTTCAGCATAATCTAAAACTTATTACAATATATCTACATAGAGACAAGAAGGGGTAAACCTATATGCACTAAAATGCTTATAGTAATTCTCTCTCGGTGGCAGGATTAGAGATTTTTTTGCTTCTTTATGGGGAAGTAGAGTAGCACATTTATTGTCTACTATTACTATAATGAATTACCACAAATTTAATAGCTTAGAACAACACAAACATATCTCACAGTTCCATAGTCAGAACTCTAGGAGGCCCAGCGTGTTTCTCTGCTCTGCGTTCCATAATGCTAAAATCAGGGTGCTAGTCAGCTAGGGCTCTTGCGTGAAGGCTCTGAAGAAGAATCTACTTTAGGCTCGTTTAGGTTGTTGAAATAATTCAGCTTCTTGTGGCTGTGGGACCCAGGTCCCCGTTTCCTTTTTGGCTGTCAGCCAGGGTTGTTCTCAACTTCTAAAGACTGCCACACTTCCTGGCTCATGGCTACTTTCATCTTCACATCTAGAAACAGTGGGTGAGGTCTCATGATTTACATATTTCCTGACTTTTTATTCCATTGCATCTCTCTGACTGAACCCAGCTGGAGAAACTTCTCTGCTTTTTAGGCCTTGAGGAAATTAGCTTGGATCCACTTGGATAATCCATGAGCCTGTTAAATGCCACTGATTAGCAACCTTAATTCCATCTGGAAAGTCCCTTCCTCTATTAACATAACATACTCACAGGATCCATGGACTAGGGTAGAGACACATTTGGAGAGTGATTTTTCTGGTTTACCACAATAGTGTAATGGTAATGGCATGGGCTTAGAGACATATAATAAATAAACCTTGTTTTTATTTCAAAAGCTGCCATTCAATATATGTAGACTTTGTTGTGTTGTCCATGTCTCAGTTTTCTTGTGTACAAAATGAGGATAGTTAATATATTGATTTCACTGGATGTTTTTGAAAATTAAATCAGACACTATAATAAAAGTATATGCTGCAATTCTCAGTAAAGATTAGCCGTGATATTGACATTTTTACTCTTGATACATTTCCATCTTTTCTACAATGAACTTAGTTTAGAAATCATGAGAAAATCAATACAAATTTATTTTAAAGGCAAGACTATTTAATTACATTCATATGGCTATATCTGTTGGACAACCTATATTTTCCCATCTTTTTAAAGTAACTTTTTCCTGTATTGCTTACTAACTGGAATTGATCTTCCGTTTCAAATATATACATTGAAATCATATATACATTTATTTCCTCTGTCACCCAACTAGAGCAAGTGCTGGTAAAATATCAGTCTTGTTCCCTGCTGTATCTTTAGTGTTTAGAAAAATTCCTGATACTTAGTTGGTACCTTATAAATACATGTAAAATAAATTAACTTTTAATACGTACATACAAACAAGAGCTTAATTTAAAAAAATTTTGGATTACGTAGAAATTTTTCTTTAATATGGTTCCCAAAAGAAGAAAGTCTTTTTTTGCTGAAGCTTTTGAAAGTTTAAATTTTCCCTCATCTAAAATGTTCTTCCCAATTAGCATATTTAAAATGTATTTGTTCGTATAAAACCTTCCAGTTGCAGGCAAGAGAGGTAAATCTACTCAATAATAATAAATCACATTGTTTTCTTTCTTTTCTTTTCTTTTCTTTTTTTTTTTTGAGGCAAGGTCTCACTTTGGAGTGACATGGTGGCATCTCAGCTCACTGCAACCTCTACCTCCCAGGTTCAAGCGATTCTCCCACCTCAACCTGCAGAGTAGCTGGGATTATAGGCATGAGTCACCATATCCAGCTAATTTTTTCGTATTTTTAGTAGAGACAGGATTTCACCATGCTGGCCAGGCTGTCTTCAAACTCCTTGCCTCAAGTGACCTTCCTGCTCAGCCTCCCAAAATGCCGGAATTATAGTCATGAGCCACCATACCCAGCTATATTGTTTTCTTTTAACTCACAAATCCTCACATTAAAGACATATTTCTAATTTAAATTATGAAAAACTATAATATAATATCCAAGCCAGTGAGATTTATTTGCTTCTCTTGACAAGTAACTTTTGCTCTCAATATGTGTGATGGAACCTGAGATTTGTTTCCAATGTGTAATGCAAATCTGTCGAAAACCTCTTCATGAGCTCACCTTCTGCCTTCCTAAATGTTCCAACTGCCTTCTTATGCTTGAAATTCCACAGCTGTGTTTCTTTTAGTAAGAGTATTTGCATTTTAAAGGGGATAATTCAGTGTGAATAAATTTTAGAAAGACAAGACAAGCTAGGGGAAAAAAGAAGCATAAATGGTGAAGAAGGATACTACATGAAGGAAGAGAAAAGACTACCATTAAGCAGGGGAGAGAGATGAGAATAGTGTTGGAAGGTTGTGGGGGCTGAAAGACTAAATTCACCCTCATGACTCAGGAGCAGCTCTTTTCCTAAGATACCTATGAGTTAAAACTCGGAAATCTTAGTATACACACAATTCCACTTTGGCAAATGAACTCAGAGTCTAATGGGGATCATGAAACAAGACTTCATTTTTTTGGTGGGATGAAGGGGTCATGGGAGAATTCAAATGTCCTCCAGAAAGACTAGATATGCTTCATCTCTCGGGTTGGTTAACAGTAGGGAGCAACTCTGAAATAGCTGGAGATTCTATTCCATGTGGTAGATGATTGTGGGAAATGTGTGACTAATGCACACTTCCTGAGCCAAATCACATTTGGGCAGCTAACAACTTGGCTAATGTGTCTGCTCTGTGTGGATCTGATAACATGAGATGAGGATGCTATATTACGGGCTTTGACTCAGTCTTTATCAGGCCATTAAGTTAAAGGAATCATGAAAATGAAATAGTCAATTAATATATTATGGTTCAATGCAACAAACGTGAAAACCCGTAATTACAATACAAAAAGGGAAATTCTATGAGTTTTGTAAAAAACAATCGATATAACTGAAGAAGAAAGTCTTTTAAAAAAATAACATAAGAATGAACCATAATATTTCCACTAGACCAATGTTGTTCAAACTTCATATAATCCATTAGTAAATTGTGAAATAAGTTTTGAATGTTCTAAAGTAAAGTGGAATAGAATGGAAAAATAGACTGCACTACATATAGGAAGGATAATTGTTGATGGTTTAAACGATACATATGAATATGACTATTATTAAAAAAATCAATTCTAGGTAGATGAAGGGTCTAAATGTCAAAGGCATAGAGGTTTTATAGGATAACATAAGATAATGCATTTATGGATTTGGTTATTGTAGGATAATCTGCTATAGATAGATAGATAGATAGATAGATAGATAGATAGATAGATAGATAGACAGACAGACAGATATAATGTGATGTCAAAGTTATATTTTACTGCAGCCGATAATAACAAATGTTTCAAGTTGCTCCAGAATACCAGGGGTTCATAACTTGAGGCCACAGAATATAGAGATCACAAGCTTGAATAGGAAAAAATGATATCTTTAGTTTCACTAATATGGAACTAAAATTTAGCATCACCTTCAGTTATGATTTCAGGAAACTTACCACAGTAATATTAGCAATACTAATACTGTGACATTGTCATCAATAAATATGGTATTTTATATCCTATCATGATTATTTCAATTATGTCAAAATATTGAGTCCACTAGTACCCCAAAATTATAGTAGTTATTCTATTTCCCCACACCTTGTTAATTCATGTGACTATTAAGAAGCTCATGTGTTACGGTATTACAATTTTTAGCACTTTGACAACTATTCTAATACATAGCATTCCTTTGTTGTATTGTCTATTTAATCATTACAAATATAAAAATAGTATTTTAAAAAGATAATTCATAGACTTCAACAGAGTGCCCAGAGGGCCCAGGGCACCAAAAAAGAGAAAAGAAAAGGAAAAAGACCTTGAAGAGAGCAATGAAATGCTGAAGGCAAAAGCCGTAACTTACTCTCATTTGTGTCTCCAGAATTTAGTCTAGAACCCAGAGCATATTTGCTCTCAAAAATTATTGTTGGATTACACCCTAGTATGAAAGCATCAAGAAAAAATTAGTAAACTGTGACTTGGTGGAAGGATTCACCAAGTAGATAATGTTTGAATGGGCTCTTGTAAAATGAGTAGTAAGAGAACACAGTGAATAGCATATACACACTGATCAGTAAAGAACATGACTATTGTAAAAAAAAAATAATAACAATTCTAGATGGATGAAGGGTCTAAATGTCAAAGACATAGAGGTTTTATAGGATAACATAAGATAATGCTTTTATGGGTTTGGTTACTGACAAATTTCTTAAACACGACACAAAAAATATGTTGGGAATTTTTATTATATTAAATCTAACAACTTATCTCCATCAAAAGTACCATAAAAGCTCTATGAAGAGGCTATAACAATTGTAAATATATATGTGCCCAACATCAGAGGACCTAAATATCTAAAGCAAATATTAACAGATCTGGGAAGTAAGAAATACACAGCAACACAATAATAGTAGAGGACTTTGACACACCACTTTCAATGACAGATAGACCATCCAGACAGAAAATCAATATGGCAACACTGGAGTTGAATTACACTTAGACTGAACGGAACTATACAGACTCTTCCACCCAACAGTAGTAGAATAAACATTCTTCCTAAGTACACAGGAAACATTCTCCAGGCTATATCATATGTTAGGCTGCAAAACACGTCTTAACAAATTTACGAAGATTGAAATCATATCAATCTTTTCCGACCACAAAGTTATGAATAACGAGGAAAACTAAAAACAGAGACAAATATTGGAGCATTAAACAACACACTTCAGAAGAACTACTGGGTCAAAGAAGAAATCAAAAGGGAAATTTAAAAACTACCTTGAATTTCATATTATCTCCTTGTATAAGTTAGTTTTTGCTGCCCTAACACATTGCTCCAAAACTCAATGGCTTTAACATATGTAGCTCACAACTTTGTGTGTCAGCAATTTGGGCTGGCTTTCATTGGCTGTTCTTTGTTTGTAATCATGTATGGTTCTGCACTTAAATGGCAGTTGATAGGCCAATAGTGTACCAGCTGTCTTTCTGTCAACTGCAATGATAGCTAGGGTTATGAGAGTAACTCTCCTAAGTGTCTTTTAGCATCCATCTGGCCACTCCAGTCTTGTCCACATAGTAGTAGTTTTAGGGTTTCCAAGATCAGCAAGAGAGTGTGAACTCCAACGTACAAGCATTTTTGAGTGCCTTGTTTGTGACGGCTGGCTAACGTCCCACTCGACAAGGGAGGCCACTTAGCCAACTCAAGCTCAAGGAGTGAGAAACAGATCTGACCTTTTCATAGGAGGCTCTGCAATGACACATAACACAGGGGATGCAAGGCGGAATTTGGACTCAACCTTATAATCTCACACTGATGAAATCAAACTGAAGAAATCAAGAAGTATTTTCTGTCTACCACTTTATGGGCAGATCTATTTTAATCTTGTGTTATAGTCTAGTAATTGGCCTCTAATAAGTTTTCCTCTAGTAATTAATAAGATACTTCATAAGGAGAGACTACTGTATATCTTGGGAGTCGTATCATTCACCGTTAGTTGAGTACTAAGGAATTTTCCTGTGTTCTTGCTTCAGTGTTTGGGAAATGAGTTATAGAATAAAATTGTTTCATTTTGACTAAACATTTTTTTTTCTTGGAGCTCTGCTTATTGAAAACCTTAAGCTATTAATTTATTCAAAAACATTTGTTAAGTACCTACCATGTACCAGATTTTGTGCTATCTGGTAACTAAAATCAGCACTTTACAAAATCTAACACATATTCTTTAAGAAAAGAGAAAATGGGCCGGGCGCAGTGGCTCACACCTATAATCCCAGCACTTTGGGAGGCCAAGGTGGGAGGATTACTTGAGGTCAAGAGTTCGAGATCAGCTAGGGCAACATGGCAAAATCCTGTCTCTACCAAAAATACAAAAATTAGCCAGCCAGGGTGGCAGGCACCTGTAATCTCAGCTACTTGGGGGGCTGAGGCAGGAGAATTGGTTGAACCTGGGAGGCAGAGGTTGCAGTGAGCCAAGAGAGAATGGATTTAACTTTGAAAAGTGGTAGATGTCAAGGTTCTCTAAGGAGAAAAGCAATAAAATTGCTCTGTGACCTAAAAAAAGAAGCTATATATATGGAAGGAGAGTAGGATATTTAGCAAATTGGTGTTTTAATGAATAAAATCAGTGCATATTTACATTTTATCAGGTATGAGTGTATTTGATTCTATTCTTCTTTTACCAATTTATGAAACCTAATTGAGTTGTTCCAGTGTGAGAGAGTAAAGATTGAGTGACCTACAACTAGAATTTATTTGCATACAGAAACATTTTTATGGTCAAAAGGACTAGAAAGAGAAATGGGACATTTTAAGAAAATCTGTCTCTAAAGCACCATTTCTAAAGTGAAATTATACAGCTCAATTTATTTTATGAGAGTCACCGTAGCTCAAATAATAAACTTGATTTTGATTTCACAGAAATTAAATAATTTTACTTTTCCTTAGTGTATCTTTGAATGATTCCATTCACAGACCAAATTTTTTCTTAGATTATCTGAAAGTCTTATTCTCTCTGACATACAAAGACGTACATGATTTTCTATTAATCCTAATATTTTCCTTTTATCTACTTTTTATTTCAATGGAACATTACAGCAAATCAATTTAACTAGCTGCAGAAATCCAGTTGTTTAGATAATAACAATGAAAGATGTTTTCAGTCTCAGTTGTATTTTTCAATTGCCCTGTCTTTTCTTATGTTACTCTGAGTTTTGTTCTTAAATAATGCTGGGATAAAATTCAGTAGAATTCAGTCTTTGTGCATTGAATAATGCATCAAGTAAGTGTCACATGCCACTTGTTGTACTACATTATGGAGCTATATAGTTGAAAAGGTTAATCCTTCACAGCTACCTAATATTTAGAGAGAAGGGAATACCTAGAATCAGAAAATCGAATCCGTGGCTACATGTACACGTATATATCATCAAATTTGGCATTCAAAGGTGGTACCTAAACTTGGCTTGGCATCAGAATATGCTCAAACCCGGGAAAATTTAAAGAATACTTTGCATCTTGAATCCCATACTCAGTGGTTATCATTTAATAATTTAGTAGAAGGACTGAAGAATTATTTTCTCAACGCTCTCAAGGTGACTCTGATGCAGCTGGCCTAGTGCTGGTTCCAGGAGAGGCAATGTGGGACCATTCATCTTCTTGCAATGTGTTAGAATAAATATGACAGAAATAGCCTTGATATGTATAATATTGTTGTGAATGTCCTGTTTTTCTTAAAAAATGGAATTTTTGTACTTTGGTTTCTAAAATTCAAACTTTTTCTATGCAATCTCTGTGGATGTTGCTCATTTATAAGCCAATAACATGAAATGCTTGCACCATTCTTGAGAAAATATGTAGATTGCTAATTGTTGGACTTTATGACTTCAGAAGTTATAGGAATCCACCTCCCCAATAATTATTTGTGACAAAGGCTGAAGAAGAAATTCCAGGAAAATAAAACATAGAGAATTTAATTTTAAAAGTCATGTTCTAGTAATTCAAAGCATGGCTTATAAAAATTGAAAGAGCTGGGATCAGGTCTTGAAATCTATGAGAAGAACAGCTGGTTGAGAATAACCAAGGAATAAATGGAATTACTTACATTTTCCCTTCGGTAGCCACTTACGTACCAGCCGTAGCATGTCACTTATTTGGAATGGACAAAGGTAAAAGGCCAAGGAGAGTAGGAAAGTACCCTAGTCACCACTATTCATGCAGATGGAGTCCTACTTTGAGAAATTACAATCCAATCATGATAACAAGAACTATCTATATATTTACTTGATACTCACCGTTTATAAATCTTTTATAAATACGTTAACTCAGCTTATACTCACAAAAGATCTACAAGGTAGAAACAAATAGCTTCCTTTCGTAAGTTTGAGATGGAGGCTCATAGATGTTAAGTGATTTTTCTGTGCTCACACAACTAATATGAGTTGGGATTTGAATTTTCAAAATTGCTTCTTTATTTCCGTTCCTTTTTTTTTCTTTATTTTTTTTTCTTTTAACCCTTTTTTTTTCCATTCTTTAAATTTTCGTTTTAGGGACGGGTTTTTTTTTGGTTTGCCCAGTCCTTTTTTTTGCCCTTTGGGCAGGGTTTTAGTTTTTCTTTAAAAATGTTTCTTTTAGTATGCCATTTCATGTGAATTCTTTTTTAGTTCCTCTTCAGTGCTTTTCACAGTTTCCTACCTTTCATACTGCATAGTCTGAAAACCTGGTTGATCCCCACCCTCAATGTCTGGTCTCTGGCCCAAGAGCCTAAGCTGTCCAGCACAAATGCAGGAGAAACTTTCATCTTATACATCAAACATAT
>NW_012100209.1:2554200-2558979 GCF_000951045.1 Mandrillus leucophaeus | reverse complement strand
CTAGTCACCACTATTCATGCAGATGGAGTCCTACTTTGAGAAATTACAATCCAATCATGATAACAAGAACTATCTATATATTTACTTGATACCCACCGTTTATAAATCTTTTACAAATATGTTAACTCAGCTTATACTCACAAAAGATCTACAAGGTAGAAACAAATAGCTTCCTTTCGTAAGTTTGAGGTGGAGGCTCATAGATGTTAAGTGATTTTTCTGTGCTCACACAACTAATATGAGTTGGGATTTGAATTTTAAAAATGACTCCTTAATTACAGTACCTTTTTCTTCCTTAATTTTATTTCCTATAAACCATCTCTTATACAATACTTAAAATTTCAGTTTAAGGAACGGCTTCTGTCTAGATTGACCAAGACATTATTTTGACCCTTGGGCAAGGCTATAAGTTCTCCTTAAAAAATGTTTCTTTTAGTATGCCATTTCATGTGAATTCTTTTTTAGTTCCTCTTCAGTGCTTTTCACAGTTTCCTACCTTTCATACTGCATAGTCTGAAAACCTGGTTGATCCCCACCCTCAATGTCTGGTCTCTGGCCCAAGAGCCTAAGCTGTCCAGCACAAATGCAGGAGAAACTTTCATCTTATACATCAAACATATTTTCCCCAAAAATTTATAACAAAAACATCCTAAAATGCCATACCAGGAATTATTATTTTTTTCTTATGGCTCCATTTTATGTGAATGTTCTTGAGTAACATCCTCAAGAACATTAAGTCGAGGGAGAAAAAAAATGCTGATCCATTTACACTGGGTCACCCAGATCAGTAAAAGTTACAACTGATGGTTTGTTCACATTGTTCGTTTTAATGTTCATAATGGCTGAGGTGATGACAGTTCAGACTCATAGGATCAGGAAAACCCTACCAACTAGATAGCTGACATCTGAATCAGGAATCAGGAAACATAGGGACTTATCGCCAAATTTTAGTGCTGAAAGAGTTCTGAGGGATAATTTTGGTAAATTTTTTGATCATATGGATAGGAAATTAAATTTCAAGGTCACAAATCCAGACATTAAGCTCAGGCCATTGATTCTGAGCAAAGGTCTTCTTCATTGTCCTTAACATTCATGTTTTTCCCAAGTATCATAACTGACACAGACTCCTTACACATTTTTGTACTGCTAACTGTGATCAAGTTATTTTATTTTCAAGCCAAAGCTATGAGTGGGCTTAAATCACAGAAGCACATCAGAATTCTGGAGTGAGGGAACTACAACTGGTCTGAGAATGAACAACTGGAATACAGTCGAGAGAATGATTTGTCCATTTAAGCTTGGTGTCAAGGTGAAACATTTAATCTAGAAACTGACTGGTAATTAAGATCTAAGCACATTCAGAACAACGCAGAGGTGAGTTTTTAAATTTTGGACCTTCATCCAAAGCAAAGGCACTTTAGGCAGTACAGTGCAGTTGTTAAGAGTTTTGATTTTGGAGCTTGACAGCCTCAGTTTGAAACCAGCATTGTCACTTAATAACTCCATGGAAAAAGTGCTTTTTCTATGTCTCCTTTTTTTCCCTAATTCCAAACAGGAGATAATAAAAGTACTGAATTCAAACACTTCTTATGAGAATTGAATGACTAAAGGACTTGTAACAGTGCTCAGAAGATAGTAAATACCAAGTGGTTTCTAATAAATACTATGCCAGCTAATGTGTACCAAGATATTAAT
This sequence comes from Mandrillus leucophaeus, assembly GCF_000951045.1. NCBI lineage: Eukaryota > Metazoa > Chordata > Mammalia > Primates > Cercopithecidae > Mandrillus > Mandrillus leucophaeus. The sequence continues at coordinate 2,557,284 of NW_012100209.1, read as the reverse complement.
TACAACACATTTTTAGAATTAAAGAATGAGAAATAGTATAAAATACATTATACTTTATGGAGGATTGGTTGAATAGATCATATTATACCCACACCATAAAATATTACATTGCTGTTAAAGAATGTGAGGTGGCTCTACAGGTACCACCTGTGATATATGGAGAAGTAAATTTCTTAAAGTCATCTAACAGGATGGTATCATTTTTACTGACATATTTAAAAATATATTAGGCCTGTGTATGCCCCAGAAGTTTTGGCATTTTTATGCTCATCTGTTGAATGGTTTCCCTTGAGGTGTGGGATTTTGGCAGGGGCAGGTGGTGGCACAAAGGAACTTTGGAAGAATTTTATTAACCTTAGCATTTCTTTTCTTAGACTTTAACATTTTAATTATTTTTCAACTGGCAAATTTATTTTTTGAGAATGATATGTTCTATTCATAGTTAAAATCTAGAGTAAAAAGAATGCAGTAGTATCTGAAGTAAGATTATGAGAAGTCAGAGGCAAGGAGACTTAATATTAACTGCACCTGTAATATCTCCAAACCCATCTTGGAAGCTCACTCACTCTCATCCTTAAGAAATAACTGGACTTGTGTTTCTTTCAGGTCAAGAGAGCACTTAAGTGACATTAAATAACCTGTAAGAGTAATGCTTCTCTTCATATACCAGGAAGTACATTCTGGAAGTGGGGACAATCTAGTTCTTATCCATTTAGTGTGCTTATGTAAAATGGTTTCTTCTACCTCTGAAATAATAACACAGCTAGACTTATTTACTTAGCCCTGGTTGCATTTTTCCAGGACATTACCACACAATTGGAGCCTGACATTAGCGTGATTTATTGATAAGTTCATTACTGTTGTGCTCTCTTTGACATTGGCGGAACATAACAAATGAGAAACAGGAAAGCTTTAGTTCTGAGACAGTAGTGAGTTGCAGTAAGAACCTGTGATTTGAGTGAGGAAAGGAATCTGGTGGCAAATTGGTTGGGTGCTTGCAGGGCTTTGAAAATTGGAGCATAATTGACTTCTTGAACATTACAAATTAAGTAAACAATTCATTTGTTTATAATTGTTTGTGAGCAGTCTAACCTCAGCTGTCCTCTTTGGTAATGCTGTCTGCGTCAGTTTGAAGCACATCTTGTGATGGATTAAAAAAGTATGTTAGATAATATAAACCAGAAGCATGGTTTTATAGAATCATTCCTGTCCTGAATTTACCTTGTCTCCTAATTATTAGCAAAATTAAACAAAGATAAAAAAGAAAATCAGCAGAGGCAGAGAAAGGAAAATAAAACTTTAGTTTTGCTCTTTTCTATTGATTCATTTATTGATTATATTTATTTAATTGTATATAACAAGCACAAATAATGCCTACTTATCTTTGCATTTATCAATGAACTTAAGATGTTGTAATTTTCAAAGTGTAGATCTTATACAGATTATGAACAAGTCTCAAGGGTATTCAGTTAATTGACCAGCTAATTAGAAATGATTCCATAATCTTAGCTGTAATGATGTAGATATTGCTTAAAATCATTCATATCTTGTTCTTTCATCAATAACCTTGATTATCTCTCTCCTGCCCAGCCTATGCATACCTCTATAGACTCTTCCTTCTTTAACCTTATTATATTACTCTTACACTACTAATTTCAATAAAAAAATCATATAGAAGGTTTTTTGTTTTTTGTTTTTTTGTTTTTTTGAAACCTACTCTTTGTCCGTTGCCCTGGCTGGAGTGCACTGGTGCCATCTCGGCTCACCGCAACCTCTGCCTCCCAGGTTCAAGTGATAATCTGCCTTAGCCTCCTGAGTAGCTGGGATTATAGGCACCCACCACCATGCCCAGCTAATTTTTGAATTTTTAGTAGAGGTGGGGTTTCGCCATGTTGGCCAGGATGGTTTCGAACTCCTAACTTCAGGTGATCTGCCCGCCTCGGCCTCCCAAAGTGCTGGGATTACAGGCGTGAGCCACTGCACCCGGCCTAGAAGTTTTATAAGAAGTTACAAAGCTAAGAGAACTCATCAAAATCTAGGTGTGGAAAAGAGGCACATAGGCAGTAATTTGTTTCAATATAATGTGATATGATATATTTTTGCTTTATAAGAAAATTATTTTCATCAGTCTGAAGTTATTTTACATGTTAGGAAGTCTCAATAATAAGTAAATTTATCCAAACATGGCAAACATGTAATAAACATGTAGTTCATTTAAAAAATAAGCATAATTCCAGGTATCTTATTACTGTTAACATAGTATAAAGGTCTTGGTGTACCTCCCATTATTGTCTTTTATTCGTCATTCCTGATTTCATTCTGTAGAGCTGAAAAGAGAGTCTAATTTGAAGTGAACTGGGTCCTTCTGTGAGAACTTCAGTCTTCCCATATGCCATCCCACATATTCAAGTTTTTATTAACATAGTCATTGAGAGATCTTTCGAGAAATAATTATATAGAGAACATTCATGTTAGTCTCCTACTCTCCTCTTCCTCCTCCTCCCGCACTCCTCCTTCTTGAATGTGTTCTGCCTTATCAAATTGGTACAAAAATGTGAGGGACATTTGTGTAAGAGTTTAGGAACTATTTTTATGCTGTACTGGCTTTTTTTTTTTTTTTTAATGGACAACAAGCAGAGAGAATACATGTGGTTGAGCAGAACACAGGCATTTTGAGTACTTGTGTGTGTAAAAATGTCTTCTCTATTTCACACTTAATATTGACTGTGCTATTGTTACATACTCTGAAAGTGCCGTGGACTTTTAAGTCCTGATATATAAAATCATTTTGTTTTTTAATTACAGTTTAAAGTTTAACAATGCTTAAATCTATTTAAGAAGTACTCCTTTTAGACCTCTTTAAAACATCATAGTCTAAAAACAAATAGAAAACGTTTATTTTTGAGAATCATGAATCCAATATTCTGATCCAAGAATTGGCACCTGATTTATTCAATTATAATATGTAATTGTAATAAATTACTATACAATTTAAACTATTATATTATATTGAAGTAACATGAAAAATGTACATACTGTATCAGAGTTGATAAATTTTTTTCGTAAAAGATCAATTAGTAACAG
>NW_012100209.1:2550751-2553233 GCF_000951045.1 Mandrillus leucophaeus | reverse complement strand
ATGTGCTCTGGATTGGTTGGCTTGCATATGGAAGACACTCTTGAAGGCTGGTCCTTTGCTAATTCGCTAATCCTGGGATGAGCAACCCCTCCAGGGTCAAGAAGATCCAAATTGCCGAAACATCAAAAAAGAAAAGACATGGTTAACACACTGATAGACAAGAGGTTTGAATAAATGCATTGATTATGAATGGGTTAATAAGGTTGAACAGCTTGAAGAGAAAATGGCCAATATTTTTCTTTTTTTAATAAATAGTATTTTTAACCAACAAATAATACTTGTTTATATTTATGGGGTACAATGTGATGTTTTTGATCTATGTATACAACATGGAATCATTCAATGAAGCAAATTAACATATCAATTACTTCACCTCTCATTTTTTGGTCGTGCATTTGACATTTATGCTCAGCAATTTTGAAATATACAACACATTATTATTAACTATTGTCACCTTGCTGTGCAATAGATCTAAAAAATGTATCCCTCCTGTCTAACTGAAACTTTGTACCCTTTGACTAACATCCCCCCTTCCTCCCCCAGGCCCCTGATAACTACCTTTAATTTTCATTTAAATAATCTATATCAAATAAATATGAACCAAATAACTGTTGCTGTCTTTAGAATAGTCTAGAATCCATTCCTATTATCTCAGTGATATCTCAATTGATAAGATAGTTAGGCTCTTCTCCAAGTTTCCAGCTCTGCTATGCACAATGTAATATTTCTTATCATCGTGGCTCATTTCAAAATTTAAATTGACAGTACGTACAGTATAAGTTTCTTGATTGCCTAATAGGGTTAGTGTGAGCATCAAATCAAGACTTGGAAGAATATAATGTATTTCATAAAAGCTGGACATTGCTATTATTTGACTTTGACCATTTTGTCCCTTACATGTGGTTGCTTACCATATAGCCCTATAAGCATATCTGACTAGTGCCTGAAAGATAACAAGTCCAATACTTTTTGTCTCAAAAAAAGGGATTTCACTCTTTATTTTAATAACGTTATCAATTACTCCAGCCACTCTGACCACAGGTCTGGGTAGAATCTTTATCTTTTACCTCTCTCTGACCCTCCACATGCCAGTGGTATTTCACTCTGTATTACTGGCATCTTTGGACCTCCTATCTTCATCTCCATCCCACTACCTCTAACCAAGTTCACGTAAGCACAGCCCTTCCTTATCCTATGGGAACCTTCTCTTAACCTACTTTTCTCTAATTTCTTTCTCCCTATTTTTAAACTAAATGCTTCTCCATCAGGGAGACTTATTCTGATCTGGTTGAGCTGGACACGATATTTCCCTGTCTCTAAGCCCTAGAACATTTGGGTTTCATTTTCCATATTTTTTTTCACTCCCACACTCCCCCGTACAATATGATGTTATGGGCAATGCTTGGAAAAACTCTGGAAAATCCCTGAATAGAGGTTGGTAATAGATCGTGGCTATGGTTCTCTCCAAAGAAGCCACAGAGAGGAATGATAAATAAACATGTGCCAGTACTCTCCTTAAATTCATGCTTCTTTATTTAGAGAGATGATATTCTTTTTGCTTAAAGACTGATGGAATTTCTCAGGACAAGAACTGATAACTTCCCTGGGAAATTTCTGAGACTAGCTTTAAGGGAGATTGTACAGATTTCATTTTAGCCACTTTTAGCTCAGGGAAACTTGTGTGACTAGGTCAGAACCCGCTACCCTTTTGCTGGGATAAAAACTGGGCCAAGTCCTCAGTCTCTCTATAAGTGCCCAGGCATGATTATTGCCTTATCTGTCCCCAGTTATTATCTTTGATCCACAATGGGCAACAGAGTAAAACCCTATCTGAAAAAAACAAAAATTTTAAAAAGGGAAAGAAATCAATGTATTCTTATAGTAGGAAATGTAAGTAACACAGTAACCTGTCTTCATGCATAAAAGCAAGTTACTGGCCCGGCGTGGTAGCTCACATCTGTAATCCCACCACTTTGGGAAGCTGAGACAGGTGGATCACTGGAGGTCAGGAGATCAAGACCAGCCTGGCCAACATGGTGAAATCCTGTCTCTACTAAAAATGCAAAAATCAGCCAGGTGTGGTGGCAGGCATCTGTAATCCCAGTTACCCGGGGAGGCTGAGGCAGGAGAATCACTTGAAGTCAGGAGGTGGAGGTTGCAGTGAGCCAAGACTGTACCACTGCACTCCAGTCTGGGTGACAGAGGGAGATTCCATCTCAAAAAAAAAATAATAATAAAAATAAAAAGAATAAATTACTAACACTCTGACCTATTTCCTTCTAGTATTTTATGTAACTACAAAAGACAATGAATTCAGATATGGATATTAATTATGAATAAACAGCTATTTTATTGTTATGTATTCTGCTTTTGGCTTAATATTTATGATATTATAGAACTACCCTTGGTTTTGATATAAGACCTTTGAGTGGTTGCCTAACGTTCCATCAAAACCTTGCCATAATTTATTTCATATACTCTT
>NW_012100209.1:2548499-2550001 GCF_000951045.1 Mandrillus leucophaeus | reverse complement strand
ATAATAATAATTTAGAACAATAATATATAATAATTTAGAATCTATCTATAAATGGATTCTAAATTATTGAACTGATCTCTGATTGAAGGACCTTTACATTAATTATTTTTACCTCAATCATGCTGTGATATATATGCTAATATATTTTGTTGTACTGTAGAATAATTTCCTAAAACTAGTATTTTTATATTAAATACTTCATATATTTAAGTTTTCCTAGTATTATCAAATTATTTTCCAGAAAATATTATAGCAATTCACATCCTAATCAGCCCAGAATGCATATTAGTGATCCAACAACTCTAATCTAATGGGAAAAAAGAGCATTTATTATTTTCTCTACCAACTGCTCAAGTAAACATCTCTTCATATTTAATGACTATTTAGACAATCTTGCTTACAACTCGTATGTTTACGCCCTTTGCTCACTAATTAAGAACTTTTCATTTTCTTAAAATGTTATGATTGCTTGCGTATGATTGCTAGTGATATAAATAAGATTAACCATTTCTCTGCTGTATGTTACAAATAAATTTGCAAGTCTATTATTTGCTTTGACTTTACTTACCTTTTTCCAAAAAATTATGCTAATATTATACAGACACCCCTTTCTATATATATTGTCTATAATTTTCATAAACTTTTAATGAAATGGATAGTTCATTCCTATTGCTTGTAAGTATTATTTTGTGTTAATATATCACATTTTTAAAATCCATTCTCATGTTGGTGGGCATCATAAAAATTTCTAGTTTGGGGGCATTCTGTGAATACTGTTAGACATGCATTTCTGTTGATTATATACTTAGGAGTGGAATTATTGGGTAATAGATGAGAGGGTGTTTGGTTTTAGTAGATGCTGTTATACAGTTTACCAAAATGGCTGTACTGATTTACATTCTCACAAATGGCAAACTCTAATTACTACACATATTTGCCAACTGGAGTTGAGAATACCATGTTTAGTGTTATTAGAGTGTAGTTTTAATTTGCATTTCCTTGATGAATAGTGTTGTTGAGAATGTTTTCATATTTTCATTTGCCTTTTAAATATTCGCTTTTTAAAGTATCTGTGCCTTTTGCCTATTTTAATGCTTGATTCTCTGTTTTTTCTATTTCAGAAACTCTTTATATAATCTTGATATGATCTTTTTGTCAGATTGTCTGTGGTTTGCTTTTTATTCTATGTCTGGAGTCTTTTGGTGAACAGACATTCCTATTTTTATCAGATTTTTCTTTATAACTTGTTTAGTTTAACAAATCTTTACTTACTCAAAGGTACAACATATTCTATGGCCTGGCCGGGCATGGTGGCTCATGCCTGTAATCCCAGCACTTTGGGAGGCTGAGGTGGGCGCATCACAAGCTCAGGAGATCAAGACCATTCTGGCCAAGATGGTGAAACCCTGTCTCTACTAAAAATACAAAAATTAGCTAGGTGTGGTGGCGCAAGCCTGTAGTCCCAGTTATTTGGGAGGCTGAGGCAGGAGAATAGCTTGAAC
>NW_012100209.1:2544181-2547504 GCF_000951045.1 Mandrillus leucophaeus | reverse complement strand
CTTGTGATCTGCTCTCCTCGGCTTCCCAAAGTGCTGGGATTACAGGTGTGAGCCACCACGCCCGGCATCCTGTGAATTTTTGAATCAGTGCATCAATTAAAAAACAAAAAACAAAACACACCCACAACTCTGATATTTGTTAGGATAACATTGAAAGTATTGATAAATTTGGGGACATTTTTTACCTTTATAATATTGAGTCATCTAATCTATGAAAATGATATATTTCTTATTTATTTTGTTATTCTTTCATTTCTGTTTTAGGTTTTATAGTTTTCCATGTATAGCTTTTATATATTTTTATTTAAACATACTCTCATGTATGACTACCTGGTTTTATACTTAGTTGTAGCCAATAGGCAGAAATACAGTGGATCTTGGTATATTGATAGATCTTATACCTAGCAACCTTTCTATATTTATGATTTTTAAATATGCTGGGCTTAATACCTAGGTGATGGGTTGATAGGTGTAGCAAACCACCATTGCACATGTTCAACCTATGTAACAAACCTGCACATTCTGCACATGTACCCCGGAACTTAACATAAAATAATTTTATTTTGAATGAAGATTAAACTTACTGAAATATCCTTCACCAATTGTTAATATTTTACCACATTTGTTTTGTTATTTTTATCTATATATATATATAACAATATTTATTATTATGTAACAACCACCATCATTATCATTATTATTGCTGAATTATTTTTATTTTTTATTGTTATACTTTAAGTTCTGGGATGCATATGCAGAAAGTGCAGGTTTGTTACATAGGTATTCATGTCTCATGGTGGTTTGCACCCTTCAACCGGTCGTCTACATTAGGTGCTTCTCCTAATGCTATCCCTCCCTTTGTCCCCCACCCTCTGACAGGCCCTGGTGTGTGATGTTCCCTTTCCTGTGCCCAAATGTTCTCACCGTTAAACTCCCACTAATGAGTGAGATCGTGCAGTGTTTGGTTTTCTGTTCCTGTGTTAGTTTGCTGAGAATGATGGTTTCCAGCTTCATCCATGTCCCTGCAAAGGACATGAACTCATTCTTTTTTATGACTACATTGTGTTCCATGTGTATAGGTGCCACATTTTCTTTATCCAGTCTATCATTGATGGGCATTTGGGTTGGCTCCAAGTCTTTGCTATTGTGAACAGTACTGCAATAAACATACATGTGCATGTGTGTTTATAGTAATGATTTATAATCCTTTGGGTATATACCCAGTAATGGGATTGCTGGGTCAAATGGTATTTCTGGTTCTAGATCCTTGAGGAGTTGCCACACTGTCATCCTCAATCATTTAACTAATTTACATTCTGACCAATGGTGTAAAAGTGTTCCTATTTCTCCACATCCTCTCCAGTAACTGTTGTTTCCTGACTTTTTAATGATTGCCATTCTAACTGGAGTGAGATGGTATCTCATTGTGGTTTTGATTTGCATTTCTTTAGTGACCAGAGAAGATGAGCTTTTTTTATGTTCATTGGCCACATAAGTGTCTTCCTTTGAAAAGTGGCTGTTCATATCCTTCACCCACTTTTATGGGGTTGTTTTTTGTTGTAAATTTGTTTAAGTTCCTTGTAGATTCTGGATATTATCACTTTGTCAGATAGATAGATAGATTGCAAACATTTTCTCCCATTCTATAGGTTGCCTGTTCCCTCTGATGATAGTTTATTTTGTTGTGCAGAGCTCTTTAGTTTAATTAGATCCCATTTGTCAATTTTGGTTTTTGATGCAATTGCTTTTGGTATCTTAGTTGTGAAGTCTTTGCCCATGCCTATGTCCTGAATGGTATTGCCTAGGTTTTCTTCTAGAGTTTTTATGGTTTTAGGTCTTATGTTTAAGTCTTTAATCAATCTTGATTAATTTTTGTATAAGGTGTAAGGAAAATGATCAGTTTCAACTTTCTGCTTATGGTTAGCCAGTTTTCCCAACACTGTTTTTAAATAGGGTATTTTTTCCCCATTCGTTGTTTTTGTCAGGTTTGTCAAAGATCAGATAGATGTAGATGTGTGGTGTCATTTATTAGGCCTCTGTTCAGTTCCATTGGTTTATATATCTGTTTTGGTACCAGTACCATGTTGTTTTGGTTACTGTAGCCTTGTAGTATAGTTTGAAGTCAGGCAGCATCATGTCTCCAGCTTTGTTCTTTTTGCTTAGGATTGTCTTGACTCTATGGGTTCTTTTTTGGTTAATTTTATATTGTGTCTATTTGATTCTTCTCTCTTTTCTTCTTTATTAGTCTGGTTAGTGGTCGATGAAATTTAAAGTAGTTTTTTCTAATTCTGTGAAGAAAGTCAATGGTAGCTTGATGGAAATAGCATTGAATTTATAAATTAGGCAGCATGGCCATTTTCATGATATTGTTTCTTCCTATCCATGAGTATGAAATGTTTTTTCCATTTGTTTGTGTCCTTTCTTATTTCCTTGAGCAGTGGTTTGTAGTTCTCCTTGAAGAAGTCCTTCACATCACTTGTAAGTTCTATTCCTAGGTATTTTATTCTCTTTGTAGCAATTGTGAATGGGAGTTCACTCATGATTTGGCTCTCTGTCTATTATTGGTGTGTAGGAATGCTTGTCATTTTTGTACATTGATTTTGTATTCTGAGACTTTGCTGAAGTTGCTTATCAGCTCAAGGAGATTGGGGCTGAGACAATGGGGTTTTCTAAATATACAATCATGTCATCTGCAAACAGAGATGATTTGACTTCCTCTCTTCCTACATGAATACCCTTTATTTCCATCTCTTGCCTGATTGTCCTGGCCAGAACTTCCAATACTGTGTTGAATAGGAGTGGTGAGAGAGGGCATCCTTGTCTTGTGCCGGTTTTCAAAGGGAATGTTTCTGGCTTTTGCCCATTCAGTATGATATTGGTTGTGGATTTGTTGTAAATACTCTTATTATTTTGAGATACATTCTATTAACACCTAGTTTGTTGAGTGTTTTTAGCATGAAGGGGTGTTCAATTTTATTGAGGCTTTTTCTGCATCTATTGAAATAATCATGTGGTTTTTGTCATTGGTTCTGTTTATGTGATGGATTACGTTTATTGATTTGCATATGTTGAACCAGCCTTACATCCCAGGGATGAAGCTGACTTAATCATGGTGGATAAGTTTTTTTAATGTGCTTCTGGATTCGGTTTGCCAGTATTGTATTGAGGATTTTGCACTGATGCTCATCAGGGATATTGGCCTGAAATTTTCTTTTTTTGTTGTGTCTTTGCCAGATTTTAGTATAAGGATGATGTTGACCTCATAAAGTGAGTTAGGGAGGAGTCCCTCTTTTTGTATTGTTTGGAATAGTTTCAGAAGGAAT
>NW_012100209.1:2529082-2539881 GCF_000951045.1 Mandrillus leucophaeus | reverse complement strand
ACAAACAAACAAACAAATTCAGCTCCTGGATTCATTGATTTTTTGAAGGGTTTTTCATGTCTCTATCTCCTTCAGTTCTGCTCTGATCTTAATTATTTCTTGTCTTCTGCTAGCTTTGAATTTGTTTGCTCTTGACTCTCTAGATCTTTTAATTGTGATGTCAGGGTGTCGATTTTAGATCTTGTCTACTTTCTCCTGTGGGCATTTAGTGCTATACATTTCCCTCTAAACACTGCTTTAGCTGTGTCCCAGTGATTCTGGTACATTGTTCTTTGTTCTCATTGGTTTAAAAAAACTAATTTATTTCTGCCTTAATTTCATTATCTACCTAGTAGTCATTTAGGAGCAGGTTGTTCAGTTTCCATGTAGTTGTGCGGTTTTGAGTGAGTTTCTTAATCCTGAGTTCTAGTTTGATTGCACTGTGATCTGAGAGACTGTTATGATTTCTGTTCTTTCGCATTTGCTGAAGTGTTTTACTTCCAGTTATGTGGCTAATTTTAGAATAAGTGCTAAGTGATCTGTGATCAGGGGTCTTTGATGATACTGTTTTAATTCCTTTGGAGTGCCACAAACCATACCCATATAAGATGGTAAACTTGATAGACAAATATCACATGTGTTCTGATTGCTCCACTGACCTGTCATTCCCCTGTCTTTCTCCCTGTCCTTTGGTTTCCCTATTCCCTGAGACAAAACAGAACGTAAATTAGACCACGTAATAACTCTACAGTGGCCTCTAAGTGTACAAGTGGAAGGAAGCCTCATACATCTCTCACTTTAAATCAAAAGCTAGAAACGATTAAGCTTATTGAGGGAGGCATGTTGAAAGCTACAACAGGACAAAAACTAGACCTTTTGCACCAGTTAGCCAAGTTGTTAATGTAAAGAAAAAGTTCTTGAAGGAAATTGAACGTGCTACTGGGGTGAACATACACATGATAAGAAAACAAAACTGATTGCTCCATATTGCTGATATGGACAAAGTTTGAGTGGTCTGGATAAAAGATAAAATCAACCACAACATTGTCTTACACTAAAGTCTAATCCAGAGCAAGGCCTTCACTCTCTTTTATTCTATGAAGACTAAGAGAAGAAAGAAAGCTGGAGAAGAAAAGTTGGAAGCTAGCAGTTAGGTTCATACCATTTAAGGAAAGAAGCCATCTTTATAACACAAGAGTGAAAAGTGAAGCAGCAAGTTATGTTGTAGGAGCTACTGCAAATGTCCAAAAAGATCTAGTTAAGATCATTGATGAAGGTGGCTACACTAAACAAGATTTTCAATGTACACAAAACAGCCTTCTATTAGAAAAAGATGCCATCTAGGCCTTTTATAACTAGAGAGGTCAGTGTCTCATTTCAAAGCTTTAAAGGACAGGCTGACTGTCTTGTTAAGGTTAATGCAACAAGTGACTTTTAATTTAAAGCCAATGCTCTTTTGGTTTTAACTTAAAGCCAAACTCATTCTGAAAATTCTAGAGACCTTAAGAATTATGCTAAATCTTCTCTTCCTATGCACTGTAAATGAAATCACAAAGGCCAGATGACAGCACATCTGATTATAGCATGATTTGTTGAATATTTTAAGCCTACTGTTGAGACCTACTGCTCAGAAAAAAATATTCCTTTTCAAATATTACTGCTCATTGGCAATGCATCTGGTCACCCAAGAGCTCTGATGGAGATGGACATGAAAATTAATGTTGTTTTCATGCCTGCCAGTTCTCATGGATCAAGGAGTAATTTCAACTTTCAAGTCTTATTATTTAAGAAATACTTTTTGTAAGGCTGTAGCTATCGTAGATAGTGGTTTCTCTGATGAATCTGGGAAAAGTAAATTGAAAACCTTCTGTGAAGGATTCACCGTTCTTATGCCATTAAGAATGTTCATGATTCATGGGAGGAGGTCAAAATGTCAACGTTAACAGGAGTTTGGAAGAGGTCGATTCTAACCCTTATAGATGACTTTGAGGCATTCAAGACTTCGGTGGAGGAAGTAATTGCAGATGTGATGGAAATTACAAGAGAATTATAATGGGGTCTGCAGATGTGACCAAATTGCTACAGTCTCATGATAGAACTTGAACAGATGAGGAGTTGTTTCTTATGGATGAATAAATAAAGTGGTTTCTTGAGACAGAATCTACTTCTTGTGAAGATCTTATGAATATTGTTGAAAAGACAACAAAAAATTAGTTGGTCAAGCAGTGGCAGAATTTGAGAAGATTAACTCCAGTTTTGAAACAGTAGGTGAAATGCTGCTATCAGGCAGCATCACATGCTACAAAAAAATTTTTCATGAAAGGATGGACTAATTGATGCAGTGAACTTCACTATTTTCTTATTTTAAGAAATTGCCACAACCACCCAAACTTTTAGCTACCACCACTCTGATTTGTCAGCAGTCATCAATATCATGGCAAGTCCCTATACCTGTAAAAAGATTATGACTTATTGAAGGCTTATATAATTGTTAGTATTTGGGGAAATAAAGTATTTTTAATTAAGACATGTGAATTTTTAGACACAGTCCTTTTACACATTTATTAGACAATAGTGTAAACATAACTTTTATATGCACTACAAAACAAAAACAAAAAAAATGTGCGGCTCACTTTATTGACTTTATTTTGGTGGTCTGGAACCAAACCTACAATATCTCCAAGGTACACCTGTACTTTGAATCGTTTATAATTTATAATTACATGGAATTAGCCATTTCTCCTCTGTACTGTTTATGTTGAGATTATGAGATGATAATCTCATTTGCACTTTTCTTCTGAGGGGAGAATAAAAACTTGTACAACATAAGCACATGTGCACTGTCCAAATAAGGATGGTTGATGTGGAAATTCATTCCATGTGTGAGTGTGTGTCATGACTAAAACTGTAACTGTATTGAGAGCACAATATGCATCTGCTACAGAAAATTAGGAATATTACACTTAAGTAGATATAGTAAATTTTAGAAATTGACACTAAGGTAGGAAATTCTTTTTCTGGGACTTTTTTATTAAGGTAATCATTCACCATTACATAACTTCTAATGTATTAGAAAAATAATAAATTATTTATGGAAATGATTTGCTAACATTATTTCAGAGCTTAGCACACACTAAAATTAATTACAGAATTGACAAACACCAGAAGTCAAAGACTGAGAATGCTGACAAAAACCAAACCAAAGTAATTCAAGCAAACTGAAGTGTATAAATCCACCTAAATATTGAGGTTACTCCCCTTTTGTGTGGTAATAGACCAATGAATCAAGAAATTCAAACAGCTCATAATGACTTTTTTTGGTGTATGTACACAAATAAATTGTTGGAGTGCCCAAATCATCAATTTCTGTGGAATAACATGAGAGTATGGGGAGGAACTCAGTTTTATTCTACGAATGAATAGATCACCAGGGCTGTGGCTATCCAGCTAGTATGCTTAGAAGAACTGGGTGGTAACTAAGTTGAAGAAGACATGGAATAAAATTCCATGACTTAACAGGGAAGTTGAGGGAAAGTCAGGAGAACAAACTTGGTGTCAAGAAATTGCAGAAGACTGGATGCAGTGATGATGAGGTGAAAGTGAGAAGAAACAAGGTAAAAAGCGAAAGACCAAGGCACATATATGTAATTATTAAAAGATCAGATATCAGGCAAGGGTTGAGTCTTTACTGTCAGCATTGTTAGAGTTGGCTATAGGGTATCCTGTGAAGGTAAGTCTTTTGTTCCATGTGTAGTAACTGTTCTGAGTCTGATTTTTCTCATTCATACCATAGCCAGATATGATGGAATATCTGTTTCTGTGAATAGAATGTAGTGTCTTGGGTGAGAACTTTAATATCAAGGCTACTTAAGAGTCCCAGATCTTGCTAGTAAACAAGTAACTTCATGTCTCTGATATTAGATAGTATGATGATTGGCTATCAAAGCTGGCTTTGTACATATACACAATCACACATGTATATATGATGATGTAGTTTGTGAACAGTCTTGAGAAGATGAATGGCAATTGAAGAGATGAGTTACAGGATAGTAGATAGATACAGGGTTTTGGTGTCAACAGCAGGTAAGTGATGAGTGAGAAAAACTGACAGAGAGTTAGAATAAGATGTCAGAATTAGCTTATATTGAGAAAAAAAAAGGATGGCACATGATTATGAATCAGAGAATATATTGATATGCTTGTTTTTCTAGAGTGTATAGAAATCAACAGTTAAGAAATGAGAAGGAAACATTCTATATTGTCAAAGTTGCTTGATTTTTTAATTTTGAGGAATTCTGGAGAAAGCACTTATAATTCTGATTTTACAAACTGATGAGAATAATGTACCTCATCAGATATTTATTTGGAGCATGTATTGTTGAAGATAAATCCATTATTTAATATACTTTGTATGTTTAGATGAATTCTGGGCCATCAAGTCTTGAGAGAAAAATATCATGCCTTGGGAAACTACCATGCAAGCAGGAAAAAGAGACACTTTAAGAAGTCTTCAGGAGGTAAGAAATAGTAGGAGCTTCTTGAGTTTTGGAAATCAGGACACAAAATAGAGGATACCCATCTGCAGCAGAATTTTAATTCAACATCATTAATATTTTTCACACTCAAAACTTTTTTTTCCCAATCAGGAATACCTTGACTTTTGCTCTACCTTGTAAATGTTTTTAGTCTATGGTTGACTCCACCTCAATATGGAATAAACTTTCTAAAATACTTCCTGATTACCATTCTTTAACTTTTCCTCAAAGCCTTCCTTCAAACTGCCTGGCACACAAGAGCTCTCACAATATAGTCTTTGATTACTCCAACAATTCAACCATTATTAATTACACGAGTCTTTGCTGTGCTTTCCTTACACACTTTGAACATCTTCATGTATCTGTAGAACTTTACGAATATGTACTTTTTTGCTACCTTCCAAAATTTCTTTCCTAGGTTGCTTTTCAAGGAGGTCTTCCTTGACCTCTCCCTGTGCCCTCAGTTGGAATAAATCATCACCCATCTCACTGTATTGTCATTGTCTTGCTTATCTGGCTCCCTGACTTGAATACAGATTCCTTAAGGATAAGAACTCTGTCTCATTTATCTTTGTATTTCTATTACTTGGTACAGTAACTGGCACTACAGGTAACCCAATAAAAACTTACCAAATAAACAAATAGATTATTACCTGGCGAGAACTGTATTTTGACCAACAGACACGGCCTTCTAAAGCCTACATGTGTTTTGAGTTAAGAGAGTCCTTAACAACCACTTTCCCTTTCCCAGCATTTGAATTAAGCCTCTATTGGGGAGTACGGGAAGGACTGGGAGTTAAAGAGTATACTTCCTGCTTCTACCTTTAAAGTCCCTACATCCAAATCTCACAATGCAATCTCTCTTCTCTAAGCTATTTTTGAAGGCATTGAATACTTTATTCTTATAGAGGTGATAGGTTGTAATGACTCATCCCAGTTCTTTCCTCCTGGTTATATTTGTAAACAGTAGCAATTTGTCTCCATTACATGGAACTCCATTCTGACAAGCACCTGGGTGAAGACTACATCTACAAGATGCCTGGTCAGATTAGGTATTCATCTTAGGACTTTAGAATGGAAATTCTCTGGCGAGCTATTGAAATGGTGTAAATATCTTATTTGCAGTTAGTCTTGCCAATTTTGGTTCTTTAGTTCACATCAACAGATATTAAAGACCACAGAAGCATGAAGGAAAATCACAGCAAAATAAAATTCTATTATAAGGAGTCTTAATTATTTTGCTTCATTTTATATTTTGAGGATGCTGATATTGAAGACTAATCTGTCTACCTTTATTGTGATCCTTTGATTATTTTTTGACCCATTTGTTATTATCTTCTTATTTAGAAATTCATTTTACATAATACCCATGGAGTATTAGCTACACCACATTCTTCAGAATTCATTTATAGCAGATGGAAAAAAGTTGCAAAAAAAGAAGTAAGGTAACTGTTTTTTATCAGATTGATTACTTATAAAAGTGAGTCAATGAAAAACTTAGTATTTCTTAGAAGAAATAAATAGATCAAGAAGTATAATCCACTAAGAATTATCTTTTTTCCCTGTCCAGTTAAGGGGAATCTGCTATTTTTGTCATAGTCCAGTCTCTATTAGTAAATCAAGAGGCTTAGTCATGAAGTGATGAGACTTTCCTCTATTACATCCTGTGGAATTATTAGTCACCATTTCCTGAGTCAATTGCATTCTTTGTTTCTCCTGACATGGATCACCTACAAGTGTTGGTGAAGAAGAACTGGTACTTTCAATCAGTTATTTTGTTGGTTTTATAGAGACATCCATTTACCAAGTTTTTATTTTATAGCATATTGTAAAAAGGATATGTAAAAGATAAAGTTGTTATCCTGTAATTTTCTCTTTTAGTCTATTCTTTTTTTAAAAAAATCAGATTTTATTTCAGATACAGGGGTACATGTGCAGGTAGAGTACTATGGTAGTTTTTCAACCATTACTCACATTCCTGTCTTCCCCCTCTATTAGTCTCCAGTGTCTATCACTCCCATCTTTAGTCCATG
The DNA here is from genome assembly GCF_000951045.1 of Mandrillus leucophaeus. Lineage (NCBI taxonomy): Eukaryota > Metazoa > Chordata > Mammalia > Primates > Cercopithecidae > Mandrillus > Mandrillus leucophaeus. The sequence goes on along the minus strand of NW_012100209.1, from coordinate 2,533,334 downwards.
TGTGCTCAATGTTTAGTTCCCACTTACAAGTGAAAACATGTGGTATCTGGTTATCTGTTTCTGTGGTAATTCATTTAGGATAATAGCCCCCAGCTGCATCCACATTGTTACAAAAGACATGATTTTCTTCTTTTTTACAGTTGTGTAGTATTTCATGGTGTATATGTACCACATTTTTAAAATCCAGTATACCATTAATGGGCACCTAGGTTGATTCCATGTCTTTGCTATTGTGTATAGTGCTGTGATGAATGAGTACATCTGTAATTTTGTTACAATAACTTATTTTCCTTTGGGTATGTACTCAGAAAAATAATTGCTGGATCAAATGGTAGTTCTACTTTTAGTTCTTTGAGAAATCTCCAAACTGCTTTTCACAGTGGGTGAACTAATTTACATTCCCATCAACAGTGTGTAGGCATTTCCTTTTCTCCACAACCTCAACAACTTCTGTTATTTTTTGATTTTTTAACAAAAGTCATTCTGACTGGTGTGAGATAGTATCTCATGTTTTTGATTTGCATTTCTTTGATGATTAGTGATACGGCACATTTTTTTCATATGACTGTTGGCCACTTCTGTGTCTTCTTTTGGGAAGTGTTTGTTCATGTTCTTTGCCATGTTTTTTTAATTGTCTGTTATACAACAATAACAGACAATTATTTGTTTTTTCCTTGTTGAATTATTTAAGCTCCCTACGGATTCTGGATATATTAGACTTTTGTCAGATGCATGGTTTGTGAATATTTTCTCCTGTTCTATAAGTGGTCTCTTCACTGTGTTGATAGTTTCTCTTTCTGTGCAGAAGTTCATTAGTCTAATTAGGTTCCACTCGTCAATTTTTGTTGTTGTTGGAATTGCTTTTTGGGACTTAGTCATAAATTGTTTGCCAAAGCGGAGGTCTAGAAGAGTATTTCTTCTAGGACTTTTACAATGTAAGGTCATACAGTTAAGCCTTTAATCCATCTTAATTTTTATGTATGGTGGTAGGTAGGGGTCCAGGTTCATTCTTTAGCATATGGCTAGATGGTTATCCCAGCGTCATGTAGTGAATAGGGAGTCCTTTTTCCATTGCTTATTTTTGTTTACTTTGTCAAAGGTCAGCTAGTTGTAGGTGTATGGCTTTATTTCTGGGTTTTCTATTCTTTTCCATTGGTCCTTGTGTCTGTTTTTGTACCAGTACCGTGCTGTTTTGGGTATGGTAACCTTGTAATATAATTTGAAGCTGGATAATGTGATGACTCCTCAACTTTGTTGCTTTTGCTTGGGATTGCTTTGGCTATTTGGGCTCTTTTTTTGGTTGTTCTATATGAATTTTGGAACAGTTTTATTTTTTCTAATTCTGTGAGAAATGATGTTGGTAGTTTGACAAGAATAGCAGTGAATCTTTAAATAGCTTTGGGCAGTCAGGCTATTTTAATGATGTTGATTCTTCTAATCCGTGAGCATTAACTGTTTTTCCATCTGTGCCATCTCTGATTTCTTTGAGTGGTGTTTTATAGTTCTCCTTGTAGAGATCTTTAGCCTCCTTGGTTAGATGTATTTGTAGGTGTTTTTTTGTTTGTTTGGTTGGTTTTGTGTGTGTGTGTGTGTGTGTATGTGTGTGTGTGTATTGTAAATGGGGCTGTGTTCTTGATTTGGCTCTTGGCTTGAGTGTATTGCTGTATAGAAATGCTACTGATTTTTTGTACATGGATTTTGTATCCTGAAACTTTACTAAAGTTATTTTTCTGTTCTAGCAGCCTTTTGATGGAGTTTTCACAGTTTTCCAAGTATAAAACCATCTTGTCATGGAAGAGAGATAACTTCCTTTTTCCCCCAATTTGGAGGCATTTTCATTCTTTCTCTTGCCTGATTTCTCTTACCAGGACTTTCTGGACTATACTAAATAAGAGGGGTGAGAGTGGGTATATTGTCTTGTTCTGGTTCTTAAGGGGAATGCTTTCAGCTTCTGCCCATTGAGTGTGATGTTAGCTGTGGGTTTGTACTAGATGGCTTTCACTGTTTTGAGTTACATTTCTTCAATGCCTAGTTTGTTGAGAGCTTTTATCATGAAAGAATGTTGGATTTTATCAAGTGCTTTTTCTGTATCTATTTAGATGATTATGTGTTTTTTGTTTTCAATTCTGTTTATGTGGTAAATCACGTTTGTTGATTTGTGCCTATTGAACCAAGCTTGCATCCCAGTAATAAAGCTTACTTGAGTGTGGTGAATTAAGTTTTTCATGTGCTGCTGTATTCCGTTTACCAGTATTTTATTGAGGATTTTTGTGTCTATGTTCCTCAATGATATTAGCCTGTAGTTTTCTTTTTTCATTATGTCTTTGACAAAATTTGGTTCAGGATGAGCATATTCCTTCTCCTTAAATTTTTACACTGTTGGTGGGACTGTAAACTAGTTCAACCATTGTGGAAAACAGTGTGGTGATTCCTCAAGGATCTAGAACTAGAAATACATTTGACCCAGCCATCCCATTACTGGGGATATACCCAAAGGATTATAAGTCATGCTGCTATAAAGACACATGCACATGTATGTTTATTGTGGCACTATTCACAATAGCAAAGACTTGGAATCAATGCAAATGTCCATCAGTGACAGACTGGATTAAGAAAATGTGGCACATATACACCATAGAATACTATGCAGCCATAAAAAAGGATGAGTTTGTGTCCTTTGTAGGGACATGGATGCAGCTGGAAACCATCATTCTCAGCAAACTATCACAAGAACAGAAAACCAAACACCGCATGTTCTCACTCATAGGTGGGAATTGAACAATGAGATCACTTGGACACAGGAAGGGGATCATCACACACCGGGTCCTATTGTGCGGGGGGGAAGGGATAGCATTAGGAGATATATCTAATGTAAATGACGAGTTGATGGGTGCAGCACACCAATATGGCACAAGTATACATATGTAACAAACCTGCACGTTGTGCACATGTACCCTAGAACTTAAAGTAAAATAAAAAAAATTTTTTTTGGAATAGTTTCAGTAACTCTTCTTTGTGCATCTTGTAGAATTAAGCTGTGGATCCATCTGGTTCAGGGCTCTCTTTTGTTTGGTAGGATTTTATTATTATTATTATTGATTTCATTTCAGAACTCATGTTGTTCTGTTCAGGGTTTTAATTTCTTCCTGATTCAATCTTGGGAGGTTTCATGTTTCCAGAAATTTACCCATTTCCTCTAGATTTCCTAGTTTGTGTGCATGCAGGTGTTCATAATAGTCTTAAGATCTCTTTTATTTCTCAGGGATTAGCTGTAATGTCACCTTTGTCATTTCTGATTGTGCTTATTTGGATCTTCTCTCTTTTTTTCTTTATTAATTTAGCCAGCAATTCATTGATCATGTTTATCCTTTCAGAGAAGAAACTTTTGGTTTTGCTGATCCTTTGTATAGATTTTTCAGGTCTCAATTTCATTCAGTTTTGCTCTGATTTTAGCTATTTCTTTTCTTCTGCTAGCTTTGGGGTTAGTTTATTTTTGTTTTTCTTATTCCCCTATGTGTGATGTTAGAATGTTAATTTGAGATCTTTCTAACTCCTTAATGTAGGTGTTCAGCAGTAAACTTTCCTTTTAATACTACTTTTGCTGTGTACCAGAGATTTTGATATGCTGTATCTCTCTTTTCATTAATATCGAAGAGTTTTTGATTTCTTCATAAATGTCACTGTTTACTCAGAAGTCATACAGAAGCAAGTTGTTTAATTTTCATGTAATTGTGTAGCTTTGAGAGATCTTCTTAATATTGGTCTCTATTTTTATTTCACTGTGGTTCATGAGTATGTGTAGTATGATTTCAATTTCTTTGAATTTACTGGGACATGTTTAATGGCTGGACATGTGGTCAACTTTAGAGTATGTTCCATGTGCAGATGAGAAGCATGTATATTCTGTAGTTGTTGGGTGGGATATTCTGTAGTTGTCTATTATTTCTAATTGGTCAAGTGTTAAATTTTAGTCCAGAATTTCTTCGTTAGTTTTCTGCCTCATTGATCTGTCTAACACTGTCAGTGGGGGTGTTGAAGTCCTGCCCTCCATTATCGTGTGATTGTCTAAATCTAATTGTAGGCCTAGAGGTACTCTTTTCTTTTTTTTTTTTTTTTAAATAAATCTGGGTGTTCTAACATTAGGTGCATATTTATGAAGTGAGGTCTTCTTATTAAACTGAAACTTTTATCATTAGATATTTGTTCTCTTTAATTTGTTCTCTTTAAATTGTTATCTTATTTGTTTTCTTAT
>NW_012100209.1:2523743-2525587 GCF_000951045.1 Mandrillus leucophaeus | reverse complement strand
TATGATTTCAATTTCTTTGAATTTACTGGGACATGTTTAATGGCTGGACATGTGGTCAACTTTAGAGTATGTTCCATGTGCAGATGAGAAGCATGTATATTCTGTAGTTGTTGGGTGGGATATTCTGTAGTTGTCTATTATTTCTAATTGGTCAAGTGTTAAATTTTAGTCCAGAATTTCTTCGTTAGTTTTCTGCCTCATTGATCTGTCTAACACTGTCAGTGGGGGTGTTGAAGTCCTGCCCTCCATTATCGTGTGATTGTCTAAATCTAATTGTAGGCCTAGAGGTACTCTTTTCTTTTTTTTTTTTTTTTAAATAAATCTGGGTGTTCTAACATTAGGTGCATATTTATGAAGTGAGGTCTTCTTATTAAACTGAAACTTTTATCATTAGATATTTGTTCTCTTTAATTTGTTCTCTTTAAATTGTTCTCTTATTTGTTTTCTTATTTGTTCTCTTTAAATTGTTGTTAAAGTCTGTTTTATGTGATATAAGAATAGTGACCCCTTCTTTCTTTTGGTCTTCAGTTTTCATGATAGATCTTTCTTCATCCCTCTACCTTCAACTTACGGGTGTTGTTATATGTGAGATGTGTCTCCTGAAGAGAGAGACACATCCAACAGCAAGTCACTCTAAGTACTGTGGAAACGAACTGAAAGCGGGGTTAGAAAAAAAACCAGAGGAAGAAGGTTCAAGTAGTCTCCAGATACTTGGGAGGCTAAGATGGAAAGACCACCCAGGCGAGACTGGGGAGATAGAGGCTACAAGTTTTTTATCCAGTGTGCCACTCTGTGTCTTTCAAGTAGTACATTTAGACTGTTCACATTCAAGGTTCATTTTGGTATATGAGTTTTGATCCTGTCATGATTTTGTTAGCTGGGTGCTTTGTAGTCTTGATTGTGTAGTTGCTTTGTAGGGTCTGTAGGCTACGTGTATTTTGTGGTAGCAGGTATCATTCTTTTGTTTCCATGTTTAGAACTTCCTTAAGGAACTCTTATACACCTTATCTAATGATAACAAATTCCCTTAATGATTGCTTATCTGGAAAAGATTGTATTTGTCCTTTGCTTATGAAGCTTAGTTTGGTGGGATATGAAATTCTTGCTTCAAATTTCTTTTCTTTAACGATTCTGAAAATAGGCCCCAGTCTCTCCTGGCTTGTAGTTTCTGCTGAGAATTCTGCTACTAGCCTGATGGGTTCCCTTTGTACATGATCTGGCCCTTTTTTCCAGCTGGCTTTAAGATATTTTTCTTTCACATTGACCTTGGAAAGTCTCATGACATGTGTCTTAGTGATGGTCATCTTGTATAGTATTATGCAGGGATTCTCTGAATTTCTTGAATTTTCATGTTGATTTCTCTATTGAGCTTGGGGAAATTTTCATGGACTCAAATATGTTTTCCAAGTTGCTTACTCTCTCTCAGAATGCCAATGAGTCGTAGGTTTATTCTCTTTACATGATCTCATACTTCTTGAAGACTGTGTTCATTATTATATTTTTTTATTTTAAAAATCTTTTCTATTTATATCTGACTGGGTTGATTTGAAGGACTGGTCTTTGAGCTCTGGATTTTTTTCCTTAGCTTGGTTTAGTCTGCTTTTAAGGCATCCAATTGTATGTTCAGATTCTTGTAGTCAATTTTTCAGTTCCAAAAATTCAGTTTGCTTCTTTCTTAAAAAGGCTATGCCATATTTCAACTCTTGGATTGTTTTACTGGATTCCTTAGTTTAGATTTAACTTTCTCTAGAATCTTGATCTTCCTTGCAATTCAGTTTCTGAATTTTATGTCTGTCATTTCAGACATTTCAATCTGTTTGGGATTCATTGCTGGGGAGCTAGTG
>NW_012100209.1:2495662-2523693 GCF_000951045.1 Mandrillus leucophaeus | reverse complement strand
TTTTTCTTTCACATTGACCTTGGAAAGTCTCATGACATGTGTCTTAGTGATGGTCATCTTGTATAGTATTATGCAGGGATTCTCTGAATTTCTTGAATTTTCATGTTGATTTCTCTATTGAGCTTGGGGAAATTTTCATGGACTCAAATATGTTTTCCAAGTTGCTTACTCTCTCTCAGAATGCCAATGAGTCGTAGGTTTAGTCTCTTTACATGATCTCATACTTCTTGAAGACTGTGTTCATTATTATATTTTTTTATTTTAAAAATCTTTTCTATTTATATCTGACTGGGTTGATTTGAAGGACTGGTCTTTGAGCTCTGGATTTTTTTCCTTAGCTTGGTTTAGTCTGCTTTTAAGGCATCCAATTGTATGTTCAGATTCTTGTAGTCAATTTTTCAGTTCCAAAAATTCAGTTTGCTTCTTTCTTAAAAAGGCTATGCCATATTTCAACTCTTGGATTGTTTTACTGGATTCCTTAGTTTAGATTTAACTTTCTCTAGAATCTTGATCTTCCTTGCAATTCAGTTTCTGAATTTTATGTCTGTCATTTCAGACATTTCAATCTGTTTGGGATTCATTGCTGGGGAGCTAGTGTCATCCTTTGGAGGTAAGGAAACAATCTCGCTTCTTGGGCTGCTGGACTTCTTGCAGTGATTCCTTCTCATTTGAAGGCACTCATTTAAAAAAAAAAATTGAAATTGCTGTCATTTGGATGGCTTTTTGTTTTAATATTCTTTTTCCCCCTGAGGGTTTGACTGTGGTATATGTTGTGTATAGTCGATTAGCTTCTTTTCTGGGGGCTTTCTGAGGGCCAGGGTTCTGTATGGGTTCCTTAGCTGTGGCTAGCTTCCTGCATTGGGTTTCACAGGCATTGTGTGTGCTAAAGGAATTTATTTTTGTTTGCTGGTGTAATTCAGTCTGCGATACAGTAGACGGTGCTCAAGAGTAAGGGCTGGCAAATAGGCTTTTACCCACCTCTGTGCCTCTTTTGCAAGTCAGTGCATTCACAGCAGTTCTCTGAGGAAGGAGGGACGGGGGAGAGAGCGATGACCTCCTCACTAAATCTGTTCCCTGGCCTTGGGGTGGGGGGATTCCTTCAATCACTGGTGTCACATTTGTATTTTCTTAACCCCAAGGGGTGCTGTGGTAGGCTGCATTTCCCCCTCCCTTTGGAGTGGCCCGAGCTGAAGATTAGGTCACCAGGAGACCTGCAACTCCCCAGAGATCCACTGGTTCTCTGAGCTTGTCAGAGTAAGAGTGGGGAATGTCTGTGGGTGGTCTGGTCATGCAGGTGCGTCAAGGGTAGAGGACCCTTAGGCAGGCATTGGTGTCATGGATACGCATCTGGTATAATGACCGTGACCCGGGTTTTTTGTTTTGTTTTGTTTTGTTTTGTTTCCCAGAGAATGGCTGTAGCGGCTGCCCAGGTCACACTCCCCTGACCGGGTTTCCCTTTGGTTTCTGCCCCAGGAGTAGCCCTGATGAGCTAGATTTGTCCCAAGTCTTCTGCACCTGGATTGCCATACTACTCCAGGTGTTCCAGGCTTTGGGACTTCCTGAGGCAGAAGCTGTGGTATGTCAACAGGCTACACGCTTCCCAGACTGGTCTTGCAGAGGGAGAGACACCTAGCTCCTGCACCGGCACTGGAACCAGCGCCTTACTCTTCTCTGTTCCGAGAGTGGAGGCTCCTCTCCTGCTGGAACTCGGGCTATAGATCTCAGCTCAATGCCCCTGGATGGTGTGCTTGAACCTTAGGGGCATTGAGACCTGAGATTTTGTCCTCTGGCTTCCCACTGCGGGGAAGGCGCCGACTGCTCTGAGGCCACTGGCAAAGTACTGGTGGGGCAGTGGGGGCTGTGCAGGACTGGCCAGGTAGGCAGACTTGGGAGGGGCTGGCAGACAAGCGGGTGCATGGATCAGGTGTGCCTCAGTTCCACAGGAAAGGCAGCCCTGCTCTCTCCCAGACTGGCGGTCAGCAGGGGTTGGAGTTATTCAGAGCAAGGTGGAGAGCCCTGGGGGATGGGTGCCTGTGGATGTGCTTGGGGCAGCTGCCCCACATGCAAAATCTTTGGGGCTCTGTGTAGGTTCAAGTCTCTGGGTAGTTCTCCCTGCCAGTTCCAATGTCTATGGGGATCATGGAATGTCTTGCAGCGAGGATCCCAGAGGTCTGCGGCGGGAATGTGGTGCCCCGGAGTTCCTTCACTCAACGGCTCCTTAGGACATGTTCAGGATTAGGAGCCAGTCCCGTCACTCAGCAACTTCACGCAGGCTTCCCACCTTCCTCCTTCTTCAACCCCAGTGCCTGCATTGCCTATCAAGAGATCGGGTAGAAGTGGGATAGTTTACTTGATATTTTGGTTTCTGTCGGGGGAGAGGTGTTTCCTGGCTGTGTCTAGTTGGCCATCTTGTAGGAGATCCTAGCCTATAAAGATAATTTTCTTTGAGAACTGTTACTTCTGAATTTCCTGTAAGTTTTAATGCTGTGACCAGTTTCTGAGAGTAGGACTTACTTGGAGGAAGATGTGTCCACATTGATTATTTTATGGTAACCTATAGAAAGGAAGTCTAGAAATAAGATTTGAGAATTAAATTACAATTTATTATAAGCGTTAGTGATTATGTTGCAAAAGAGTAGGATGACCACAGGAAAACAATTTTGAATTTTAAACTGAATTCCATTTTCTGTCAATTATGCTCAAGGTACCAAAAATAACCAGCAAACTGGCCTACTTTGCATTCAATAAATATTGATTTCAATCCCTTCTGTCTGAAGTTGTATATTTTATTTTTATCCAAAACTCCCCAGCTCAGATCTATTTTTTTTCACTCTAACCAAATTTAATAAAAGAAAAAAATAATAAAAATTCTTCTAAAGAGCTGTGTTTACAGCTATGGCAGGTGGTTTTCTTTTGCTTGGCTCAAGGTATCTGTCTTTAAAAATCAAATCTGAATGTGTGGGTATAAGTTTGGATTGTGCAAGTACTTTTTTTATGGTCCAGTAAGACTCTGGGAAGTCCAACTTTAGATAGGTAGATATATTTTTAAAAATTTCTTTCGTCATGTGTAGTTTCAATATTAAGAGAATTAAAAACTTACAAAATCTACTTTCTTTTTCTCTTTTTTCTTTTTCTTTCTTTTCTTTTTTCTTTTTCTTTTCTTTCTTTTTGTTTTTTGTGTTTTGTTTTGAGACAGAGTCTCGCTCTGTCACCCAGGTTGGAGTGCAGTGGCACAATCTCTGCTCACTGCAAGCTCCACCTTCCGAGTTCACACCATTCTCCTGCCTCAGCCTCCCGTGTAGCTGGGACTACAGGTGCCCACCACCATGCCTGGCTAATTTTTTATATTTTTTAGCAGAGATGGGGCTTCACCATGTTAGCCAGGATGGTCTCAATCTCCTGACCTTGTGATCCGCCTGCCTTGGCCTTTCAAAGTGCTGGGATTACAGGCGTGAGCCACTGTGCCTGGCCCAAAACTTATGAATTCTACTTTCTAAGACATAATAAACATATATGAGAGTTAGAGGATGAGATATTTTAATCAAATTTTAAAATATGTGTAGAATTTAAATATTACTTTTTAAGGAATTAAAATTTTTACACAGAAACACACTCAGAACACTACCAATCTACTAAACATGAGATAATCCATTTTAATTGTTCAGAATATGCTTTAACCTCCTACCAGGCCTTCTGATATTGCCAAGGATGTTATTTGTCATTGTACTGCAAATATGGAAAAACACCAATTACAGATTTCCAGCTGAAAGAATTCAAGATTGTCTTAGTCCATTTACACTGCTATAACAAAATACCAAACAGTGGGTGGCTTGTAAGCAACAGAAATGTAGTTCTCACAGTTCTGGATATGGAAAAGTCAGAAATCAAGACCTAATGTCTTCTAAGGGCACACTTTCTGTTTCATAGATGGCTGTCTTGTCACTGTGTTGTTATATGGCAGAAGGGATTTATGAATTCTCTGCGGTCTCTTTTATAAGGGCATTCATCCAATTTATGTGAGTTCTACTCTCATGACCCGTCACCTCCCAGAGGCCCTAACCCCAAATACCATCACATTGGAGATTAGGTTTCAACATATTCATTTTCAGGGCTCACAAATATTCAGTTTATAGCACAGATTAGCTCTGATTGTACTTTTATACACCACATAAAAATACATGTATTTGTATAAACAGACAAGAAAAAGCAAATGAAATTTGCATCTGGTTTCATCATCTCAAAAGAAATCTTACAAACTCGTGTTAAGTAATTTAACACACAATCAATCCATCAAACAATAAGGGTAATTACTTAAATAGTTGTTGTCTTACAGGGCTTATCATCTCCATAAAATTAGGATTTCTTAAACCATTGAATCCCTAATATGTTAATGTCTTTATTTCTAATCATCTAGTGATGTTTATTCCTGACTTTTGCTTTAGTAGCTTTTTAATAATAACACTCCTAAGCATAATTCATTTAACAACAAAAAAAGGTATTTGATTCAAATTTTTAAACAACCTACTATAACATCTTTTCCCTAAAAGATGAATGCAAAAGGAGTGTGGTGGGCAAAGTGGAAAATCAAATAAAAAAGTAGCAGCTATTCGTTAATCCTGTGAGAGCTATGATCTCTTCAGTGCTTTAGGCAAGTAAAACTTTTGTCTTCTCCTTACAATGTTAAAAAATGCATACTACCACTAGCAGCAATTTTTTTTTTTTTTTTTAAATGTATGAACACATTTATTTTTAAAATTGCTTTTAGCCTGATGCTCTCAATGTTCGGTCTCAGTTCAATTTTCATTTTTTTCCCCAAATTGAAAGTAATATTTTTTAAGCAGCATAAAGGTAAAAATAAGCATTTTACTTAAATTATCAGAATGTTGCTTTTGCTTCCTTATGACTGGCCTGGCCATGTTAACTAAGTAAGCCTTGTTGTATCAGACAGCAGAACCAATTCTGTAACCTTGGAAATTAAGTTAGAATTATTTTCAGTTAAAGCAAAAAGACCTGCACCTTTTCCCAAAAGTGTGAACTTTGTAGTCTTCTGTGCCATTAAAACCCTCTCGGCCAAGCGTGGTGGCTCATGCCTGTAAGCCCAGCACTTTGGGAGGCTGAGGCGGGTGAATCAACTGAGGTCAGGAGTTTGAGACCAGCCTGGCCAATATGGTGAAATCCTATCTCTACTAAAAATACAAAAATTAGCTGAGCATGGTCATGCATGCCTGTAATCCCAGCTACTCGGGAGGCTGAGGCAGGAGAATGGCTTGAACCCAGGAGTCAGAAGTTTCAGTGAGCCGAGATGGTGCCATTGCATTCCAGCCTGGGCAACAGAGCAAGATTGCATCTCAAAAAACTAAAAAATAATTTACGAAAACACTCTCACAAATGAATAATATTTATGAAGCATGTCTACTTTTTGAGAGATTGTTAAAAAACAAAAGTCTTGGTTAAATAGTTGATGCAACTTGTTTTAATGAAAACTTTATATTCTATTAATGCTGAAGTAACGGAAAGTAATACTCAATTGGACACTTTTTGATGCATTAGGAAGAATGCTTATCTTACCTTAGCATCATTGTTTATAGTAACAAATGTGGATCCCTGGCCTTCCATCTCTGAACTCCTTCTATGCCATGATTTCCAGTACTGGGTTTCCCTTTCTACTCACTGCCTTCCTCTCCTGCCTGTGCTGGTGGTTTATTTTACTTGATAGAGCTTCGCATTGGCTACTGCTCTCAAATTCTGGTTTCTCTTGTTCTCCAGTTTTTGTCTATAATGAGAGTCACATCCTAAAGCCCAGTACCACAGCCATGCATTTCACCACTCCGCATTGTTTTTATTTTCTTCCTCAAAAATATAGCTCTTGCGGCACTATTCACAATAGCAAAGACTTGGAATCAACCCAAATGTTCATCAATGATAGACTGGATTAAGAAAATGTGGCACATATACACCATGGAATACTATGCAGCCATGCAAAAGGATGAGTTCTTGTCCTTTGTAGGGACATGCATGAAGCTGGAAACCATCATTCTCAGCAAACTATTGCAAGTACCCACATGTTCTCACTCATAGGTGGAAATTGAACACTGATAACACTTGTACACAGGAAGGGGAACATCACACACCTGGGCCTGTCATGGTGTTGGGGAAGTGGGGAGGGATAGCATTAGGAGATATACCTAATGTAAATGACGAGTTAATGTGTGCAGCACATCAACATGACACATATATGCATATGTAACAAACCTGCACGTTGTGCACATGTGCCCTAGAACTTAAAGTATAATAATAAAAAAAATGTATATAGTTCTTGCAGCTAAATCCTGAATACCAGGGACAGCCTTTCCATAATATTCTGACCCTCGAGATTTGAATCTTCTATCTTGGTGCCTTGTTTATCTGATTGGAAACCTTGGTGTCAAATATTGCTTGAATTGTGGCTGGAACCCTGTGGTAAACAGAGATGCCCCATCCAGATCCCCTCAAAGAAGGACTTGCTTTGGCAGCCACCTCCAGCTGTCACCTCCTGCAAGGTCTGCCTCAAATGAACAGAGCTGCTTCATGTGAGTTCGTGCCATTCCTGGATCAGCCCTCCTGCAGGGAGGTAGTGATAAAACGATCTGACCATTTTGTCTCAAAATAGGACAACTCTGATGAGCCATATTTTCTCCAGGGCTTTCTACTTGGTAGGCTGAAGATTTGTCAGGTCTGTATCATGCAATTAACTTCTCCTTCTGCTCAATCCTCTTCTTTCTCTTTCTTCTTACCAATGCTGAGCCCCAATAAACATCTGGTACGTCAAACATCTCAGCATCTGCTACCATAGTGCTTGACTAGCAACAACCTCCTGTGTTCTACAACATACGCATCCTCTTCAGTGTTCCTCTTTCCACCTCCAGTGAATTGCCACGTGCTCCCCATTAAACCTCATTCAGTCTTAATGTCTGATAGCAACTGTCCCTAAGACTTTTTTATTTTTAAATTTTATTTTACTTATTTATTCTTAATAAGTAGACAGAGACAGTGTCTACTAAGTAGACAGTGAGACAGAGTCTCACTCTTTAGCCCAAGCTGGAGTGCAGTGGTGCAATCTTGGTCACTGCAACCTCCGCCTCTGGGTCTCAAGCGATTCCTATGCCTCAGCCTCCTGAGTAGCTAGGATTACAGATGCATGCCACCATGCCCGGCTAACCTTTTGTATTTTAGTAGAGATGGGGTTTCATCATGTTGCCCAGGGTGGTATCGAACTCAGCTTGGGGGATTTGCCTGCCTTGGCCTCCCAAAGTGCTAGGATTACAGGCATGAGCCCTCTCGCCAGGCCAAGGCTTTTATTATTGAGTTAGGAAGAAAATGTAAACATATCAGAAGCCTGTGGAAGTGTTAAACCCAGTGAATCACTTTCCTGGACAGAGTTACTCCTGTTGTATGAATGAACGCTGTGCCACAGGCTCCTATGTGATGGTAACAGAGGGTCTGGATCTTTTATGACATGGACTCTCCTATAAGATGGGCACTGAAACTAAAGCAAACAATGGAAGAACGATTGGTACCATATGGAGACATTTTTAAAGAAATAACAAGACAAAAAGCCAGACAGAAATTACAGTGTAATTCCGTAGATTTACGCTGAGTGAAGCTGTGTCTCCTGCCTCCCCTTTTATATCCTCTACCTCTTCTTCCTCGGCCACCCCTGTTAGCAAGACCTATCCCTCCTCTCCTCCTCCTCCTCAGCCTACTCATGTGAAGACAATGAGGATGAAGATCTTATGATGATCCACTTCTACTTAATAAATAGTAAATGTAATTTTCTTAATAATAGTTTTCTAGCTTACTTTATTGTAAGAATAAAGTATAAAATACATATAACATACAAAATATGTTTTGCTTGACTGCTTATGTTATCGATAAGGCTACCTGTCAATGGTAAGCTATTAGTAGTTAAGCTTTGGGAGAGTTAAAAAGTTATACATGAATCTGGGAATGTGCTTCTTAGAACATTTAAAATAATAGTTGTGGCTTATGTTATATTACTATCATACAGCACTGGCCTAGGTATGCTGTCAAACAAAGTTTATAACATAATTATTTTGCATATCAGCAGCACTAGCACACAATATGTAGAGACTATGAAGTGGACAATTCTACTCTCAATGCCACAGTCTTGCTACAGCTCCTGAGTTTTAGACTGTAATCTAGATATAAGGGAGTTTAGAAAGGAAATCCTAATTTTTGAGGTGAGAATCTTAATTTAAACCTGAAATGAGTAAGAAGAAATCTCAGAAGTTACAGAATTTAACTCTAAGATTACAAACAGAGCTTCTTTGAAAAAAGAATCAATAAGGTCTACTGTTTGATAGCACAACAGGGTCGCTATTGTCAATAATAAATTGATTATATATTTTAAAATAACTAAAAGAGTATAGTTGGATTGTTTGTAGAACAAAGGATAAATGCTTGAGGTGATGGATACCCCATTTACCATGATTTGATTATTATGCATTGTATGCCTGCATCAATGTATTTTGTGTAACCCATAAATATATATACCTACTGTGTACCCACAAAAATTAATAAAAAATAAATAAAATTTAGAAAACCTTCTTTGCTCTTAGGCAGAATAGATTTGTAAAACAGCAAAGAAGAACAAGGAAGGTCACTTATTATTTCTGAGTTTTATGCTAATCTGTTTGTAACTCATGACAAATAAACACTATAACTAGTGTTTGCATGAATAGTGCCAAAGCTGGGCCATTAAACAGAATGAAATCAGAATCTGATGGGTTAAATGTGAGAATAGATAGTGGCACAGACATAATGGTTCTTAAATCTGATAATGTAATTTGAAGAAAATAAAGATGGACTTGCCAGGCTTCAGGGCAAGTGCATGTCCAAGCTGGAGGGCTGAGCAAGTAGAGTAGTCCTAGCCAATTACATTTTGGGGCATCAGCTGACACTGCCACAGTTAGAACAGGAGTTGGCAAAGTCAGCTATCCCACTCACATGTAAAGGGCCTATAACAGGGGCTTCCAAAGGGCAAAATAAAATCCATTCTAGTATAAACTCTACATCTCTACATAGCTCTGAGACGTCCAAAGTGAGGAGCAGTTGGTGGTGATGAGTGTGCATCTGAGCCACACTGGCAATTTTCAGACCTAGGCAACAACAAACCTCACCAAGGGCTTTCGGATTGAAGAATAACATAAATTGGATTAATCTCTGCAGCCTTTGTTAAATACCGAATCGGATTAAACCAGTGAGAACTATGCCAAGCAGAAATTCCTGTTGAATCTTGCTTGGGTCAATCCATCATGGCTACTGAGACATGGCGAGCAAAATTTGAATATCACGTTTGCAGTTGCATTCACTTGTTCAGGTGTCACATGGGAAAAGAGACCTGAAGACCTGGTTAGGAGCTGGTTTCAGAAAAACTAAATGGGTCTATCAGTAGAATCCATATGTCCTGGCAGAAGGTTAGCAGTATCTCAAGCCCCAACTCATTCCTTAAATCTTTTTAAAAAATGTATCGCCCGGGCACAGTGGCTCACGCCTGTAATCCCAGCACTTTGGGAGGCCGAAGCGGGCAGATCACGACGTCAGGAGATGGAGACCATCCTGGCCAACACGGTGAAACCTCATCTCTTCTAAAATTACAAAGTGTTAGCCGGAAAATTACAAAGTGTTAGCCGGGAGTGATGGTGGCACCTGTAGTCCCAGCTACTCCGGAGGCTGAGGCAGGAGAATGGCGTGAACCCGGGAGGAGGAGCTTGCAGTGAGCCGAGATCGCGCCACTGCACTCCAGCCTGGGTGACAGAACGAGACTCCGTTTCAAAAAAAAAAAAAGTGTGTGTGTGTGTGTGTGTGTATTATATTATATATTATATATATATATTTACTTATATATATCGATACATGATAGTTGTACATACTTACGGGGTACATGTGACATGTGGTATTTTGTTACATCCATAAGATGCGTATGATCAATTCAAGATATTTAGGATATTTATCACCTCGAGCATTTACCATTTCTATGTGTTGGGAATATTTCAAGTCCTCTCCTCTAGTTAATTTAAAATACACAATACATTGTAGTTTATTGTGGTTATCCTACTCTTCTATTGAACATTAGAACTTACTCCTTTTATCTATGTTTGTATCCATTAACCAATCTCTTTTCATCCTCTCCTTTCACACACTCTTCACAGACTCTGATAACTATCATTCTACTTTCTACCTCCATGAGATTAACTTTTTAGCTCCCCCATATGAGAGAGAACATGTATATTTGTCTTTCTGTGCCTGTCTTATTTTACTTAACATAATGACCTTCAGTTCCATCTATGTTGGTGCAAAAGACAGGATTTCATTCTTTTTAAAGGACGAATAGTATTCCATTGCTTATTTTTACAACATTTTTCTTATCTACTCATCCTTTGATGGACACCTAGGTTGATTCCAAATTTCTGCTATTAAGAATAATGCTGTAAAAACATGGTGGTGCGGGTATCTCATTGATATATAACTTCCTTTCTTTTGAATAAGGATCCCAGTAGTGGGATTGGTGGATTATATGGTAATTTTTCATTTTTAAGAAGTCTACATTTTTCTTCAAAATGGCTATATAAATTTACATTCTCATTTTGTCTTAAATTTTAAATAAGGTATATGGAATATTTTATATCCTATGAGTAGGTAGAAACTAAACCAAATCGAGCTCACCTAGTGAGATCAGGTGTTATTTTTAGTTTTAGAATATTTCCAATAGTAGGATTTCCTTATTGGTAGAGTTTTAAATGAGTAAGTTGTCAGGATTCCCAGGAATGGTAAGTTAAGATGGTTTTAGGTTTCTCTGTAGCAATTTTATTTCCCCATCTAGGCATAGCTCGGCATTGGATCAGTAATGTTGGCATTAGTTCTGGCCAGAGCTGCATACTGAACTGTGTAATAAGCCATGTCTCACTAACACACGTTAAAAATATTGCACTCTGAAGATTGAAATGGACATTTTTCTGGAAACTAAATGCATGAACATATCGTAAATCCATTAATGAAATGGGTAATTTGACCATAGACATCACATGATGTAAATATTTAATGCTGTGTTTTGGTTATTAAATGAAAAAAGAGGATAAAATGTTGAGATGAGAAAATCCCACGTTAATCATTGGGGAATTTGGTCAGGAATTGATTCTCTGGGAATTTTTCAACCTGGAAAATCAAGGAAGAGGCAAAAATGACATCTGTGTCAGAAAAGAGTTAAGCTTGGTTATATTTAATGGACAAAACATGTAAAACTACATTTCTGTCACTTGAAATTAACCATAGTGAAATAATTTTACACCTGGAGGAGCCCTTTGTGAAGATTTTCTCCAAGTCTTGTCTTACGGGCCTAAGCAGCAGCAAAGTCTTAGCTCAATGTCCCAGTGGTTAGGTAAAAATCATGCTCCCTGATCAGCCCAATGCTTTTTGTATGAGATTTCTTCATTTTTCTTTGCTTTCAAAGTATTGATTTTTCAAAAAATAAATATTTACATATATATGTAAACTTACATATGTATATGTTTGTACCAATTATAGACAATTCAGAGCATTCAAGGCCCTAAGTGAATTAATAACATTCTTCTCTTCATTTTGCCGACAAGGAAACTAACATTAAGATGTTAAAGAAGGATTGCCTAACACCATGCAGATAGTAAGGCTCACAGTAAGAGTTTCAACACATTGTTGTCAACCTACTCTAGAGAGCAAAGATTCAACATGTAAATGTACAAAATGTAATAGAATCCAACAAGAAGAGAAGAAGAGTGGTGTGAAAGAATGCATGATGATTTTTGTTTTTATAAAAAATGCTGCATTCTTCTAATTTTTTAATTTTTATTATTACTTTTTTTGAGACGGAGTCTCGCCCTGTCACCCAGGCTGGAGTGCAATGGTGTGATCTCAACTCACTGCAACCTCCACTTCCTGGGTTGAAGCGATTCTCCTGCTTCAACCTTCCGAGTAGCTGGGATTACAGGCACGCACCACCACACCTGGCTAACTTTTTGTATCTTTGGTAGAGATGGGGTTTCACCATGTTGGACAGGCTGGTCTTGAACTCCTGACCTCATGATCTGCCCACCTCGGCCTCCCAAAGTGCTGGGATTACAGGCATGAGGCACCACTCCCAGCCTAAAAAATGCTGCATTCTAATCTTCACAAAGGAAATAGAATCAAGAAAAATAAAATAAAAGATTCTGTTATGACTGACATTCCTGGAATTGTTAACTATTTAATAGGGATCTGTTACCATGTGGTTTAGAATCCCTCATTTCGTTTACTGACATTGGGGGTGGTAGAAGTTATCCCTCATCTGTTGGGTAGGGAAATATGGATAAGTTCTTCTTGTTTTTAATTGACACAATAATCATATGTATTTATAGGTGCAGTGTGATGTTTCAATACATATATACATTGCGTAATGACCAAATCAGAGTAATTAGCATATTTATCACCTCAAATATTTATCATTATTTTCTAGTGAGAGCATTCAAAATCCTCTCTTCTAGTTTTTTTGAAATATACAGTACGTTATTGTTAACTATAGTCACACTACCATGCATTAGAACACCATAATTGATTCCTCCTAACTGTGACTTTGTACCCACTGACCAATTTCTCCCCATTCCTTCCTCTCCCATACCCTCTCCAGTCTCTGGTAGCCACTATTCTGTTCTTTGCTTCCATGAGATTGACTTTTTAAGATGCCATGTATGAGTGAGATCATGCAGTATTTGTCCCTCTGTGCTTGGCTTATTTCACTTAGTATAATGTCCTTTAGGTTCATCCGAGTTGTCACAAATGACAGGATTTCACCTTTTTTTATAACTGAATAGCATTCTATTCTGTATATGTGCCACATTTTAAAATCCAGTTATTCATTGGTTCTATATCTTGTCTATTGTGAATAATGCTGCAATAAACATAGGGGTGCAGATATCTCTGCAACATAGTGATTTCATTTCCTTTGGATATATGATCTCATTAGTGGGATTGTTGGAACACATGGCAATTCTATTTTTAATTTTCTGAGGAACCTCCATACTGTTTTCCATAATGGCGGTACTAATTTACATTCCCACTAATGTGTATGAGTTCCTGTTTCTTCACATCCTTGCCAGCATTTGCCATTTTTTTCTCTTTGATAATAGTCATTCTAACTACAGTGAGGTGACATCTCTGTGATTTTTGACTTGCATTTCCCTGATGATTAGTAATGTTGAATATTTTTTTCACATGTTTGTTGGTCATTTATATGTTTTCTTTTGAGAAATGTCTATTCAAATCTTTTGCCCATTTTGCAGTGCAATTATTTGTTTCTTGTTTTTTGCTATTGAGTTGAGTTCCCTATGTATTCTGGATATAACCCCCTTGTCAGAGGCATAGTTTGAAAATATTTCCTTCCATATTGTGGATTGTCTCTTCACTCTGTTTTTCCTGTGCTGAGTAGAAGCTTTGTAGTTTTACATCATCTCATTTGTTTATTTTTGTTTTTGTTGCCTATGCTTTTGAGGTCCCATCCAAAAAAATCTTTTTTCAGACCAATGTCCCAAAACATTTCCCTTATGGTTTCTTATTTTGGCAGTTCCATAGTTTTGGGTCTTGCATTAAGTCTTTAATTTATTTTGAGTTGATTTTGCATATGGTGAGGCGGTCTGGCTTCATTTTTCTGCTTGTTGATGTTCAGTTTTCCCAGTATTATTTATTGAAGAGACTGTTCTTTCCCTAATGTATGTGCACACTGTACTCAAACTAAGAGAACTGTGTTTTTCATACCCCAGAAGTAAATAGGTTTAAAGAGTAGCCAAGAAAATGTTAAACACATAGTTTTAGAAAATGTGACAAATTGCTTACACAGAAGGAAGAAAATATCACAAAGGAATGAAACTTTTTTTAGCCTAAGTACATAATGTAGTATATATTATACTTCCTTTTGCCTTTCTTAATGTATCATAGTAATTTCTTCATCCTTAAATCTTTCTTGGAGAAAAGATACATAGAATAATTTTTTAGGTAAGTGGGGAACATGAGAAATTCTTTTCCAAAATCTATTGACATTGCATGTGTCATTAAGGAACGAAAATGTGCTCAGAAAATCCAAGTAATGCCGGAAACCTAGGGAGTCAAAGAATACGGGCCCCTTAATATTTTATGATGACTTAAAAGCTGAAATATAGGAGCGCATGTGGAGCATGGGGGCCATGACTATAGAGTAGAGAGGAACCTTTTCCAGCTACTATTGAATCAGAATTATATGCTGCCCAGCTTTGTGGTTATAGTCACAGGGCTGTTTTTTGTTTGCCTGCTTGCTTTATCATGGTTAATGTTTGTTCCTTCATGTTGCAGTTCTTATGTATATATTCCCAGAATGTTCTCTTCTAAATTTGGATTTGGGCAAAAAGGGAAAACAGAAGACAATGTATTTTTACAGTCCCACAAATCACAGGGGCATCATCACCTGTGCTTCTTGTTGACTTTGGGTGCCTATTTTCCCTCTATTCATTATATCAGCTTGAAGCCTGAGTAGCAGTGAATTTATCCAAATTTACGATCAGAATGTGGAAACAGCAATAAGGATTCAAGAGGCCTAAAATAGATAAGTAGAGTATGTGGGTTGTGGGGGAGGGGTGGATAAACTGCGGTCATTTAAAGAGAGGAAGAAAGGAGACAACATTGAGTGCCATGGGGCACTCTATCCGCAAGTGCAGGGTTGAGGGCATAGAAAAGCAGCTAGGCATTTCAAAAAGGAAGGGTTTACTATAGGAACTTTGTCACAATGTTTTGGAAGGTCTAGAAATAAATGAGAGGAAAAGATAAAGACTGGAGGAGCAAAAGGAAGAAGGGGTGAAACTCTAAGATGAAGAAACAACCAACAGACCCAGGCTGGAGCCCACGGGGCTGCCCCTGCCGCTGCACTACAGAAGTCTGCAGCTGTCCTGCCCCGTTGCTGTGATGGTAACTTCTAGCAACTTCCGTTGTTGTCAGGCAGAAACTGAAAGCTCTTCTCTCATCTTCTGTTCTCCTGCCAGTGCCTCACATTAGCTGGACTTAGGAAGTCAAGCAAAAAGGAGTCTGTGGAATGCAGCTTCAGTTTTCCAGCCCCAGTTCTACAGAGCAGGGTATGGAAGGAGAAGTGAGTAACTATACTTGCTCTTGCCATAAACTGGAAAATCACTGTCCACTTGAGTGCAGAATCTTCAGCATGCGAAGGGTTCTGAGGAATAGCTAGCATTGGCATTACTTCAAAAGTTTCTTTGCATGTTTGGCTAAGAGCATTTCAATTTTGTCTACTGCAGGGCTTGGTAAACTTTTTCTTAAAGGTTCAGAAAGCAAATATATCAGTCTTATGGGCCATTCAGTCTCTGTAACAACTATTATCTCTGCTATTATAGTGTGACAGCAGCCGTGGACAGTATTAAAATCAATGAGCATATCTGTGTTCTACTAAAATTTTATGTACAAAATCAAGTGGCTGACCTGGAAGTCATAGTTTGTGGACACCTGGTTTATTGAATAACAGACACCTGTTGTCTAAAGAAACGGTACAATGATTTGAAAAATATGAACTCATTGTAAGTAGAATTTAAATGTATTAATTTTGGTTTAATTTGCAGGTCTTTCTTTGAAGAATTGATGTAATGTAAATATGAAAAACAAATCTGTACAAGTCCTGTTTGACATTTTTGATAGTTTCAGAATACTTAGAAGATTGTTTAATTCCTTTAATTTACTGATAAATAGACAACCAACCAAACAAAAACAACAACAGTAACAGAAACCTTTCAGAGTATTTTGGATCAGAAACAGTTTGTTTCAGAATCGCTTTATAGCAGCTGAGAAACTGTTGTAGAAAAGGGAGACCAATAAACAGAATACCAAGTATGTTTGTGTGGATAAGAGAAGAAGACACAGTGTGAGCATCACACCAGGCCATGCAGGCCATTACTGCTGTGTGTAAAAAGCCCAAAAGTTTAAGCTTATTGGAATCTGACCCAAACCTGTCTGAAATTATAAAAACAGTTTAGGTTATGCTGAGAACCCTCCTGATGAGAATTAATTACTACAACATAATCTCGAATATCCAACCTGATACATTAAATGACTAAATTAATGTTATTGTGGATATTTTCTTAAATTTGTTGTATATAATAAATTCTGTTATTTAGTATTAAGTCAAGTAAAAGCGGACCTAATACTCAAACTCTTCACTCCAAATGAAGTGTCCACTATGGAATTCTTTAATTCTTTCTGCACCTGACAAATTCAGGGTGTATAAGTAGAATAGCCTTTGTTTAAGGAATTTCAAGTAAATGTTGGGTATATTACATCATTTTTTAATCTTTTGCCTCTGAAGCATGTAAGCACATGCCATTCAAATTCTGAATATTGCTGGGGATAGGTATTTATTATATAAACTTAATGCCTTGGAAGAAAGAATAAGGCTTCATAATCTTCAACATTAAACATCTTTATCAAAAAAATTGTGCTAGATAATGCCTAATGCATACATTTACATTTTCATACATGCATACATGTTTATTCAGTGGTTACTAAGTTATTTGTCTTAATATAAAGCTGTTTTTTTGCATAGTACTTTCTCAGCCAATTTGCTTGGCCAGTTTCCCAGTGGATGTTTCAGAGTGCAGGATAGTAAGGCAGTATTTGCTTATGTAATGAGAATTTGTTATACAGAAAAAAATTTAAGAGATTTTCATAGTGACATATAAGTACTCACTAAATGTATATTGGGATATGCTAGGTATATTCCGAACATGGTTGAACTTCAAAACGTAAGTCTAGAAGGAATAAAATATTTTTTTCTTACCCAAGTATATGAGCCCCTTCTGGTATCTTATTTTCTATTGCAGGTTTGCCCCGCTCTCCAGAATAATTAAAAGTAGTGTCAACTGAAAGGTTAAACAGCAGGCATTATAACTGAAATTCAAAATTAGTTTTATTCAGAGCCAAGTGCAAAGACTAAAAGCCCAGGGAAAAGACACTGAGTAAACTAAGAATATGTGCTGGAGTGTGCTATGCAAGACATGGTGCTTACATGTTCTGTTTTAGAGAAAATGGGAGAAGCATGTAGTGAAGTAAGGATGGCATTCTTGCCATTCTGATTGGTGCTCAGTCATGTATGAGATAAAACAAATATGTAGATAACATATATAGGGTAAAATGTTAATGAGCATATCTATGTCTTAGGGTCTGGAAAGGGATGATTGATTATACCTTACCTTTATGATTTATCTGATAGACAAAAGTTATAATCAGTACAGGTCAGTGAAATATTTGACAGATTCCAGCCTTGCAGGTTAGAGTTCAGCTTTAGTTCCTAGCCCTAGTTTGTATTTCTCATATGTCCAAACTGTAGCCATCTTAGACCGCTTTAAATTTTTTACTCTGATTTTCCCTTATCTGACAGTAAGAATGCCCACTCCCCTCAGAGAAACTGTGCCTTTCAGATCTCACCATGTGCCCCATTGAATTTTTGTTAGAGCACATTGTTCAGTATTGTGTGCATTTCCGAAATTCGTAGTCTTTGTGTTTCAGACTGTGTATGAGCCTCGTGTACATGGTGCCATACTACCACCTGTCTAGCTATTTCCTTTTTTGCATAGGTTTCACAGCTTTCCTCCCAAGAATGGGAAGATAATATCTGTGTGTCTTCTACTATTCGTTTCATCTCACCTTATTTCATTGAAACAACTACTCAAAGAAGAACACTCATAATTCCACAAGAACAGGCATTCTGAATTTTACAAAACCCAGGAACCTATTTGACCCTATCTCTCAAACTCTCATGACCTTTCTTTTACCCAAATAATGCATAAATAAATAAAAATCCTTTATCATTAGAAAGCTAGAATGCCTTAAAAGCAAAATGTTGGTTCAACTATCTGCTACAGTTTACATTAGCAAGTGAGTGCTTTGTGTACTGAAGATTTTGTATTTGATAGTGATTTTGTACCTCATAAAATCTACAAGGAAAGAGCTATGTTTTATGCTTGTGTAGCTGAAGGACCCAAATCCAAGAAGTTCTCCGGATAAAGGAACAAGACTCTCTATAGAACCTATTAAAATCTTACCCTTTGGGATGTAGGAGACTGCTTACATATTTAAAAACCAAAAATTTTAGTTCTACTCATGAAGATATTTAATATGTTAGACTAACATTTCTAGCAGATCACCCCACTATAGATATGTACTTTGAAACACAGAATCACTAGTTATAATTATTCTTTCTGAAAACAAAGTACTGCTGAACATTATAAACTTGGTTAGGCAAGTTCAGGCCTCTAATGACAATTGAATTCCACTACAATTTTCTTTTTTTTTTTTAATTCACAATAAAATTTATTTCAAGGTATTATATAATAATTACATAAGTCATAAAAAATAATGGTGACTCCAATATTTTTCAGATAACATGAGTAAGAAAGTAGCAAACTTTGGTTTCTCCTTCAGAATATCATTTTTTAACAAACATTGAATATTTTGTTAGAATATTTATGTCCCTATTAGTTCATATTACATGGGTTTACACATACGCAAATCTAAAAGACAAATGTAACCATGTTTCTTATAGATTCACCATAAGCTGTGCATGTTTTTATTTTTTAGTGAATGGAATTTCTTCCCAGAGAAACATTTCTGTAGATCAACATTTGGAAAACTAACATCCTCTTTAAATTCTATACTTTTATTTTTAAAATTTATTATTATTATTATACTTTAAGTTCTAGGGTACATGTGCACAACGTGCAGGTTTGTTACATATGTATACTTGTGCCATGTTGCTGTGCTGCACCCATCAACTCGTCAGCACCCATCAACTCGTCATTTACATCAGGTATAACTCCCAATGCAATCCCTCCCCCCTCCCCCCTCCCCATGATAGGCCCCAGTGTGTGATGTTCCCCTTCCCGAGTCCAAGTGATCTCATTGTTCAGTTCCCACCTATGAGTGAGAACATGCGGTGTTTGGTTTTCTGTTCTTGTGATAGTTTGCTAAGAATGATGGTTTCCAGCTGCATCCATGTCCCTACAAAGGACACAAATTCATCCTTTTTTATGGCTGCATAGTATTCCATGGTGTATATGTGCCACATTTTCTTAATCCAGTCTGTCACTGATGGACATTTGGGTTGATTCCAAGTCTTTGCTATTGTGAATAGTGCCGCAATAAACATACGTGTGCATGTGTCTTCATAGCAGCATGATTTTTTTTTTTTAGTTCTACTCATCAAGATATTTAGTATGTTAGACTAACATTTCTAGCAGATCACCCCACTATACATATGTACTTTGAAACACAGAATCACTAGTTATAATTATTCTTTCTGAAAACAAAGTACTGCTGAACATTATAAACTTGGTTAGGCAAGTTCAGGTCTCCAATGACAATTGAATTCCACTACAATTTTCTAAGAAATAATACATTAGACAAAATTTTTAAAAGCCAAGTTATATGACACATAATCACTATTTATACAAACTAGAAACATGTTAACTTTATGACTTACTAAAGTTGATTTCATTTCTCTATGTTTATATTTAGAAATTATCCCATTTGTTTTTTATGTTTTCATATATGAATAAATAGCATTCTTTTTGCACAATACACTTGAAGAGCTTAGAAAATACTAACTGCACAATGTTATTTAGGGAAAGTATGGCAACAGATTGTAATACTAAACAAAAACTATTCTGTTTCTCACCTACAGACAATTGATTAGTCAAAGTCACATGATATTTGTGGCTCTAGATCTTATGAATTTCCATTGATAATATGGCTAGACACACACATAAACACACTCACAGAAATACACATAATATGTTTTCAGTTTATATATATGTGTGTGTATACATATATGTATATAGATTTTGTATATGTAATATGTATATAAATTCTGTATATGTATACACTATATATATTTACACATATAGTATATATAATATATGTTTATATATATAAAACTTGATGAATGTTGTTTAATTACCAGTTTTCATAAGGTGGGAAATATATATGTATATGTACATACACAACACAGATACATACATATATATACACATATACAGACAGACATATGTAATTTTTCCATTGCAACATAAAGAAAATACAGCACTTCCTTTTTCAAGCTGATGGCAAAATTCAAGGGATTTCAAAGTGGGAAAGAAAAATAGGTAGAATGTATTGTTGCGATATTGAGTATGTGGTTCTTTTTATTTCTTAAAAGTGATTCATTGAAGGGGAAGCTGTAATTAAGGGAAAACTACTTGAAGTTGCAGCCCAGTAACAGGGAAATACTGAGTGAATGTCCTGTAATAATTTGAATTTCTCTGTAAGGTTCAATGAGCTCAAGAATAGCAGTTCATGTTTAATTCGTATGGTAAGAGGTAAATCACAGGCAGATGAAAAAGCTTTCTACCTTCATGCAGTTGAAACCTACCAAGATAAAAAGTAATTCATTTGCAGTGGAAAGGTTCTACTTGGTTCTACTCTGTTGAACAGAGAGTATTCATAGTGCCAAGGTAACGTTCTCTAAACTAGGATAATATTACTTTAAAACCAAGTTTGATTGGAGGGTAAAAAAATCAGTTTTTCAAAAAAGACAGAAAAAAATTGCTTCCTGGAAGGTTGGTGGAGCTGGAATCAAGAGAATATATATGGTCTAGTCGATCTAACATCTCTCTAGTGTAAGTCACATGCCAACATGGGAAAAGTAAGGACAATGCTATGTGGTTATGACGATAGAGGTCACATTGAGGTGACTGATGTAGTGGTCTTGCCTTGTGATGATTAAAAGTTCTCTCCTATAATTTTAAGAAAAACTAATGGACAGAAAATAAAAACAAAGCTAAGCAATTAAGCCTGAGATTTCTGGGAAGGGTTTAGTTGAGGAGTCATTGACAGGTCTGATCTGTACCCTATTAATAGGTTAGGTTTAGAATAAAGCCTACTAAAAATCCCTGATGATTTTGTATTGTTAGCTGCTCATTCTCAAACTAAATGGTTATGAAAATTCTTCTAAGATATTCATGTCTATTACTTTGCTCCTGCACAATGCGAATATGAAACCATCTTTATCAGTATGATTTATAGTTACTCTTTCTGATGTCATGGGAAGAATCAGCTTTCTATAATTATTTTCACTGAAAATTATTGTGTTATTGACTCTATTCTATCAACTTACTATAAAATGTACTTTATTTCCTTCAGATTGCTAGTTATGCCATTAATGTCAATAAAAATAAGTAAGCAGAATATGTAAGCTTTGGAAGCTATTACACTAAGAAATATTTATGAGACAATCATAGGCAATTGAATAAATGAGATACCTTCAGAAATTAACTTAAATATCTCTGAATTTTGGTCAATCCAGATAAAATAGCTAATGGGAACTGCCTTGTACAAATATTATGAAGAAATGAAATAATGAATATTCAGCACATGATAGCCCTTATTCAGGGTTTATATTTGCCCATTTTAAACATTTTTCCACTTAAAATAACAAATAAATGACATATTATATTACTTTGTCTAGTAATGTCAGTGACAGAAAGCTTTAATTTAAATTCCATGCAAATAACTTAGTGTGAGATCTGAGGGTTTGACAGCCAGTGCTCTTAGATCTCAATACATATCACATCTGCTTTTTTTCTTTAAAAAAGAGCAATTTTACTTAAAAAATATATTGTAGGCATCCTATTATGAAAAAGGTGGGAAGGGGTAGAGATGGAGCAAGTGTCTAAACAATGAGACTTACTATTTTGGTAGAAGGTGGAAAATGTGCCTTTGTTTTTGTTCAAGATTAGTTTCATTACCTGTATTTTGGGTCCCAAATCCTATTGCCAAAGAATTTGGTTGAATTTCTCTTGCCCTATGCTGTATTTTCTATCTTGCCCCTACTGTTGGTTTTTTCCTATTAGCTTGGACCTTTTTAATCTTAAGAATTAACCACAAATAGGCTTTAATATATCCCCTATCTTAAAATAAAACCCTAAATAATGCACCTTACCATCTGTTGCCCCCTCAAAACACACTGTCTTAGCTGAAACTGAGTAATTTATAAAGTAAAGAGGTTTATTTGGCTCATCATTCTGGAGGTTGGAAAGTCCAAGAGCATGGCACTGACATCTTTTTAGCTTTCGGTGAAGGCTTTGTGCTGCAACGCAACATGGCAGAGAAGTGGAAGGGGAAGTGAGTGTATACACACACACAAAAAGACTAAATATGAGAGGCAACCTTGCTTTATATCAACTTGCAATTTTGGGACACTCAATCCATTGCTGAGATAACTAATCAATTCCTGGGAGACCTAATCCAGTCTTTCAAGAGACTAATCCATTTTAAGAACCTACTCACCTCTTAAAGGTACTACCTCCCTACACAACCACCTTAGGGACCAAGCCTCAGTTGGAGTTTTTGTGGGCACAAACCAACCATATTCAAACCATAACACACACACACACACACACATACACAACTAGATGGAAAGAATCACCTAGATGCCAATGTACAAGTCTCAAACTTTAGCATGCAGCAGAACCCCTGAAAGGCTGTAATGTTGCCTCACAACCCAGAGATTCTGACTCACAAGTTCTCAGGTGACAGTGATACTGCCAATCAAGGAATCACTACAGTATAAGGAATACTAAGACATATCTGGAAATGAAAACAAAAAAATGATGTTAATCAGATGTTCTTCCAGGGAGAGCACTGTGTGTATGTTGGATAGGACTTCTCTTGCATTTTCTTTTCTCTAATGTAAATTGTAATCAGCAGTGAGCTTGTAATCAGACTCTACAAAAGTAAAATGGTCTGATTTGAAGCATTTTCTGATTCCTGTGGTGTAAATGCTTCTACCATGACTTACTTCACAATACAAATGTGAAATCAGTGAACTAGAAGCTGGGAAGAGATATATACCTGTAGGTCTCTTGCAAGCAGTTAGGAGCCAGTTTGTCACATCACTAATTAATATAAGTGGAGATATCTCTTATTGACAGAGTAGCTGTGATGAACACAAGTGAAACTCAGACAATCTAACTTTGCCTGTGGAATTTCTCTCCCTTTTCTATCACTTATCTTCATTTTCTTCCTCCCTGAATTAATCTTTGTTCTGTGAACTGTTAATGTGATGATTCTTTTTTTTTCAAATACCAGAAACTTTATATGTTTGCAAAGGTTGTTACTTTGGGAAGGGAGTGGTTAATATCTCATAATTTACAAAAACATCCCATCCCAGGAATCCATAAGAAGGGTTCATTAGAAAAAATTGAAAAGTAGGAGGGTGTTGGGGTAAGACATTGTTACACTCTGTGAGTTGTTGAGGATTTCTACTTCAGTCCGTATTTGTTTGACTTAGCCCAGAAGTTTGGTTAGCACCCTCTCATTACCAATATTAATAAACTTTCCAGATGCATTTATGAATTTTATTTATCTAAATGTTATCTTCAAGTCCCAAGAGAAAGGAAAATAGGGAAAATTAAAATCTATGAGAATTGGCAGTCACAATCATTCTGTTTTCTCAACAACATGACCATGGTCCATGTCATGCACATCTATGTGAAGAGACCACCAAACAGGCTTTGTGTGAACAGTAAAAATTTTTAATCACCTGGGTGCAGGCAGGCTGAGTCCGAAAAGAGAGTCAGCGAAGGGAGATAGGGGTGCGGCCGTTTTATAGGATTTGGGTAGGTAAAGGAAAATTACAGACAAAGGGGTTTTTCTCTGGCAGGTAGGGATGGGGGTCACAAGGTGCTCAGTGGGGGAGCTTTTGAGCCTGAAAAAGGAATTTCACAAGATACTATCAGTTAAGGCAGGAACAGGCCATTTTCACTTCTTTTGTGGTAGAATGTCATCAGTTAAGACAGGAACCGGCCATCTGGATGTGTATGTGCAGGTAACAGGGGATATGATGGCTTAGCTTTGGCTCAGAGGCCTGACATTCCTGTCTTCTTATATTAATAAGAAAAGTAAAACAAAATAGTTTTGAATGTTGGGGCAGCAAAAATTTTTGGAGAGTGGTATGGAGAGATAATGGGCGATGTGTCTCAGGACGCTTCAAGCAGGATTGGGGCGGTGTGGGAACCTAGAGTGGGAAAGATTAAGCTGAAGGAAGATTTTGTGGTAAGGGGCAATATCGTGGGGTTGTTAAAAGGAGCATTTGTCATATGGAATGATTGGGTGATGGCCTGGATGCAGTTTTGTATGAATTGAAAAACTAAACGGAAGACATAAGGTCTGAATAAGAGAAGGAGAAAAACAGGTATTAAAGGACTAAGAATTGAGAGGACCCAGGACATCTAATGTTTGGGATATGAGCAGTTTGGGATAGCACCAGGAGATTTGGGATAGCACCAGGAGATATCAGCTGTGATGGCTTGGAGAAACATTGTAAACTGGCAGTATAAACACAAGCAGGGCATTTATGAGTCGTTAAGAACGGTGAATAGGAGTGGGACTAGAGAGAAGATAGTAGGGATGACAAGTTTTTGGGGTGTAGTCCAGGTTGGTCTGGTGTCTGGAATGAGACTGGGACCTAATAAAAAGGAGTGTCCACATAGGAGCTCAAATGGGCTGTAACCTGTAGCATTCGGGGGACAGGCCTGAATTCTGAGAATTCAGAAAGGGAAAGTGATAAAAGTATTGTCTAATCCTTTTTAAGTTGGTGACTGAGCTTGGTGAGGTGTGTTTTTAAAAGACCATTAGTCTGTTCTACTTTTCCTGAAGATTGAGGACGGTAAAGGATATAAAGGTTTCACTGAATACCAAGAGCCTGAAAAACTGCTTGGGCAATTTGACTAATAAAGACCGGTCCATTATTGGACTGTATAGAGGTGGAAAGGCCAAACCAAGGAATTATGTCTTACCGAAGGGAAGAAATGACCACAGTGGCCTTCTAAGACCCCGCAGGAAAGGCCTCTACCTACCTGATGAAAGTGTCTACCTAAACCAAGAGGTATTTTAGTTTTCTGACATGAGGCATGTGAGTAAAGTCAATTTGCCAGTCCTGGGTAGGGGCAAATCCCCGAGCTTGATGTGTAGGGAAGGGAGGGGACCTGAACAATCTTTGAGGGTTAGTAGAATAGCAGATGGAACACTGAGAAGTGATTTCCTTGAGGATAGATTTCTAGGATGGAAAGAAAATGAGAGGTTCTAAGAGACAGGCTAGCAGCTTGTAACCTAGGTGGAAGAGGTTATGAAATGATGACAGAATAGAATGGGCCTGTGAGGCTAGAAGGAGATATTTTCTTTGGTCTAAGAACCATTTGCCTTGTGTGGGAAGAGATTGATAGGTGGAAGTTTCAGCAGGGGAGTAGGTGGGAGTGACCGATGTGAAGGAGGAAGACTGCTGTGAGGGATAGAAATTGGAACGCTAGCTGCCTTTTTTAGCTACTTTATCAGCATAAGCATGTCCTGAGCGATGGGATCTGATGGCTTTTGATGACTGCTTTTTTAGCTACCTTATCAGCATAAGCGCTGTCTTGAGTGATGGTGGGAGGAGGAAAATAGATTTTGGAAGTTGTGAGAACGGTAGGGAGTGAGTTGAGCATAGTTTGTGATTTTTAGGGCCTCTGAAAGTATTGAAGCAGTGGCAGCCGCTGCACACAGGCATGAGGGCTAGGCCAAAACAGTTAAGGTCAAGTTGTTTGGACAGAAAGGCTACAGGACGTGGTCCAGCTCTTGTGTAAGAATTCTGACCCCACTAACCATGCCTAGGAAGGAAAGGAGTTGTTTTGTAGAAGGGATTGGAGTTTGGGAGATTAGCTGGAAACAATCAGCAGGGAGAGCACATGTGTTTTTATGAGAATTATGCCAAGATAGGTAACAGATGAGGAAATTTGGGCTTGACTGAAGTAATGGGGGCTGTGTGTGAAGCTTTGCAGCAGCACAGCCCAGGTAATTTGCTGAACCTGATGAGTGTCAGAGTCAGTCCAAGTGAAAGCAAAGAGAGGCTGGGTGGGATAAAAGGTGCAAAGGAATTGTAAAGAAAGCACGTTTGAGATCCAGAACAGAATAATGGGTTGTGGAGGGAGGTATTGAGGATAGGAGAGTATATGGGCTTGGCACCATGGGGTGGATAGGCAAAACAGTTTGGTTGATAAGGCACAGATTCTGAACTAATCTGTAAGACTTGTCTGGGTCTAGGACAGGAAAAATGGAGGAATTGTAAGGAGAGTTTATAGGCTTTAAAAGGCCATGCTGTAACAGGTGAGTGATAACAGGCTTTAATCCTTTTAAAGCATGCTGCAGGATGGGATATTGGCATTGGGTGGGGTAAGGGTGATTAGGTTTTAATGAGATGGTAGGGGTGCATGATCAGTTGCCAAAGAGAGAGTAGAGGTGTCCTATGCCTGTGAGTTAAGGTGGGGGGAATACGAGAGGAGGATGCGAAGGAGGCTTTGAACTGGGGAAAAGGGTGGCAATAAGTTGTGGCTGTAGTCCAGGAACAGTCAGGGAAGCAGATAATTTAGTATGTCTCAGCCTAATAAGGGAACTGGGCAGCTGGGGATAAATAAAAAGGAGTGCTTAAAAGAGTATTGTCTAAGTTGGCACCAGAGTTGGGGAGTTTTAAGAGGTCTAGAAGCCTGGTCGTCAATGCCCACAACAGTTATGGAGTCAAGGGAAACAGGTCCTTGAAAAGAAGGTAATGTGGAGTGGGTAGCCTCCCTATTGATTAAGAAGGGGACGGACTTAGCTTCTACTGTGAGAGTTACCTAGAGTGTCTGTGATGGTCCTGTAGGCTTCTGAGGTGCTCGGCAGTGTCAGTCTTCAGCTGCTAAGCCAAGATCTGGGAAAGAGTCAGTCAGAGCCTTGGGTCAGAGTTCCAGGGGCTCTGGAAGTGGCTGCCAGGTGAGTTGAACAGTCCAATTTTCAGTGGGGTCCCACATAGATGGGACACGGCTTAGGAGGAATCCTGGGCTGCGGACATTCCTTGACTCAGTGGCCAGATTTCCAGCACTTGTAGCAAGCTCCTGGGGGAGGAGGTTCTGGAGGAACCCCTGGAAGCTGCAGTTCAAGCATTTGGAGTTCTTGTGTGCTGGAGATGTGACTGGGGTTTCTCTCACAGTGGAGGCAAGGAATTGCAACTCAGAAATATGTTGTTAATTGGCTACCTCTACATTATTATTGTACACCTTGAAGGTGAGGTTAATGAAGTCCTGTTGTGGGGTTTGAGGGCTGGAATTTAATTTGGGTGGTTTTATTTAATGTCAGGAGAAGATTGGGTAATACAATGTATATTGAGAATAAGATGGCCTTTTGACCTTTTAGGGTCGAGGGCTGTAAAGCGTCTCAGTGTTGCTGCCAAATGAGCCATGAACTGGGCTAGGTTTTTCATATTTGATGAAAAAGAGCCTAAAGGCTAACTGATTTGGGAGAGGTCGGATAAAGAAAAAGGAGCATTAACCTTGACTATGTCTTTAGCTCCAGTCACCTTTTTAAGAGGAAATTGCTAAGCAGGTCGGGGAGGGCTAGTCATGGAACGAAACTGTAAGCCAGATCTGGTGTGAGGAGAGGAGGTGACAAAAGGATTATAGGGTGGGGGAGCGGAGGCTGAGGAAGAATTGGGACCTAGCTCGACCCGGTGAGGAGGAGAGAGGTCAGATGGGTCTGTGGAAAAGGAAGATGAGAAAGACTCAGCGATGCTTGGAGTTGGGACAGAGGGGACAGACGGGAGGGAAAGAAGGAAGATTTGGGATGAGTTGCATTGGGAACAGAGACCAGGGAGGGACCGATATGTAAAAGAATGCCTGGACGTCAGGCACCTCAGACCATTTGCTCATTTTACGACAAGAATTATTTAGATCTTATAGGATGGAAAAATTGAAAGTGCCATTTTCTGGCTATTTGGAACTACTGTCGAGTTTGTATTGGGGTCAAGCGGCATTGTAGAAGAAAATAAGGCTTTTAGGTTTTAGGTCGGGTGTGAGTTGAAGAGGTTTTAAGTTCTTGAGAACACAGGCTAAGGGAGAAGA
>NW_012100209.1:2492228-2493982 GCF_000951045.1 Mandrillus leucophaeus | reverse complement strand
AGGGGATATGATGGCTTAGCTTTGGCTCAGAGGCCTGACAGTCCAGGCTGGTCTTTTAACAGAGCT
Organism: Mandrillus leucophaeus; assembly: GCF_000951045.1. Taxonomy (NCBI): domain Eukaryota; kingdom Metazoa; phylum Chordata; class Mammalia; order Primates; family Cercopithecidae; genus Mandrillus; species Mandrillus leucophaeus. The sequence continues at coordinate 2,493,916 of NW_012100209.1, read as the reverse complement.
AATACGGGAAGCAAAAGGCAGAACTGTGTCCAAGTATGGCCAGCTTGATAAATGTTTTCAGGCCTGCTTGCTGTTCTGTCATTCAAACCACAGGGGTGCTTTCTGATTGTTTTATAAGATCATAGAACTAAATCCAAAGAATAATGGTCTCATATTTTACCCCCAAATTCCAGATCCTCCAATCAAAGTGCCCTAATATTTGCTTGGAGTGAAAGACGGGTCAAAACAACTTCAAAGTATTTTTAAATGCAGTTTATGGGGTGGGGGTGAAGGTGGGGGAAATGTAAACAAAGCATGAGAAGACTTGCAACGATTTTAATTAAAATAAATCAGCTTTTGTTTTTCATGTATTTTATACAAAGTAGAAGATGGCAATAAGTGGTTTAACATGAAATTCTCTTTGGGAAAGCAGAGGCTTTCCCAATACTAGTCTGGAAATTCCCTTTGATTTTACACTTGACAATCAGTTATCTTCCTGGAAAGTGTTGAAGGTGGTGAGCTGTTGGTACAGAATTGACAAAAAGTTGCTTGGAGTTTACCAAGATCAGTTGAAAATTTAGGCAAGACTGATGAAAAATCTTACAAATCAATGCTGCCTTGCCTCAGTCATATTCAGATGAACATAAGGCTACCTGTAACTAGTAAATCTCATGCTCTGTAACTTCAGGATGTATTATGTGAATCTATCTTTCCCCAGTAGTTATTTGTGGTTAAAAAAAATCCAGAAAATCCAGGCAAACACAAACAGGATTTATGTGTTGATCTTAGGACATATAGAACTAGAGAAAAACTGTGTTTCAGTACCTCATTTCTCAAAAAGATGGAGCCCCAGGGAAGAAAGTTTTGTGGTAGAAAAAGAGTATAGCAGGCTAATCCCAGAATAGTCCAGAAAAAAATTACAAGTGGGAATTGAATTCAAAGAAGTGACAGTAAAATTTTGTGTCCTGGTGTGAGTCTATTGGATTTATTTTCCAACTCACTTCTTATTCATTTCCCAAGCCTCATTCCCTTTGTGTAGCTTTTCTTTGAAGAACTTTTTCTTTGTGTGATGTGAATAGAAAAGTAGTATGTAAGGTATTTTCGGGGAAATTCCGACTTTGAATGAAAATCTGTCAGAGACTCTGTTAAGCTAAATGACTGCATCCATAATAATGGAATTCCCAGGTCAGCAGCAGGCAAATAAAAAAATCACTTTCAGACAAAATTATTACAAGGCTCATCAATTTGTACCACATATTTCTAGGCTGCCCTTGATTTGAACTTACAGACTTAATATAAATATAAATGCTTTGATTACATTCAATTTAAGTAAAATGAATAAATAAAATAGACCCCAAGAAACTCCAGCTGAAATTTTTTTTTCTGACCTGTACAATTTATTTTAGTGTTCAACTTAGTGACTTTTTTTCTACATGGGTGTAAAACTTATTTACTCCAAACAATGTAAATATATTTTAAAATGCATCTTAGATTTCAAATAATCTTTTCTTTCTTCTCTATACAAAGTATCACATTAACTCCTCTCCTGGGCACCATCTAATGGGCCTTTCTCCCTTTGAGTTCTCATAACCTGCCCTTGTCCTTTATCATCGAAGTCTCATTGTGAGTAGCATTTCCTCATTTCTAGAACCGGAAATAATTATAGCTAATCAGCTTCATTTAAAAAATCTATTTATAATGCTGGCACC
>NW_012100209.1:2487977-2489028 GCF_000951045.1 Mandrillus leucophaeus | reverse complement strand
CGACAAGAATTATTTAGATCTTATAGGATGGAAAAATTGAAAGTGCCATTTTCTGGCTATTTGGAACTACTGTCGAGTTTGTATTGGGGTCAAGCGGCATTGTAGAAGAAAATAAGGCTTTTAGGTTTTAGGTCGGGTGTGAGTTGAAGAGGTTTTAAGTTCTTGAGAACACAGGCTAAGGGAGAAGAGGGAGGAATGGAGGGTGGAAGGTTGCCCATAGTGAAGGAGGCAAGTCCAGAGAAAAGAGAGAGTAGAGACACAGAGAGAAAGGGTTGGGGAGTTCTTGCCCTCCAGAAAAGCGGGAAAGGGGTGGGGATGTGGAGATAAGGGGTCAGGGCACCGAGATAAGGGGTCATGGGGTTTTTGCCCTCCAGAAAAGCAGAGAAGGGGTAGAGACAGGGAGAGAAGAGGTCGGGGGTTCTTGCCCGCCCCCCCCAAGAAAAGCAGTACTTGTCGCTAAGGGTGAAGGACAAAGGCAGGCGTCCCTGTGTGGTCAGACACCTCTGAAATGTGGGTGAATAATCAGGCAGGCATCCCTGCGTGATTAAACACCAAGGGAAGACTGTCTTCTCAAGTCCGTGACCAGCACCGAAGTTTTGGGTCCATGGATAAAAAGCATCTCCTTTGTCTCTACCAGAAAAGGAAAGGAACTGAAATTAAGAGAAGGGAGAGATTGAAGTGTGCTGCCAAGATTGAAAGGAGAAAGAGGTTGAGGGATAGTGAAAGAGGTTGGAGAAGAGAGTAAAAAGAGGCCGCTTACCAGATTTAAAATTGGTGAGATGCTCCTTGGGCTGGTCAGTCTGAGGACCCGAGGTCGTAGATGGATATTTCTCATGGAGCAAAGATTAGGACAGGGGATTGATCTCCCAAGGGAGGTGCCCCGAGCCAAGTCATGGCACCAAAATGTCATGTGTGTCCATGTGAAGAGACCACCAAGCAGACTTTGTGTGAGCAATAAAGCTTTCTAATCACCTGGGTGCAGGTGGGCTGAATCCAAAAAGAGAGGGCCAAAAAGGTGGGGCCATTTTATAGGATTTGGGTAGATAAAGGA
>NW_012100209.1:2425544-2486185 GCF_000951045.1 Mandrillus leucophaeus | reverse complement strand
TAATGGGCCTTTCTCCCTTTGAGTTCTCATAACCTGCCCTTGTCCTTTATCATCGAAGTCTCATTGTGAGTAGCATTTCCTCATTTCTAGAACCGGAAATAATTATAGCTAATCAGCTTCATTTAAAAAATCTATTTATAATGCTGGCACCTAGGCTTAGAGAATACTTGAGTCACAGAGCCATTGGGAGAAATTCTCTTTGGGTATTTGAGAAACTTCCCTCTGTTGGTTTTCCTTACTGGCTACTCTTACTTCCCAAACTACATTTTAGGTAACTTTAGTTCTCCTTTCACTGATTTTCAGGTGTCTTGGCCTTTCCCTTCCTTACTCTTTTTGCCTTTTTCATTTTAAATATTATATTCTTGGATTTTATGCCCTGGGAAGTATCTGCATATCAAGGCAAATGCTGCGGGAGTAACACCTAATAACTTCAAACACCACTGAGACCAAAAAGTGTGAGAGTGGTTTCCCAAAGACCTTCTGATTCTTTTTTTAATCTAAAAAAGAACATTATCATCAACAAATTATTTATATACTTGGAATGTGTCTCTCTAGGTATCTTTCATTATCATTTTAGCTTTCAAGAGGCCCAGTCTATTGTTAGCTACCCTAATCATTTATTTAATCCTTGTAAAACACTTTATGTCTTTGCCCATCTAGTGTTATTCCAGTAATGGGATCATATTAAAAAAACTCACAGATCATCTTCAGCCCTGCCACGCCCCAACCTCAGACAGATCCTTTTTATTCACTCTGTTATATCAGATAACTGAATCACCCTTAACTTGATCAAACCATGATTGAAATCTTAAAGAATATCGGTCTTTATCTCTCTTGCTCATCCCATTCAATCCATTGCCAAGTTCAGCTGAGTGTCTCTCCACATGGGTGCCCTTTTCTTCTGTCTGTGCTCTTATTGACAGTCCCATTCTCATCACCACAATTTGGACTCTCACCTTCTCTTGCCAGAATACCGAAAACTCATCTCCCTGCCTTGTCCCCTTTCTCCTCCCATTGAAATATCTTCTTTCATACTACTGTCAAAGTTACTGTCTGTCATGTTGCTATGAGCCTGTAATTCTCACATTGTATATCCAGAATTTTAAAAACCTTCTTAGTTTGATCATTAAAACACTGATTAGTCAGAGTTTTCTGATGTCTTCTCATAGTATTGACCTACACAAATGGTAAAATCAAACAGCAGGTCTTCTCAAAACATGCACTGGTGCTTGTGCTCTTGTAGGTATCCGTTTCCATGACTGCTTGCCACTTACTTCATGGCCTATTCCAAGTCACATTTTATTTATGATGTCCTTCTGGCTATCACTTTTACCACCTGTGCCCCCATTACTTCCTATATAACCTTCGGAGAGGATGTACATTCTTGGTTCAGACAGACCTGAATTCAAACCCTAACTCTGCCTATGACTAATTTCAAAACTTTGAAAAAATTTATATCTTTTTTGGGCCTTCTGTTTTTTTTTTTAAAAAATGTAAAATCGATACACAGTATTTTATTTTAATATGAACATTAAATGCAATCATCTATATATAATACATACGTACACCTAGAATATATTAGAAATTCTAAACACATTGCTCTTTTTAGTAACTCTTCTTTGATATTAATTAAACCCTTTCACTTGCATTCTAGCCATTTGAAATCTTGGTTCATCCTCTACTCACCTGTACATTCAATTAAGTTATTACTTATTTTGTATCTATAATGGATTTTGGATCCATCCGTTCCTTATTTTGGATAGCAATATACCTAAATCAGGAGATTATGCACAGTACTGAACCTGATTTTTGAGGATGAATTAGATTCCCCGGGGGATTTAACATTTGTGAATATGTAACAACACATGGTCTGGCCACTTGTCATCTCTAAGTCTGACAGGCTTCTGTTAATCACTAAAAGTGTTTACCTGAAGTGATACTCTCTATGAGCTTATATGATCAAATGTATAAAGAGAGTCCAATAACTCAAAAATATGGGGAAACAATTAGAGAACTGGAAGAAATGATAAACAAGCATGAAGTTGGACCATTGTCCCTGGACTTTGCCCTAACTCATACATTCAGGACGAGTCATATTAGGGAAAATAAGTTCAAAATTATTTAACTTAAGAATAAAAGTTTAAAATAAATTTTCAAATTTCAAATCAAAATTATTTACACAACAGAGACAATCGAGGTGGGCTAGTGATCAGAAGCTCCTCAGCTGCTATTAGACCTCGAAAGAGAGAGAGCAAGAACACCACTTTAGATAAAAAATAATTCAATAACATCATGAAACAAACATGTTCTGGAACATATTTAGTGGCAATAAGTATTCTATCTAAAACGTGTGTTTCACATACTTTTAAAATAACAGGTTGTAAAATTGCATTAGATGAAAAAGAATTTTCTACAGTTATCTCCAGGTTTTTTTGGGGAAAACAAACTTCTATGAATTTTCTATGCTAGTCAAAGCTATGAAGGATGTTTGGGACTATTTTTTTCTAAACTTTATGTGAGAATCCTACAATAAACATTTACTGTTAGGAGAGTCAAATCATTATTTGTTTCACATGAAAGAGATTAAGTAAAGCAGAATCTTTGATAGTCTGCTGTGAATTATTCGCAGTGACTGAGAAATTTCTGAAAACCACTTCCAAATCAATTACAATATTAAGTAAACTTTGGCTTTAGGAATAAGAGAGAGAAGATGTGCGTTCATGTTGGGAAAGAACAGATATGCCCACAATAATTAGTCTATTGCTTGTTTGAAAAGGGTGTTTTCCTACTCATTTCAAAGTATTAAGCAAATAAGGATATACTGAGTATGTATTTCATGGAAAAATAAGAAACTTCTTACAGTATGATTCCTAAAGGATTATGATGCACTATCATTTGGGGTTGGTATGAAGCTTATCTTTTTGGGGTTTCCAATTTTAATTTCCATTTGTGGAGCTTAGATTTTTTTTTAATGTGCCTTATATTTGGCACATTAACTAAAGACAGGTTACCAAATACTGACCCTGAAATAGCAGTAAGTCTCATTTCTTGTGGAAAGGATCCTGTTCAATGAAATAAAACACATATACCTAGAAGTTGTAAAACTGCAGTTTTGATTTGGAGTCTTAAAAGCTTCATGACATTGCTCTGGGCAATGACTTTTTGGTTATAATCCCAAAGTACAGGTACCAAAAGCAAAAATATGTAAATGGGATTCCATCAGACTAAAAAGTTTCTGTTCAGCAAAATAAATAAGTAACAAAGTGGGAGATTTGATTTCTATATTCTGCTTCAGATCCTTATAGAAAGCAGTCTTGGAATCACTGTATTCCTTTGTTTTCAAACTCCTTGTCTATAATACCTCTATAGATCTCTTTTTATTACTTCCTGAAGGAAATATTACCATTTTTTCATCTTATGAATAAATTTCCCTTTTCATTTATATGAACACAAAATACTTCTTAGCCACTTTGTGTTTTATTTCTCTTTGCAATTTTTCTTATTGCATATTGCTGGATTCTGAAGTCTTATCACTAAATAACTCTTAGACATCAATTGATATGGATAAAAGAAACAACTGTGGCTGTAGAAATGCTGCTTAGGTCTCTTGGTTTCCATCTTTTGCTATCTTTCAATAGTACTCATAACTTTGCTCTGTCCATCTCAGCAAGGATACAATAAAAACCATATATATGAAAAGGTGTTGAAAAACTGAACAACAATATAAACATTAAAGCATTTTTTCTTTAGATTCTTGCATTTTAGCATTCATAACTTGAACATGCTTCCTTCTCTTACAAAATTGTTTTAATCACTAAACATTATCCCTCTTCTTTTTTTGATTTGCATAAAATGTGCATCTTTGATCAATCTAATTTTTTATATTTACTTTCCTGTTGAAAATTAATATGGCCAGGTGCCATGGCTTGTGTCTGTAATCACAGCACTTTGAGAGGCTAAAGTGAGAGGATTGCTTGAGCCGAGGAATTTGAGACCAGCCTGGGCAACATAGTGAAACCTCATCTTTACTTTAAAAAGAAAAAAGAAAAAGAAACCTTACACCAGGTATGGTGTCCTGTAGGAAAGGGAAGGGAAGGGGAGGGGAGGGGAGGCGAGGGGAGGGGAGGAAAGGAACAGGAGAAAGTGAATAGCAAGAAAAAAATATGTTCTATGCAAACATTAAAAAAAACTAGAATGGGTTAGGGATCAAAATGAAATTTTGCTACACACACACTTTTAATTTTTTCTGTCAAGTTCAACTGATAATTCTTGGAATACAAATTTTTTTAGAATACAAATCTTGATTCAAAGTAAGAGTTAGAGTGTAGGATGTAGGTTAGGGTGGTAGGGGGAAATAGAGGAATCTCAAACTAGAGGGCCTTTTATGTGTCTGTGGGCTAGGCACTGGGAACCTTATATAGGATATTTATTTAACCTTGGCCTAGTTTTCTCACTTTAGCATGATGAACCCTTCATATTGGATAATTCTTATAGAGAGGAGCTGTCTTGTGCATTGGAGGATATCAACATCTCTGGATTTCAACCTATTATTTGCCAGTGGCACTTCATTTTATCCCAAAGGAGACTATCAAACATGTCTTCAGACATTGCCAAATGTCCCCTGCAGGGTGATAATCTTCTCTGTTGGGAACCTTTGTGTTAGGGCAATTTTAATCTGCAATGAAAGATTACACATACCTTTTGTTTCTCAGCTGGTTTTATGATTGAGAAACAATACAAGACAATTCAAGCGAATTGCTACTCATTTATTATTAAAGATAATTGATGATATGTACTTTTGGGAAGATGATGTCCTAGTACAGCACTTTTATTAATGTCTACTATATATAGGTGAACCTTGTGAAAATGTATTTACACTATGACAAAAACTTGCTTTCTCAAACCAATTATATTCTAACTTCTCACGAGCAACTGTGAACTCAAACATGAGCAAAGGTAAGAAATTTTGATAGACCTCTAGCTAGATTTCTCACCTTTTATATTCTGATTAACTTCTTTTTGAAGAATTTCCTGGACTCTTCTGGATTTTATTGTACTTTTTCTTACTATAAGTAACACCTGGGCCTTGGGCATTGATTACATGTTGCCTTGTATTATTTTCTAATAGTACAATAAATGTTAGAGGTGGCTTCCCAGTGGGATTACAAGCTCTCTGAGGGCAACATACTTCTCTGTTATATTTTACAACATCCAGTATGGTATCATAGTCATTAATACTGAGTATAATTGTTGGAGTCAAACAGATGTGGGTTCTACTCAGGGTTCTATCAACCCAAGGCTGGGTAAATTTGAACAATTCAGATTCCCCAAGTAGATAGCCACATGTTTGAGTTCTGTAGCTAACTTCCATGCATTCAAAACAATTATTTTATTAGAATTTAACTTCTTATCTAACTTTCCATCTTGCCTAGACAGAAAGAATACAGTGATGTTGCTAACTTGGTTGTCAAGATCCATAGTTGACACAAAATTTGTTGTGAATTAATATTTAAGCACCCTAAATTTGTACATCCATATCTTGTGAGCCTATTTCATATAATATAGTGTTTAAAGTGGTGTATTAAATGCTTATAGGTTTATTAACCTGAAAACTTAAGAGAATTGAATTAGCCTTTTGTATGCAGAATTATTTTAAGGAAAAAATTTCTCTGAATGTGAAATTTTCGGAGTAGCAATTCTAAAAATCCATTCCTTTGTATTTCAAAAGACATTTAATACTCAGTAAAATATGAAAATGATAATTCAAATTGCTACCTAAACCTATTATTTTAATAAAAATATTTTTGAGAAGAAACATTAGCAGAATTGCATTTTGATAATGTAACTCCTTATTTGACTTACGGTTTTCGTTGTTACTTTAATAATAGTCATCCCTTATTTTGGGGCCACAGTGTAGCCAGACTTTGAGTTCAGTCAGTTTTTGTGGCCTCCTCAATGCCATGCAGAAGTAAAAGCTGTGCTGACATTTGCAGTGATAGCACAGCATATCTTTATTAACATCGTCAATAAAAACAATAATTCCCTGAGTACTCATTGTGTGTCAGCTTCTACCCTAAACTTTCATAAATCACTTCATCAAATTTTCAGAACAACTATATGAGGTAGATACTATCTGACTGTGCAAATAAAAAAAAAAATGAAAATATAGGAATGCGAGAAGACTTGCAAAACACCACAGTTAATGCCAGCACCCTAGAGTTGAGTTCTTTCAGTTTACCCAACCATATTTCATAATGCCAACTCCTTAGACTTCTAGGTCATGGGAAAATGCACTAGCTGTAGCTTGTAGAGAGTAACACAGTTTAAAAAGTGACTTATTGGCCATTTCTGACCTTTGCCCAAGCTTGCTTTTATCAGAAATTTCTTATTTTCTTTCCCTATCTAACGAATACTTTCTTCACATTAGAAAAATAAATCTAAAATGATGTGACCTGAGGTGGCTTCCCAGCAAGGACTTCTGAACTGCGTTCCAGTGTTCTCAAAAATCTCCATGGAAGTGGTTCAGTAGCCACTGTGATTAAGGGGCAAGAAGAGGAAAGTCCAGGAATCAGGTTACACCTGTCCAGTACCCTTAAGTAGCTTTACTTCTGTCTGTTTTCAATAGGAAAACTCTATATATTATCTATCTATCTATCTATCTATCTATCTATCTATCTATCTATCTATCTATCATCTATCTATCATCTATCTATCATCTCTATCATCTATCATCTATCTATCTCTATCTGTCTATCATCTATCTATCATCTCTATCTATCTATCATCTATCTATCTCTAGCTATCTATCTATCATCTATCTATCATCTATCTCTATCCATCTGTCTGTCTGTCTATCTATCTATCTATCTATCTATCTATCTATCTATCTATCTATCTATCATCTATCTGTCATTTGGGGGAAAAATAGCTATTTTAAAAAAATGTTTCAAAGCCACTTTTCTTGTTAACCTCTGCTTTTAAAAGAGAAAGCTGAGGCCTATGGAATTTAGACAATTGGCCCCAAATCTCACAGCTTGTTGGAGGTCTCCTAACTTCATGTCCAACCTATTTTTTGTCACCCTGTACTGTTGATCTAAAAGAGTATAGTGTAAGTGTGTTGTATGTGGCCCACTAGACTCTGGGCTGTCACTTTGCAGGCCTTCTCTGGGGTGACTGCTGATTCACCTAACCTACATCTCTGCTGGAACAGTAGAGGTCCCTGGAGCTTTCTCTTAGGCTCAGCTTCCGTTTTCATGGGCCTGACATATGTTGCTCGTTCATTTTCTTTCTTGTCTACCTTCACTGATCTTTGTGATTTTCAACAAATTAGAAAAAAATAGATACCCACCCAGAGAAGTAAGTTCTCTATGGGACAGGTTGTACATGATTCAACACCAACATATTTCTTTTTTTGAAAAATGTACTTGAAAATTGACAGTAAACTTCTTAATCAGGAAAGGCTTCCATGGCTGGGTTTGAAATCATCTCTTTCTCAGCCATTTGAAAGGTTCAATAAAGAAAGAGATTTGCTACATTTGACTGTGGCACCAGTAAAGGAGGTAGACATTACATACTCTGAGGAAAAGGGGAGGTGAGAGGCAGCTGGAAGAAGAAGGAAGTGATAAACTGCAGATGGCCGGATCCTTTGTCCTGGCAAATGCAGCACATAACACATTCTGCTATATCATCATAAGGGGTATTTGATATTTATAAGATTTTTATAGTTTGGAGATGAGCATGCATTCAGAGTTTGAACTGTGTATTCTTTAACTTTATGGTATTCACTAACACAAGTTTAGATTTCAGTTGAGGGAAAAATCATTCTGAGAAAAGAAATATTTGCAGAGAAACACAGCTTATGGTTTATTTCAGGGAATTTCCCAAAGATATTTATATTACTACTTTATTGATAACAATATTTTCCTCTCCAATAATGTTTTCAAATTAGAAATAGTAGTTTTCAGGATTGCAGTTATTAAGCAGAACATTGCGTGTGTGTGAGAGGGAGAAGTTCTTGAGTTTTAATCCTTTCTTGATTTCACTGTTACAAATTACTTTATGACTGATACTCACAGATTAAAAGATCAACTAGTCCAAATGGTGATTTATTCTATAAATGAGATCAGATTGTATAACTGGAGTAGTCAATTATTCTCAAGAGCCATTGTCTCAATATTATGAACTGAATGATTTTGTCCTCAAAAAATTCATATGCAAAAATCTTAACTCCCAATGTGATTATATTAGAGAGTGGGGCCTTTGGGAGGTCTAATCCAAAAATGAAATTCTAAGTCCCCCAACCAGGTGAATGGATCCCTCCTCTTGGCAAGGGCATTTCAAAGCTAACCTAAAGTACTAGTTCAAACCATGATGGAAAGGGAGGTTGAACATGACTCAGTATACTCCCCTCCTTTTTGGAATTACTAATAGAACAGACTCCTTAAGTCTCATAAGAAATATTTACAATCTATTTTCTCTGAAGTTTGCCACCTGGAAGCTTCACCTGCATAGTAAAACCATAGTCTCCACAAACCCTTATTGTAACCCAGACATCGCTTTCTATTGATAGTAAATCTTTCAATCAATTGCCAATCAAAGGATTTTTTAATCTGCCTATGACTTGGAAGCCCCCACTTCCAGTTGTTCTGCCTTGTCAGACTAAAGCAATGTACCTCTTACATGGATTTATTTAAGTCTTGTGTCTTCCTAAAATATATAAACCAAGCTGTACCCCAACCATCAAGAGCACATGTTCTCAGGATTTCCTGACAGCTGTGTCATGGGCCATTGGTCACTCATATTTGGCTCAGAATAAATTTCTTCAAGTATTTCACAGAGTTCGACTCTTTTTGTTGACAATAATTTGGTACCAAATATGTGGGGTCTTAGGGAAGACTCAGGACTCCAAATTTGTAACTAAGGGACCAGCAGGGACCCACTGAAAGCACCCCCTGCCGACTTTGAGCTTCTCCTCTGGTGGAACTGGTAAGTTCTCCTGAGCCCTGGCCCTCCCATTGGTTGACAGTCCTTCATTTATTCTGAGCTATTTTTTTTCTTCCTTTGTTCCTATGAAGTAGTTGTTTAGGATCCTAATTCTAGTTCAGAGGTGCATTCTAAAGGATCTTCTCCATTCCTTTTTCTCACAGGGAACCCCCAACAAAATTTGTTTTAAAAGGCTTGTTCAGGAAACAAATTTAAGAGCTGATCACTTACTGTTTTGAGCCCTCTGTGAGATGCTAGATGTCCTGAGAGAGAAACTGAGACGCACAAGACAGCTGAAACATTCAGTGGTGACACATTATGAAGTCCCACCCAAAATCAGCACACTTGTACCTCTACAATAAACCCTAGGCCATAGCTCAATTCCTCCAAAAAAGAAAGAAGAAAGAAAGAAAGAGAGAGAGATAGAAAGAAAGAAAGAAAGAAAGAAAGAAAGAAAGAAAGAAAGAAAGAAAGAGAAAGAAAGAAAGAAAGAAAGAAGGGAGGAAGCAAGAAAGAAAGAAAAAAGAAGGAAGGAAGGAAAGAGAAAGAAAGAGGAAGAAAGAAGAAAGAAGAAAGAATAAGAGAAAGAAAGAAAGAGGGAGGAAGAAAGAGAAGAAAGAAAGAAAAGAAAGAAAGAAAAAGAAAGAAAGAAATAAAGAAAGAAAGAAAGAAAGGGAGAGAGGGAGGAAGAAAGAGAAAAAGAAAGAAAAAAGAAAGAAAGGAAGGAAGAAAGAAAGAGAAAGAAAGAAAGAAAGAAGAAAAAGAAAAGTGAAGAAATGGGAAACAAACATACCTTTCAGGTACCCCATTGGTTTTGTGGCACCTCGACTTGCAAGTGTTTGTATAAAACGGACATATAATGGTATTTTGTTCATGTTTTAAACTGATGGACGAATTGCTTCAAGAAAAAATTCAGAGCCCAAATGTTGACCTGCAACTTTAGAGTTTCCAGTTTCTCTGTTTTCTTTTATGTCTGCTTTAAATCTGCTGTTACTTTTCTACTGAGAAAAAAAAGAAAACAAACCAGAAACAAAACAAAAAAAACAACAAAAAGCACTATTGAGATCCAAATGTTTTATGTTTGTTTGTTTTTGCAAACTAGTGAGTTAGTATTAATATTTCAGCGCTAGAGTTCTAAAGTCAAAGTTATGGGATCTTTGTTAATATGAGTGTGCATGTATGTGTTTATGTGTATGTACAGGTATTTTGTTATGTGTTTTGCCCACAAGGCACTGAATTATCTTAAAGTTAGAGTACTCACAAATTAAATAATACATTCAAATGCTTTTCTGGTTCATGGGACTTAATAAACCTTTAATAAATCTTTAATAAATAGTCTGGCTTCAAAATTATTGGTAAGGTAATATTAGAAGTGTCTTAAGAATTGTTAGCATTTTTGGTTCCATTTTTTGATCAAGCAGATTCATACCTACCCCTGCAGAATACTATAAGGTGTCAAAAGTTGCCATAAGGGTTATGAAACAATAAACCCAGTAGAGAACAGAATGATCTTTGCTTGTGTAATTTTTGATAAGTACAACATTTAATCAACATTTAATGTTGGTTTAATGAAAACAGCTAAATCCTGAGCTATTGGCAAAATACCCATATTTTAACCTTAAGTTTCTTACTTAAGTAAACATCTAAAATTCAAGGGCTACAAAAATGGTTAACAGGGGAGATTCCCAAGCAAGATGGCCGAATAGAAACAGCTCCAGTCTGAAACTCCCAGCAAGACCAATCCAGAAAGCAAGTGATTTCTGCATTTCCAATTGAGGTACCTGGTTCATCTCACTGGGACTAGTTAGACAGTGGTTGCAGCCCATGGAGGATGAGCAGAAGCAGGGTGGGGCATTGCCCCACCCAGGAAGCACAAGGGCCTTGGGAACTCCCTCCCCTAGCCAAGGGAAACCTTGAGTGACTGTGCTGTGAGGGACGGTATTATTGGACCCAGATACTATACTTTCCCCATGGTCTTTGCAATGCACAGACCAGGAGTGCCTGTAGCACAAAGGCCCTAGGTTTCAAGTTCAAAATTGGGCAGCTGTTTGGGCAGACACCAAGCTAGCTGCAGGAGTTTTTTCTAATACCCTTGCTGGTGTGGTGCCTGGAACATCAGCAAGACAGAACTGTTTCCTCCCTTGGAAGAGGGGCTGAAGCCAGGGAGCCAACTGGTCTTGCTCAGTGGATCCCACCCCCATGGACCCCAGCAAGCCAGCAAGCTAAGATCCACTGGCTTGAAGTTCCTACTGCCAGAACATCAGTCTGAAGTCGACGTGGGATGTTTGAGCTTGGTGAGGGGAGGGGGGTCTGCCATTACTGAGGCTTGAGTAAGCAGTTTTCCCCTCACAGTGTAAACAAAGCCACTGGGAAGTTCGAACTGGACAGACCCCACCACAGCTTGGCAAAGCCGCTGTAGACAGAATGCCTCCCTAGATTCCTCCTCTCTGGCCAGAGCATCTCTGAAAGAAAGGCAGCAGCTCCAGTCGGGGGCTTATAGATAAAACTCCCATCTCCCTGGGACAGAGCACCAAGGAGAAGGGGCAGCTGTGGGCACAGCTTCAGCAAACATAAGTGTTCCTGCCTGCCAGCTCTGAAGAGAGCAGCGGATCTCTCAGCACAGTGCTTGAGCTCTGCTAAGGGACAGACTGCCTCCTCAAGTGGTTTCCTGACCACTGTACTTCCTGACTGGGAGACATCTCCCAGCAGGGGTTGACAGACACCTCATACAGGAGAGCTCCAGCTGGCATCTGACTGGTGCCCCTCTGGGACGAAGCTTCCAGAGGAAGAAATAGGCAGCAATCTCCAGAATCCGCTGGTGATACCCAGGCAAACAGGGTCTGAAGTGGACTCGCAGCAACCTCCAACAAACCTGCAGAAGAGGGGGCTAACTGTTAGAAGGAAAACTAACAAACAGAAAGCAATAGCACCAACTTCAACAGCAAGGACTACTGCACAAAAACTCCATCTGAAGGTCACCAACAGCAAAGACTAAAGGTAGATCAATCCATGAAGATGAGGAAAAAACAGTGCAAAAAGGGTGAAAATTCCAAAAACCAGGACACTTCGTCTCCTTCAAAGGATCATAACTCCTCACCAGCAAGGGAACAAAACTGAGTGGAAAATGAGTTTGACCAACTGACAGAAGTAGGATTCAGAAGGTAGGTAATAACAAACGCCTCTGAGCTAACACAGCATGTTCTAACCTAACCAAGGAAGCTAAGAACCTTGAAAAAAGGTTAGAGGAATTGCTAACTAGAAGAACCAGTTTGGAGAAGAACACAAATGACCTGATGGAGCTGAAAAACAAAGCATGAGAACTTCATGAAGCATACACAAGTATTAATGGCAGAATTGATCAAATGGAAGAAAGGATATCAGAGACTGAAGATCAACTTAATGAAATCAAGTGTGAAGACAAGATTACAGAAAAAAAGAATGAAAAGGAATGAACAAAGTCTCCAAGAAATATGGGATTATGTGTAAAGGCCAAACCTATGTTTGATTGGTGTACCTGAAAGTGATGGGGAGAATGGAACCAAGTTGGAAAACACTCTTTAGGATATTATCCAGGAGAACTTCCCCAACCTAGCAAGACAGGCCAACATTCAAATTCAGGAAATACAGAGTACACTACAAAGATACTCCTCAAGAAGAACAACCCCAAGACACATAATCATCAGATTCACCAAGGTTGCAATGAAGAAAAAAATGTTAAGGGCAGCCAGAGAGAAAGGTCAGGTTACCCACAAAAGGAACCCCATCAGACTAACAGTGGATCTGTCTTCAGAAACCCTACAAGCCAGAAGAGAGTGGGAGCCAACATTCAATACTCTTAAAGAAAAGAATTTTCAACCAAGAATTTCAAATCCAGCCAAACTAAGCTTTGTAAGTGAAGGAGAAATAAAATCATTTACAGACAAGCAAATGCTGAGGGATTTTGTCACCACTAGGCCTGCCTTACAAGAGCACTTGAAGGACTAAATAAGGAAAGGAAAACCAGTACCAACCACTGCAAAAACATACCAAAATGTAAAGACCATTGACACTATGAAGAACTTGCATCAATTAATGGGCAAAATAACCAGCTAACATCATAATGACAGAATTAAATTCACACATAACAATATTAACCTTAAATGTAAATGGGCTAAATGTCCCCAATTAAAAGGCACAGACAGGCAAATTGGATAAAGAGTCAAGACCCATCAGTGTGCTGTATTCAGGAGACATATCTCACATGCAAGACACACATAGGCTCAAAATAAAGGGATGGAGGAAGATTTACTGAGCAAATGGAAAGAAAAAAAAATTGCAGAGGTTGCAACCCTAGTCTCTGATAAAACAGACTTTAAACAAACAAAGATCAAAAAAGACAAAGAAAGGCATTACATAATGGCAAAGGGATCAATGCAACAAGAAGAGCTAACTGTCCTAATTATATATGCACCCAATACAGGAGCATTCAAATTCATACAGTCAGTTGTTAGAGACCTACAAAGAGATTTAAACTCCCACACAATAATAATGGGAGACTTTAACAGCCCACTGTTAATATTAGACAGATCAGTGAGATAGAAAATTAACAAGGATATTTAGGACTTGAACTCAGCTCTGGACCAAGCAGACTTAATAGACATCTACAGAATTCACCACCCCAAATCAACAGAATCTACATTCTCAGCACCACATCCTACTTATTCTAAAACTGACCACATAATTGGAAGTAAGACACTCCTCAGCAAATACAAAAGAATGGAAATCTTAACACACAGTCTCTCAGACCACAGTGCAATTAAATTAGAACTCAGGATTAAGAAATTCACTCAAAATCACACAACCACATGGAAACTGAATAACCTGCTCCTGAATGACTACTATGTAAATAACGAAATTAAGGCAGAAATAAATAAGTTCTTTGAAACCAACGAGAACAAAGACACAGCATACCAGAATCTCTGGGACACAGCTAAAGCAGTGTTTAGATGGAAATTTATAGCACTAAGTGGCCACAAGAGAAAGCGGGAAAGGTCTAAAACTGACACCCTAACATCACAATTAAAAGAACTACAGAAACAAGAGCAAACAAATTCAAAAGCTAGCAGAAGAAAAGAAATAACTAAGATCAGAGCAGAAGTGAAGGAGATAGAGACATAAAAAAGCATTCAAAAAATCAATGAAACTAGCTGCTGGTTTTATGAAAAGATCAGCCAAATAGATGGAATGCTAGCCAGACTAATAAAGAAGAAAAGAGAGAAGAATCAAATAGACACACTAAAAAAGGGAGATCACCACTGATCTCACAGATTTACAAACTACCATCAGAGAATACTATAAACACCTCTATGCAAATAAACTCGAAAATCTAGAAGAAATGGATAAATTCCTGGACACATACATCCTCCCAAGGCTAAACCAGGCAGAAGTCAAATCCCTGAATAGACAAATAACAAATTCTAAAGTTGAGGCAGTAATTAATAGTCTACCAACCAAAAAAGCCCAGGACCAGATGGATTCACAGTGAAATTCTACCAGAGGTACAAAGAGATGCTGGTACCATTTCTTCTTAAACTCTTCCAAACAATGGAAAAAGAGGGACTCCCCCCACTCATTTTACGAAGCCAGCATCATCCTGATACCAAAACCTGGCAGAAGCACAAAAAAAAAGAAAATTTCAGGCCAATATCCATGATGAATATCGATGCAAAAGTCCTCAATAAAATACTGGCACACTGAATCCAGCAGCACATTAAAAAGCTTATCCACGACAATCAAGTTAGCATCATCCCTGGGATGCAAGCCTGGTTCAACATACACTAATCAATAAACATAACCCATCATGTAAACCAAACCAATGACAAAAACCACATGATTATCTCAATAGATGGAGAGAAAGACTTCGATAAAATTCAACACTTCTTCATGCTAAAAACACTCAATAAACTAGGTATTGATGGAACATATCTAAAATAATAAGAGCTACTTATGACAAACCCACAGCCAATATCATACTGAATGGGTAAAAGCTGGAAGCATTCCCTTTGAAAACCAGCACAAAACAAGATACCTTCTCACCCCTCCTATTCAACATAGTATTGGAAGTTCTGGCCAGGGCAATCAGGCAAGAGAAATAAAGATATTCAAATAGGAAGAGAGGAAGTCAAATTATCTCTGTTTGCAGATAACATGATTGTATATTTAGAAAACCCCATCTTCTCAGACCCAAAACTCCTTAAGCTGATAAACAACTTCAGCAAAGTCTCAGGATATAAAATCAATGTGCAAAAATCACAAGCATTCCTATGCACCAATAATAGACAGACAGCCAAATCATGTGTGAACTCCCATTCACAATTGCTACAAAAAAGAGTAAATTACCTAGGAGTACAACTTATAAAGGATGTGAAGGACCTCTTCAAGGAGAACTACAAACCTCTGTTCAAGGAAATAAGAATGGACACAAACAAATGGAAAAACATTCCATGTTCATTGATAGGAAGAATTAATATCGTGAAAATGGCCATACTGCCCAAAGTAATTTATAGAGTCAATGCTATCCCCATCAAGCTATCATTGACTTTCTGCACAGAATTAGAAAGAAACTACTCTAAATTTCATATAGAACCAAAGAAGAGCCTGTATAACCAAGACAATCCTAAGCAAAAAGAACAAAACTGGAAGCATCATGCTACCTGACTTCAAACTATACTACAAGGCTACAGTAACCAAAACAGCATGGTACTGGTACCAAAACAGATATATAGACCAATGGAACAGAACAGAGGCCTCAGAAATAATACCACACATCTACAACCATCTGATCTTTGACAAACCTGACAAAAACAAGCAATAAGTAAAGGATTCCTTATTTATTAGATGGTGCTGGGAAAACTGGCTAGCCATATGCAGAAAGCTGAACCTGGACCACGTTCCTTACACCTTATATATTTTAGGGAGACATGAGACATCAGTCAATATATCCAATATGTACATTGGTTCAGTCTGGAAAGGTGGGACAATTCAAAGCAGAGAGGGGGCCTCCAGGTTATAGGTGGATACAAGACAAATATTTGAATTATTTTGAGTTTCTGATTAGCCTTTCGCTGAATATGAGATTTACAGGAACAGTCACTTATGCCTCAGTCTGGCTTAGTGAAACAATAGGGCAAAGGAAGCAATCAGTTACATATTTGTATCATGTGAGCGGGGGGATGACTTTGAGTTCTGTCTCTCCTTTGTTCACAAGAAATTTCCTGTGGTCAAATTGTGAGGAAAACATGTAACTTTTTATCTATGTAGCTATCTTATTTAGGAATAAAATGGGAGGCGGTTTTGCTTGATGCAATTCCCAGATTGACTTTTCCCTTGGCTTAGTGATTTTGAGGTCCTGAGATTTACTTTCCTTTCACACTTCATATGCAAGCCATGTGTGACTGGCTTTATGATGACTGGGATAATCTCCCATCGAATATCCTATTACTCAGGTTATGGTGAATGTTGGGATTTAGGGGACCCCTTTTACACAGGCACCTCAGGTGACATTACTTCCACAGAATCATACAACTATTTGAGAAGCCTTATCAAATTTACCCTCCCTCATGGGTCTTACAGATACTTGATACAACATTAGGGTAATTTAAAAAATTGAAAAATGGGAAAAGCAAAAGGGAATCAAAGGACTCACCTCAGAAGTGTGGTGGAAAATTTTAGATGGTTATCAAGAAATGAAATAAATAAAACAAAGGTCTTTAGAACACTATTCAATGTTGTGTGTGTGGACTAAAGGGAACCCCTGCTGGTCCCCCAACATTAAAGTTTCCCACACCAGTTTTGGGCATTTGCTCCAGAAGGAGAAAATTAAAGAAAAATCTAAAGGCAAAAGTTATAATGACAAAGCTGACATTCCATGGGGCAATGTTGAGGCAAATTAAGATAAAGATTGACAAAAGGGTCTTTGACGCAGCTCTCTGCTGGGAACCCAAATCTTTTTTTCACCAGAAAAGGTAAAATTGTCTGGAGCTAGAAAAGTTCCTGGGACCAGACCAAACAATGTACACTTTGATAAGATTATAAAATTTGAGATGTTTAAGCAGGTTTTATGTAAGGCAGTTGTGACTTCTTTACCTAAATGTCTTATGAAGATGGGTATTGTATCTGACTGGGGGATATTCCCCTATCTGATACTGTAAAACTAAACTCCCCTTTGAGAAATGTTAATTGGACACATTAAATGGGAGATAGTAAGATTGCCTGAGCCTGCCGAATATAGGGTAGAGGCTGCAGTGGTTGTTGGGACAAATCCTCCATTTTATGGTCCTTTGCAGAATATTTATTGGAGCTTATGGCAAAAGATTGTGAACACTTCCCAATTACAACTACTGGACTGAAGAATTTTTCACTTGAGGGGCATTTACTGCCTTGCTCTGGAATATTAATTGAAGCTATCCCTATGCTAATGGAAATAATGTTATCTAAAATAGTTACTCGATATAATAAAAGTGATTTACATTGAATCTTACTACCTGGGGATGGAAGAAAGAGATACTCATGAGCAGGGAGCTTCTTCTCCCCTAGCTCCTATGAGGAGCTACTAGGTTCTACAGTGACTGCTAGATTCTACAGTGTTCTCATCTGACAAGAGCTGCGTGGCTTGTGAATGAGAGTTTCAAGGTGAACAAATGACATCTTGTTTGGAAATCTTCTGCTCTGGTTAAAGAAGAGTCAAGAAAATCTTTTGAGTGGTTTACAGTTTTTAGAATTTGGGCGAAGTATGTTTTTGTGAGCAAATTTGCCTTTCTGTCTATCTGCGTTCCCTCCAATTTGGAAACTGTTTATGATTTTATGACAATATATAGTCATTTGCATCTTTTAATAAGAGTCTTTTCTTCTAAGCTAGATCAATTGAAGACAGGTTACTTTAGCTATCCTTTGACTAGAATAACCTATGTTTAGGTTAAGTTCAAGCAAAGCCAACTTAAAAAGAGCTGATATAGTCCATTAGTACTTGCTGCACTCTATGCAAATAATTAAGCCAAGTATAGCAAGCCTAAAACTTATTTTATACACAAATTGGCCCCACTATAATTTCTCTTCAGCAGAAAAAGAGGGCTAGAAAAAGAGACAAATTGTTTCAAAGGAAAAGTGTAATATTTGTTACTAGATTTCAGGCCTGATTTGTTTTAAAGTGCAGATTGAATCATAAATTATTTCTTGGCTATAATAATCTTCTGAAGAGTATCAGATTATAATTTTTCTTCATATTGTTAGTTGATCTCCCAATAGAATAGGTTTCATTTGCTGTTCTGATGCACAAATACTCTTTTGATTGTCAAAATATTAATGTTATTTATCTCTCATAGTTTTACATCCAAGGAAACCAGAACCATGGCATTCTAAAGACTGGACATGTGAATCATCTCTCTTATTAGGCATCCCACTGGGCAGATCTGTTTTTCACTGCAAATATCCTATGATGAAATGATACAAGCACCCTCCCTTCTAGACACAGGGATAAGCACAAAAGAGGTGGGCATGTGAGATTGCAAGGTCTAATTTTGAGGATAGAAGTAGTTCTGACTCTCCAAATGAAGGATAGGCACACAGATGCATAAATAGCTAATAAAAGAAAGGACTTTGCCTCCTGAGCTATTATGTGGTGCCTTTCCATCCATCCCGAACATAAAGAATTTTTGCTTCCTGTAGAACTAAAAGAAAATTATTACTGAGAGGAGATAAAGAAACCTTGTGAAAAAGTCTCCTGGGTATAATAATACTCCTAGTTTTAAGATTTATACAGATAGATACATATTTTAAAAATCAGCCACCTTAGGACAAATTACTAAAAGAGCACAAACAGCAGTGCAGAACAACAAAGGTCTCCAAAATTCTTTTGCTTAAAAGGTTTGAACAATACTTATGCTTTGTATAGCTAATTGCTATAAGTCTGTAACTAAAACCAAGATTACAGTAGCTTAGTCATATTTGTAACCTTGCCCTTGGCTGTTTGTTTGTTGGCTTTTTACTTTAAAAAAATTGTTTTCTAAGTATTAATAAATGTCTGCCCACATCTATTTCTGTCTGACCTAGAACATTTAAATTGGCTATGAGTTTTTTTGGCTCTAAGTTCCTTGACCATATGAGAAAGGGGTCACACTGAGGGATAGGATGTACGTGGGGCGGGCAGCCATGCCACCCCAGCAACACTGTGGGACAAAATTAAAATTTGGTGGCCATTGATGTTGCCTCTGGCAAATCTTGGCCAGAAGGGGAAGAATGTAAACCAAAAGTAAAATTCTAAGCCCCCCAACCATCTGAGTGGACCCATCCTCTTGGCAAGTGCATTTCAAAGTTAACCTAAAAAACTAGTTCATGCCATAACGTGAAGCAGAAGTCAGACATGCCTCATTATACTTTCCTCCCTTTTGGAATTACTGATAGAACAGACTCCTTAAGTCTCATAAGAAAAATGTAGAATCTATTCTCTATGAAATCTTCCACATGGAGGCTTCATCTGTATGATAAAACCTTGATGTCCACCACTCCCTATTGTAACCCAGACATTCCTTTATATTGATAATAACTCTTTCAACCAATTGGCAATCAGGAAATTTTTGAATCTGCCTATGACTTGGAAGCTCCCACTTTCAGTTGTCCTGCCTTTTCAGACCAAACCAATGCACATCTTACATGTATTGATTGACATCTTATGTCTTCCTAAAATGCATAAAGCCAAACTGTATCCCAACCACCTTGGGGACATGTTCTCAGGATCT
The DNA here is from genome assembly GCF_000951045.1 of Mandrillus leucophaeus. NCBI lineage: Eukaryota > Metazoa > Chordata > Mammalia > Primates > Cercopithecidae > Mandrillus > Mandrillus leucophaeus. The sequence continues at coordinate 2,466,431 of NW_012100209.1, read as the reverse complement.
CCTGAGGCTGTGTATGGGCCATTGGTCATTCATATTGGGCTCAGCATAAATCTCTTCAAATATTTTACAGAATTTTACTCTTTTTATCAACAGAGGTGATAAGTTGTAAGTGAGATTTTTGTCCTTATAAAAAGACATGAGAGAGATTGCTTTCCCTTTCTCTGCTCTCTGCTCTGTGGGATTACAATCAGAAGATGGCCACTGAAAACCAGGATGTGGGTCCTCAATAGGAATAAAATCTATTGGCATCTTGATCTTGGACTTCTCAGACTCCAGAACTGTGAGAAATAAATTTCTGTTGTATAAACAACCCAGTCTATGGTATTCTGTTATATCAGACTGAACTAAGAAACTAATTTTGAGAATGCCTTGCTGGATATCCAAGAAGGCAGCAGAATTGGCACTAGTTTTTGACCTATGGAGTCTGATTCCCAACCTACTTTAGTTTCCAGTTAACTCTGTGACCTAAGCTCTTCCAATAGGTGGTCTCTGGACAATGATAACACAGCCTAGTTAGGTTCTTAAAAAGTGTACCTAATAGTCTTTCAATGACTGCCAGTTTTTATCCTAGCCTCTTGGGTAGAATGACTAGCCTTTTATTTACTTAGTTTATTATAGGAACAAGAACTTTGTCTGAGTGTTTGCTATGTACCAGATGCTTTATATCCATGATTCTATTCAATGAAGGAGATTTAATTATCTCTATTTTATGAAGAAGAAACTAAGATTAAGATATGTTAGAAACTTGTCCAAAAATCACATGACTATCATATAGATAGGCCAGGATTGGAACCCAATTTTATCTGATTTCAAAGCTCAATGCTTAAAGTATCATTATGCACACATAGATGCTTAGTAAATGAAATTTTTCTCAAAATACTTGTTAAATTGGCTAATTCATTGCTAGTACTAAATAGTGAGGATACATTTTATTATCAGTTTGTTCAAGTATCAACAAAGAACAAAAGGGTTTCAATGGCATATCTGTTGAATTGAAATAGAACATGGCGATGAACACAAGGATTTTTTCTCCTACATTTTAAATCATTGATCAAAGGAAAGATAAGTTTTTATTTAATCTGGTTATAGACAAGAGGTTCTTGTAATGAATTAGAGTACTTCCATTTTTATTTTCTCAGTTAACTATAAAAGACTTCTTACATTTTCGGTCAGAAAGTTATGTGATGTTTTGCAGGACTAAAATGGGAAATTGATGAGACTCACAGCTTTGTTTGAGATGACTATGGAATATTCTGTACTTAAGCCTGGTTTTTAAGAAAAGGTAAATGGCATATTACTAAAATTTTATGATAAAGTCTACCTTTTTCCATTCTATTTCTCAAGGGCACCTACTCTTAGACTTAGCTTTCTGCAGCTCAGTATAAATAAAGAAATTTATTTTCAAAAGTTAAAGGAGTAGCTCCTATTCTTTTATCCAGCCTTCTGCTTCTGAAAACACAAAGGTCTGGGCCCCTTTCCCCAGAAGTACTAATTGATTAACTTTATACTTAAAAAAATCTCTACTAGTGATTTTATTAAATAATAAGAACTGCTGTCCAAGAAAAATCAGTTCTAGATTTCTCATCTATGCCTCTATAAAATTCTAAGTTTCTTTAAATTTTTTAGAAAATCTTTGTGTTTTTCTTCTTTTTATGCTAAACTCTCTATGTACAAGTCTCCATGCTGCCTTGCTTAGGGTTAAACAGATGGGGATGACTTATACACAGTTTTTATTTTTTAGCATTTCTCACTCTTGGCCAGGGTTTCAGGGGTTCAGGAATACTTGAGTCCTGGAGAATTTCCTTTACTCGTAAACCAGATATTTAGCAAGTATTTTTAAAGACGTTTATATAATCATGATCCCAGAAACTCTGTGTGTGTGTGTGTGTGTGTGTGTGTATGTGTGTGTGAGAGAGCGAGAGAGAGAGTATTACTTTTCTAGGGTTGCCTAACACAGTATCAGCATTTTGGTGGCTTAAAACAGAAATCCATTATCTCACAGTTCTGGAGGCTACAAGTTGAAATTAAAGTGTTGGCAGGAACACACCCTTTACAGAGTCCCTGGGGAAGAACACATTCCTTCCTCTCTAGCTTCTGGTGGATGCCCATCATTTTTTGGTTTGCTGCCATATCACTCTGTTGTCTGACTTCATCTTCACATCACCTTCTCTGTGTGTGTTAATTCTCCTCTCTATCTCTCTTAAAAGGATACTTGTACTAGCATTCAGGACCTGTATAATTCAGGATAAGCCCCTCATCTCAAGATTCTTAATCACATCTTTTGCTGTATAATATAAAATATAACATTTACTCATTTGCCATATAATATTTACAAGTCCTTGGAATTAGGAAGTGAATATATCTTTAAGAAGCCATTTTTATTTCAGGCTATCACTGTGTGTGTGTGAGTGTGTGCATGTATGTGTGTGTATACACGCTTGGAACCTAAGATGTCCTACCTATACAGTTGGATGACTATATTTCTCTTCACATTTTTATGTATGATTAACTATATTTCATAAAAGGTAAAAACTTGTATTGATCCTGGTATGTAAATTAACATGGAAAAAATAAAATCAGATGTATTTCTTCACATTTTACCTAAATTAATTGCAATTTGTTACATATATAGTATATATTTGTGTAAATATACATCATGCTTGAGACAAAAACTAAATAACATATGGTCCCTCCTATAGAAAATCCAGCAATCTAGACAAGATCATAGTTGTATCATAATTCCATTCAACATCCAAGTGCTATCATAGTTCTATAGCTAAGCCATGGATTCTCTCTTTAATTTATACAACTAATCTTTTAGATTGGTAGTGTTAATTCCAGTTTTAAAGAGAAAGGGTTCAAAAGAAGATACTCTCTTAAGACTACAAGTAGGAGGAAGAGATGGGAGTTAAATTCAGCAGTCTGATTTCAGAGCTCAAACTATTAAACACTGTATATACCACACTGTTTACCTGGCAAAATTATTGTGGAGCTAGCTCCATTGCTTTATCTACCAGGTGATGGTGACTGCTGGCTCCTTGTGGGAAAGCAATTATCTCTCCAGGCAACCCTCTGGAGGGTGAAAGTTCCTTAGCAGGCATGCTTTGGTTTGTAAGTCTACTGTTAACTCTCCAGAGTCCTATCTTGGAGCACATAGTCAGATGAACTTGCCCTGTAGGGAGAGTCTGGTAAAGGAGGAGGTAAAAGACTATAGTTGCACTTCCAAAGGACTAAGTAGGAAATGGGGAAGGTCGGCAGAAGAAGAGATAGAGAAAAAATAATTAAACCATGTCTTAGAAAAATGGGGGTACTCTGTTACACAGGAACTAAGACAAAAATTTGGAGGTAGTGGATCCTACTGAAACGGGAAAAGCTCCCTTATGCCCCTTGCAGGGCATGAAATGAGCATGTGGCTTGCTTCTTCAGTCCCCGGAAACTCAAACTCCTAGCTGGAGCATGCAAACCCACAGGTCCTGGGGAACATTTTTGAGTTCTGACCCCATGGCAGCATCTAGGGTTGAGTGTTTACAGCTCCCTAAGCCCCAGTGGGCGTGTGTTACAGTTTGTGATTTCAGCTTGGCCATCTGCAGGCAGCTTGTGTTAATCAGCTCAATTAGACCCTCTGTCTTATAGCAAAGATAGAGGACTTTCTATATCCTGGGGTTCTTGCCTTAGTGTACCAGAAAAATCAGATCACATGTGGGCTTAGAGGAGGGGGGAAGGTTTTTTACTAAGTGGCGGAAGTAGCTCTCAGCAGATGGATGGAGAGTCAGAAGGGTGATAGAGTGGGAAGGTGGTCTTCCCCTGGAGTTGGATGCCTCAGTGACTGGACTCTCCTCTGACCACCCCTGGCCGAATTCTATTTCATCCACATCGTTCAACCATGGGTGACCTTCCAAAGTCTGTCGGTTTGTTCTTCTGCGGTGTGTTCCGCTTGACGTCCAGCCGCTTGTGTGTGTGCCCGCCAGGGCCTCCGGGTTTTTATAGGCGTGACGGGGGCATGGTGGGCCAGAATGGTCTTGGAAAGTGCAACATTTGGGCATGAAAACAGGAGTGCCTGTCCTTGCTTAGATCCATGGACAGAGGCCCAGGGGTGGAGCCCTCACCAGGGACACTGCCTTTGTCTACCCAGAACTTCCCTACTCCCCTCTTATATCACTACCAGAAACTCCTTTCTTTTCTGCTTCTGCCTTTAGCGAAGATGTGAAAATTGATGATAGAGTTGATGAGAAATTGTCTTTTTGTAATGTAGCCTACAGATTTACCAATGGGAGGGAAACTCCTGCATATTTGGTAATACCATATTGATTTCCATTTTTTCTGTCTTATGAGTGTCTCTAGAATACAGGATAGCGCTCTTTTAGCATCTGATGAGCCAACTCTTCATTTCTCATTTTCACAATCTTAGTTCATCTGCTTGACTAATAGCTAAATTCTCCTTAAATAACTGATACCATGAGAAATCTTTTCTTCTACAAATACTCATTATGAGCAGGAATATTCCTTGTATCTCTTTCTATCCACCGGAGGACTTTTCATATAATAGACATTTAGTAACAGTTAATAAATTCATTTTTAATTGTACTGATTGAGTATCTAATATTAGTATTAGTATTAGCAAGTATAAAATGGCTACTATTAGCAAGTATCAAATGGCAAAAGGAAAGAGTATCAATACAAGTATCAAAGCTAGTATTAGCAAGTATTAAATGGCAAAAGGAAAGATGATGGATTTGGTATAAAAGAGTTGGTGAATATATTTTTTAAATAGACTGGTGTATATCGAGAGGAAATCTTTCACTAATGTCACTAAAGGGTGAATTGTCATTATAATCAAGCAAGTAGCTTACCTGGTAGTGTGTTAGCAGTAATTTTTACTATGCAGCGTGGCTTTACTCAAACCTGGGCCAAGTGTGGGCTTTAACAGGGACACACTTAGTGGTAGATTCCAGTGTCCCTATCACATTCTAGCCTCTAGTGCCAGCTTGATGCTGTCATGGTAACTTTCTGTTTTCTCAGCTGATTCTATCCAAAGTTATCATATCCAGAGTACCAATATTTTGTGAGTTTTCTAATTAAAAATTGAAGAACTAACAGCTATGTAACATGGCTAATCATCAGGAAATAGAGGGGGTTGTATTTACCTCACTGAATGGTTTAATTTATTTTAATTATAATTGGAATTAGTAAATAACTCAGTTGCTACTCCCTTCTTCAAATTAGGTTTTCAGATTTTCACTCTCTGCCTCTTTCAAAGAGCATTCAACACCGTGTTTGATGTGGTCTCAAAGGGAGGTCTGGCTGTGTGCTGAAATTCTAAATTTCTGCATTTGCGAAAGCAACTCTCTTTGGATCTAGATGCAAAAATAAAAATGTGATCTGGTCCCATTAATATACACAGTAGTATTGCCATATAAGCATCTCTCACAAGTGATACCACTAAATTCTCACCAAATACTTTTCTAGGTCAATGTCTTCCCTTCCCTCTTCAAGAATAAAGTAGATTGAATATTGAAACTTTCATGTTGAAAAATCCTATTTTCTATATTCATGAAGAAACTTTCTCATTAATCTCATAAGAAACTGTATTGAATGAAATTCTAGTCTCTTTCTCTATCCTCGTTATTCAATTTGAAAATTATTCCTCCTTTTCTTACTCTTTCCAGCTTTCTTTATATTTTTCCTCTTGTCTCTTCTTCTCACTCTTCATCTTCTCTTTCTCTGTCAAGGTCCAAGGCTCTCTGTCTTCTATGATGGCAACTGGTGAGTAAATTTTTAATTGTGGTGGGAGGTAGAGTTCCTGCCATTTTCTCCACTCCAGTTTTATAAGAAAACAGTTGCTATTACAGCTTGATTTCTTATTCAAACTTTTGTTTATCCTTTATTAGTTAAAACTTATGATAGAAAGGATGAAAAATTAGGCATCCCTAATTTTTCCAGAAAGGGGTACTGATCCAGACCCCAAAATAAGGTTATTGAACCTCATTCAAGAAAGAACTTGGAGTGAGTCCGTAAAGTGAAAGGAATTTTATTAAGAAAGTAAAGGAATAAAAGAATGGCAACTCCAGAGACACAGCAGCAGCTTGGGCTGCTGGACTAAAGATACTTATAATTATTTCCTGATTATGTGCTAAACAAACTGTGGATTTTTCATGAGTTTTCCAGGAAAGGGGTGGGCAATTTCCCTGAGGGTTCCTCCCAATTTTTTTTTTTTTTTTTTTAGCATGCGAATGCATTATAATTAGCATAAAATGAGCAATAAAGATGAATAGAGGTCATCAATCTCATCTCAGTTCTGGTGGGTTTTGGCTGGCTACTTTACTGCAATTTATTTTATCAGCAAGGTCTTTGTGACCTGTATCTTGTGCCGACCTCCTATTTCATCCCATGACATAGAATACCTAGCCTTCTGGAAATGCAGCCAAGTAGGTCTCAGCCTTATTTTATCAGCTTCTATACAAGATGGAGTTGCTTTGGTTCAAATGCCTCTGATATAACCTCCACTCTGGAGGAGGTAGCACACTTGATGGGGTTTCTCAGAGAGTGATTTGGGTGTTGTATATTAATCTGCTTTTAGGGTTTATACATGGTTTATAAGCAGAAGCTAATCAATCAGTCTCTGAGTATATCATCCACACACCTGTTCCTGGATAAGCATTTCTTTATTGGAATAAAGCTTCATAGACTTGTAGGGAGCTTTTTCTTTTGTTATTTTAATGTAAAAAATTATAGTGTCTCATTGAACAAGATTGATGTTGCTTTCAACTGTCAGCAAAAACTGTGGCAATCCAAGATTAGCAAGAAAGTTGTTAATGTACTTCTAAGACCCCTAGGTATTCCTGGTTTTTCATTCCTCCTTTCTCTGTGCATTTATGTGTTTTCATTTGAAATTTAAATAGGAAAATTTCGTTCTCAGAGTGGTTAGTTTTAAACCTTAACCTATTTAATTATCTTTTACTGACTAGATGCTTCTATTAATACATTCTTTTAGGTGAGGCTATCAATTGTTAATTATCTTAACAACTTTATTTACGATGATGTCATCCCCATATCTTTTCAAGAAGAAAAAAGGTGACTTGAGGCTATAGATCCAAATATATCAATAGATTATTAGTTGGTTTTTTCTTAAGTTTGATACAAAGTCTCTCATTCTGTGGTTATATTCTACTATACACGATCAAATCTCTATGAACGATTGGACAAGAAACCAATGATGATTTAGGGGTAAAAACTGTGGCGTGTGGTCATGCAATTGTTGGGATTGAAAATATATGGTGGTCAAGTTTTGGCTAGATTTTGTTTGCCAAGTGGGTTACTTATATCTACAAGGTCTTTCATTCATGTTACCTCTCTATACTGCGGCTTTAAATTATCTGCTGGAAATTGATTGGAGCATATGACATTCTTTCTTTCTTTCACAGTATCTGTTTTCTGTACAGGGAAACATGCAACCATGCCCTCTTTTACAATAACAGTAATGATCACTGAAGTATGAATTTTGTCATAAAGAAGAAAATATGAGTCCCTCTCGTCATATTGTTATTCAAAATATTTGTTTTCCCTTCCTAGAATAATTATACTTTAGAGCTCTTGCCTGCAGGATGATTATTTTTCTGTCCTCTTGAAGTTACAAACGGATGCAGAACTTGATCTGCACACCAAAGTGTGAGTAGGAGTGATATTAGATACTTCTGACCAGAAGTTTTGTGAAAAAGTTCATTGTTGCCAACCTCTTCTCCCCATGCAATAACCCAAGTAGAGGCTATCCAAAATCTGTGTAAGCAAGAAATAAACTATTATTTCAAGTCACTGATACCTTTTGTATTGCTTTTCACTGTAGAAAAATATACACTAAACTGACTATTAAAACCCCTTTGATGTAGCAATTACACTTCTGGATATTTATTCTCAGAAATAACTTGAAAAGTGTGTAATGATGCAGGAATAGAGATGCTCATCATATTGTAAAAAATTAGACAAAAAAGTTAGAACCTAAACTTATCAATAGTTATTTCATTGATTAATAGCATACCCATACAGTGGAAAACTATGCTGCTATTAAAATTATGATGGCATATATTTTTATATATAATACTTTATTTAAATCACATGTAATTATATAGGTGTATACATGCACACACATACACAAACACATCTGTTATTAAATTCTCTTGTTAAAGTAAATTAAAATGGAGTCAAGGCCTGAAGAATCCCTGAGCAGTCAAAGCCAGAGAGGCCTCATGAGTGGCCTTAACCTTGCTAGATTTGCAAACATAAGCAAAACTTAATTTGAGCAATTTTTTCTAAATGCCTGTATTAAAGAAAAACAGAACTTAAGTTCAACCAATCAGAAGCAACCAAAAACCTTATACAACAATTGTATAAATAGAGACTTTCTAATGGGATAGACCAATTAAGGTGAGTGTCTTAACCCTGATAAATCAAATATTTTCTTTGTTTTACTTTTGTGTTTATCATATAAAATCCTCCTCCTTGTGTTTCCTTGGTGGAGCTCCTTGGTGGACTTCTAGGTTGGAGCTGCCCAATTAGAGAATTGCTGTTTGTTCAAATAAGCTCTTTAAAATTTTATTGCACCTCAGTTTATCTTTTTAATACTGAATATAAATGTATGTGCATGTATATATGTGTGTGTGTGTGCGTATAAAATGTGGAGGGATGTTCAACATTACTAAGTAAAAAATGAGATTATAAAATAACAAACATATTATGATTCTGTTTTAACAAAATAATGTAGTCTTCAGAAAGAATATATACTAAGTACCAAAAATATTTATAGGAATGTAGTCAAGTTATAATAAACATCAAAGATAGACCAAAAGAAGAAGAGAAACCATAAAATTGTGCTGGGAAGGCTGAAAGGCAAGTGTAGATTGAAAAACATGGTGAGCTCTTAGTTTTACCCTTTAAATAATATGGAGAAGGCACAGGTGTAAAACTGAGTTGTCAACACTTTTTTCTTCTCTCCTAGTCACTGCCTTTAGGAATCCAAGTCACAGGTGCAGTTTGGATGCGATGCATTTTTGAACACAAGTCTAAGGATAAATAAGTTGAATGTTGAAACTAAAATCAGCTCCAGGGTAATTTATGATTCAAATGAGAGTACACCAAAATAAATGTTCCCCAAAGATTTTATCATCCATTAGCAGCAAACTTCTCTGTCTTACATACTCTTTATTGTTTACTGTTTACTTCCTTGCTGTTTATCCTTCATGTATTTATTCCCAGGTTCCAAAATTAGAATCACAAAAGATATTCAATATAATACTTGTTAAATGAACAATTCATCTAATTTTCTCTAAAGCTATATCTACTTCTGAATTCTATGGCTTAATTTCTGATCACAAACACTATCTACATGGGACAATATAGTTTATTAAATATAGTGCTTGCTATCATGGCTTCCTCCTATCCTGAGCCTGTTTGCCCTTAGATTCTTTCTTCCTCTGCTCACTTCTGTATTATAGGAAAGCTGGTTTCCAGAGACTGCAATTCCCAGGCTCCCATGACAACTGGCTGCGGACTAGGACTTGCCAGAAGGAAGCACCAGCAGAATATTTGAGGGTGAACAAAGGAAAAAGCCAGGACACTCCTTTCCCTCCTATTTCCTGTGCAGCATTTTCCTTTATATCTCTGTGAAATCAGCTTCTACTCATCAGGCCATGGGATTCCAGATTGTATCAGGTGACTCTGGCTCTGGGATTCAAATAACATCATCCTCTCTCTTTGAATTTCCATCCCAGGGGTGTTAATGGTTTCCTTCTGTTGCTAATTCTAAGTGGCCCCAGTCTTCTATTACCCATGTAAACAGTCTCCTGCATTAAGGTACCCTCCACTGTAATTAATGTGGATTATGTTTTCCTGTTTGAACTCTGATGTAAAAATGACTACAAAAGTATAGTTATCAATTGTTTAGTTTAAGATATGGTTTGCTACCCTAATGAAGGAAAAGTGAGATTTGATTTATAGTAGTTCTTTCTTTTAATTCAAATACTTTGCAATAAAAATCTATTTTAAGGGAAAAATCTCAACATTTTCTTTCTTAAAACAAAACTTTCTCAATAATTGAAAGTTAAGTTTTTCTTTTTCCATGTGAGGTCATTTTGAAGATGGGAAAGAACTATGTTTACATGATTTTAAATAAGTAGATCTTCTCTTTCTTGTTTACTCTAAAGGCACCATTGATGTTATGGACATTATTGATTACTGAAATAGAGATGACCACCTTTCCAGTGGTATGAGGCACAGAGGTGTCTAGCAGATGTCAACTTAGGCAAGAGCCTCAGTTCTCTTTGTATGTGGTCCTCACATATTTGTGAAGGGTCCCATTTTGAGTCAAAGCCTTGGGTTCTAACTGATCACCATCCTGCCTCTTGGCTCTCCCTTTCTTTACTTGAAAAAATATGAATTTCATTTCCAGGCCGTATATTCTAGGCCATGTCTTTGATATTAGCCACATCCACCCTGTGGAAAGCCTTCACTGTCACATTTCCTTTTTGAACTTCAGGTCATAATTATTGTGTTCTCTCAAAGAGAAGTGAACCTCAGTGAGCTTGAGATATGCCCTATATTTGTACACAGTTAACACATACCCCACTGTGTTATCCTTCCATTAGAGTTGCAATAGTGTGTGTCAGGCAAAATGTCATAAAATAAAACATGGTTTACTTGTATTTGGAAAGGTTGAATTATATAATGGTTAAGATCTTGGGTATGTGTATTTGAATCCCTACTTTGACATTTTACTAGGTCTGGGAACTTGAACAAGTTACTTACCATCAAGTCTTTATTGCATCATCTATAAAACAGAGACTTAAAAATTCACAATACCTGATGATATATTTGGAACTTAAACAAAACATTATATAAAGAATTTAGGATAGTACCTGGGATATTGGAACATAGTAAACATTCAAGTCATGTAAGCTATGATGAGGATGACACTGTTGGTGGTGATGCCTGTATAACACAGTCTAATGAGGAGACTGATAAAAATAGCTAGCTATGGCCTGGTATATTTTAAGTTCTTTGCAGAACTGGCATATATTTATTTATAAGCATATTTCTATATATGAGTTTTTATATATTTGTTTCTTTTGTAGCATGGAGACCACAGAATACTTAAAACATTTCCAGAAAAAAGGTTATAGTCAAATAAGGCCCTATTTTCTCTTGTTTTTCTTAAGTCAAGTAGAAATCTATTGAAATGAAAAATAATAACAGAGTCAGTGTGGTGCTACTTAAAAGGTGCAAACTAATCTTAAGACACAGCACAGACATTCTCCTGTCTAGGCAGGGCATTCCTCTGGGTGTAATACAATGCAGGACAAACAAGCTCAGTCATAAGGAACCTCTTCTCTGGGCTGCCTTATATTGGAAGAGAACAAAATGGGCAATTCCATTCCAATGGAGGATATATTTTCCACTTTGTTCTTAATACTCCTCAAATTCTACCTGATTTGGAGAATAAAATAATCATTCAAAGACCTTACATTCCCTATGTTCAATCTGGCTTATATTTACATATTCTGATTTCCCACACTGCCAGCCTCTCTTTCTTCATTTCATTTGCAATTTAATCTTCCTTTTCCTGACTTCTTGAATTTTAAACAATGTCCTAAGGCTCTGCCCCAAGTCCTTTTCATTTCTCACTCCATGCTTTCTTTTCCTAAGCAATCTAATAGCTACACCCATAGTCACCCCTCCACTGACAGCTTTCAAGTTTACGTATTTTATTTTTGGCTTCTGAGCACAAACCCATACATTCATCTAACATGCTTCAAATAATATATATTACCCTCACCTACTCTAAACGGGTGTTCTTTGTGGACCCAGAGAATCTGAGACAGGTCTCAGTTAGATAGTTTGTTTTGCCAAGGTTGAGGACACACACCCATGACGCAGCCTCAGGAAATCCTGACTACATGTGTCCATGATGGTTGGTGCACAACTAGGTTTTATACATTTTAGGAAGACATGAGACATCAATCAATATATGTAAGAAGCACATTGGTTTAGTCTGGAAAGGTGGGAAGACTTGAAGCAAACACCAAAAGACTCGAAGCAGGGAGGGGGCTTTCAGGTTACAGATAGCTAAAAGACAAATGGTTGCATTCTTTTGAGCTTCTGATTGGCCTTTCCAATGGAGGCAATCAGATATGCATTTATCTCAGTGAGCAAAGCAATAACTTTGAATAGAATGGGAGGTAGATTTTTCCCTAAGTAGTTCCCTGCTTGAGTTTTTCCCTTTAGCTTAGTAATTTGGGAGTCCCAAGATATTTTCCTTTTACATTTCCCCCCCTTGTCTTTTAAAAAATCTTTTTGAGAAAGCATTTTAGAAGAAAATGAGCCTCTGGTCCCAGGTTTCTTCATTTTTTTTTTTATTATTATACTTTAAGTTCTAGGGTACATGTGCATAATGTGCAGGTTTGTTACATATGTATACTTGTGCCATGTTGGTGTGCTGCACCCATCAACACGTCAGCGCCCATCAACTCGTCATTTACATCAGGCATAACTCCCAATGCAATCCCTCCTCCCTCCCCCCTCCCCGTGATAGGCCCCGGTGTGTGATGTTCCCCTTCCCGAGTCCAAGTGATCTCATTGTTCAGTTCCCACCTATGAGTGAGAACATGTGGTGTTTGGTTTTCTGTTCTTGTGATAGTTTGCTGAGAATGATGGTTTCCAGCTGCATCCATGTCCCTACAAAGGACACAAACTCATCCTTTTTTATGGCTGCATAGTATTCCATGGTGTATATGTGCCACATTTTCTTAATCCAGTCTGTCACTGATGAACATTTGGGTTGATTCCAAGCCTTTGCTATTGTGAATAGTGCCACAATAAACATACGTGTGCATGTGTCTTTATAGCAGCATGATGCCAACAGACACATGAAAAAATGCTCATCATCACTGGCCATCAGAGAAATGCAAATCAAAACCACAATGAGATACCATCTCACACCATTAGAATGGCAATCATTAAAAAGTCAGGAAACAACAGGTGCTGGAGAGGATGTGGAGAAATAGGAACACTTTTACACTGTTGGTGGGATTGTAAACTAGTTCAACCATTATGGAAAACAGTATGGCAATTCCTCAAGGATCTAGAACTAGAAGTACCATATGACCCAGCCATCCCATTACTGGGTATATACCCAGATTTCTTCTTATCGCTCATGTCTAAGATGGTTTATTCCTGTACAGGTAGGTCTGGAGTTATTAGGAAAGCTCGTTTTTAGAAGTTTAGGAAGTCTCATGTCCTATGAAGAGAAAATAGTGGGAAGAAGGGAGAAAAACAACAACAAACAAAAGAACAATCCTGGAAAATCGATATAGGCCACATTACTCTGAAGTCTGTACATCAGTAGGCAGGTATGAAAGTGGCTTATGTATGTAAATAGGTTGCTGTTACTTTCTTCTGAAGTTTAAGTTGTCTGAATTCAGTTTGCAGGGCTTTAAGAAAACACAGCTTAGTTTTCAGGGAGTCCAAATTTTAAAATATGCAATAAAATAGGAAAAAATTGGAAGCATTATTTTGAAGTCTTATACCCAAGAAAAATTAGAATTCAGCCCAAACTGTAGAAAATAATAAGAATTGAAAAACATCAGGCAAGACTACAATCTAATAACAGGTGTCCTGTAGTTTTTGAAACATAGTTTTCTTTCTCTCCAGTTTTCCAGTTCTACTAAAAACAAATTGTGGTGGGACCAATTTGCTTTATTATACTCGGCCAGATTATTTATATAAAGTGCAGAAATAATAATTTTTCACATAGGCTTTTTAAAAATTGGCTTTGATGAAACTTTATTCCATAGAAGGAATGTCAGATTAGACTTTTTTAATGCTGATTCCAGCCATGGATTTGTACCATCAAATACCTATGAGTTGGGTGAGTTTCCTCCCCTTTTGAGGTTCCAAGATAAACTTGATGTTTCTGGGCCTGTCAGAAAGTGACATTCTTTACATACCACAGGTCAGAGACCCTGTACAGGGACTATGTACACAAAATATGAGACCAGTTTTTCCAAGGGCTTCATTGGCTTTATATGTTGTTTGATTCCTTAAAGGAAAGCACACCATTCCAGTCAAAGCTTTGGTAAAATAATCAGTTTCTCCAATGGTATCCTGTTACAAATGAAAATGAATTCTTACTGCAGTTATGCAAATAACTGTATTGCTATAAGTGAAGAATACTCACAAATAGTTTCAAGATTCTAGAGAAATCAGGTAGAGAGAAACAAATATGTCTCAAATTTAATAGGAGTATGCTAATTTGTTAAAAGCCATCAATAGCTCAAAAGATTTCAAGACTCTGAAAAATAAAAAAAAAAAAAAGGATTAGCCACATTTTAGGCAAAAAGTCAAAAAGATTGGTTCAGTCCATGCAGTTAACTCCTACTCTGCTTGATACTCATGAACATTTTAGCTGTCCATGAGTCCTGAAATTTTTTCCTCTGTTCTGATGTCACAATCTTGAAAGTTATCAGAAATCTGCATTCATAAGCACCTGTTAGAGTTTTGCAGCTGATTATACATCCACCATCTAAAGAAGACCAAAACAAGACAACAGTTGTCCATAGATGGCAAAATATTTTAGGCCAGCCATAGACAAAGACATAATTGACAAGGAAATTTGTTACCTCTGTGTCACACAATAATTTTAACATAGCAATTATTATAATTACTGATACTAAGTCATATCAGAATTACAAGAGTTTCCCATAATTGTGGAAGACACACCAATAACATATTTGTACAAATACAGCCCCCAAAAACCAAACACCATTTCATAATTGACAACACATCCTGATAATTTTTACACTAAATAAGCCAAATTATGCCATTTTTGGACTTTAGAGAACCTAATACCTTAAAGCATTAATTAAGAAAAAGATATAATTTATAATTTGATTTTGGAAAGTTTATCAAATATCAAAGGTTTAAAACACTTGATATCAACTGGGCATGGTGGCTCACGTCTATAACCCCAGCATCTTGGGAGGCCAAGGTAGGCAAATCACAAGGTCAGGAGATCAAGACCATCCTGCTGTGAAACCTCATCTCTACTAAAAATACAAAAAATTAGCTTGGTGTGGTGGTGGGTGCCTGTAGTCCCAGCTACTTGGGAGGCTGAAGCAGGAGAATGGTATGAACTAGGAGGCGGAGCTTACAGTGAGCTGAGATCGCACCACTGCACTCCAGCCTGGGTGACAGAGCAAGACTCCATCTCAAAAAAACAAAACAAAACAAAATCAGACAAAAACACTTGATATCACAAAACAGGACTTCAAGCCATTCTAGAGTCATTTGTTTAATCAAATGATAACTCAAGCATTTTGTTTAAAAAAAGCAAAAATCTTCATTCTTTGAGAGATGGGACTTAATTTTCTAAACAAGAAGCCCTAATAAAAACAGGATGAAGTCAATTAAATCTGTTTTTCAAAATTTTGTAAACAACCTATAAAATTTTTATCTTGATCACAAGCTATAACTTTCATAAACCTTTATAACCTTTACTAAGAAGTTGGTTAATGCTTCAAGAAAACCTTGTTAATCTGATACAGGGCTCCATACGCTGGTCTTGCATCACTGTGCCTTTGACATTAATGATTAATTTATAGAGAAACTTAACTTATTTTATCTGTTAAAAATGAGCCTTACAATTTCACATGTCCACCTCTTCTCACATGCCCTGGACCTTGAGGAGTTGGCTTTAATTTGTGGCCTTGTGTCTCAGAAATGCAGTTTATTTTGATTGGCATCTTCTTGGGGCCTGAAGATGAGGCTTCAATAGCTGTCAGTGTTTAAGATTTGATAAGACTTCATGTCCTTTTAAGACCTAGGAGTCAAAGCCCTGTGACTTAATGTCACAAGTATTTTAAAAGCACATATGGAAAGATACATGGATGTAATAACATTAATTTTAAAAAAATTAAATCTCAGTTTTTCTCAAGCAAACCAAACTTAATAATAATGGCATAGAAATTATTTTGATAAAACGTAAAACCTGTTAGGCCAGTTACCAAAAGACAAATAAAAAACCTTGTGCAGTGCACAGAATATTGTATTGGAAGAATAAAATTTCTTTAGACCTTTAATAAAACATGTCTTTTAAAAGGGGAGAGAAAGCTGCAATACAATGAGATTCAACAAAAGTTGAACTTCGGGTTAAAAAGAAATTAAAATCTCTTATAATATATTAAGAGAAAATCAACCCTTTAAGAAAATTTCATTGTTGTAACCAATAATTTGGTGTATAAGGATTTTTTTACACCAAGCCCAATCTCTAGAAATAACATTATAGTTTCCCTTTAATTATAAACAACTTAATCATACAAGATTTTTGTTTCATTTTGTTTTATTTTTGTTAATAAATCCTCTTATTGTGACTTATACAGACCATTCATGACATGCTTGGACACTCTGGTTTGTCCTGAACATCCCTCTTTCTTAAAAAACCAGTCATTTTATTTTAGGACTAAATTCACCATACAAGATTCTTTCTCATATACAATTATTTCTCTTTAAGTCTTCTTACCACACAAAAAATCCTCTTTATTTTTATAACTTTCTTTACATCTTTCTTATTTCTGGGTTCCTTTACCTTGTTTTATACATAAATATAAATAAGCTTTCAATTAGACAAAACTTGTTCATCTTTTTTAAAAAGTAAACACTTTTTTAAGCAAGAATGTTTTCCTACAATATATTTTTTATTGGAAAATAATCAAATAATGAAGTATCTATTATTTAATTTAATATAACTATATTCTAAATTATACCAAGTTCGTGTACAAGCATTTAACCCATTACATTTACCAAATTATTTTGTTTGCCTAGATTATTTATGAAAACTGCAATAGCCATGATTTAAAGTTATAAAACTATCATTGTAAAATTATAACTGAGACAGTGAAAAAGATATGACCTAACTGACTCCATCTTGCTTCTAACCTCCAAGCTGTCCTTGTTCATTCCTGGACTTTGGGAGGAACTTAATTTGTAGTTTAGCTTTGAAACAAAAACAATAACAGTCCTTTCTCAAAACGAACCTCCATAATGACTGTGGACTTGACTGCCTAAAGCCACAAGATTAAAAGTTATGGTAATCTTACTAAATTCAAGATGTAGCTATTTTTATGAAACCAGTATCAATGTCTTATTTATTAAAGATTATACAAGAAAAGATCACTCTGTTTTGGGCTGGGTTTATAGTTTTGTAACCCCTTTGTCAATTTTTGACACATTATAGTATTTGGCAGGGATAAGGATGAAATTACTTGATTAATAAAGATAAACAAAAATATTGTCAGGCATGGTGGCTCATGCCTATAATCCCAGCACTTTGGGAGACCAAGGCAGGTGAATCACCTGAGGTCAGGAGTTCAAGACCAGCCTTACCAATATGGTGAAACCCTATCTCTACTAAAAATACAAAAAAAAGTAACCAGGCGTGCTGGTGAATATCTGTAATCCCAGCTACTTCATGGACTGTGGCAGGAGAATAGCTTGAACCAGTGAGGCAGAGGTTGCAGTGAGTAGAATTTGTGCCATTGCACTCCAGCATGGGCAACAAGAGTGAAACTTCATCTCAAAAACAGATAAAAATAAATGTAAACGAAATGTATTTTGGCAATTCTTAAGACATTTCTAATATTACTTTGCCAATAATTTTAAAGCTAACTTATTTATTAAAGATTTTACTTAAGTCACATAAACTTGAAAAAGCATTTGACTAGTCTTTCCTTTTTTTTGATAAAGTATTTGATTTAAGCACTTTTATTTTTCTGTAATCCAATTAATTGGAGTTCTTTTATATATTTTCACTAATGAAATATTGTGTAGGCAACACATAACTACATAGATGTATTAGCAATGCCAACAGAAGTACATCTTATAGATTCCTAAAGACCCTCTTTTTGTCTTTCCTATCTTAGACTTTCAGATTCCTGATAACCTGTTTCACAATCCTAGGCAGTTTTCAGCTAAATAGCCTCAAATTTTCATATTAAAGGAAACAACTCAGGTGAAAATCAAACAGCAAAATGTACATCATAATGTACAGAGAAGCAGTGTGGTGGTGCTAGAGGGAGATTAAAATTGGATGCCAAATCAAGCATAAAATTGTAGAAATCTATCATAGGATTGTAGGAGACCAATTTCATTTAGATAGGGACTGCTTACCTTGTAACTGGATCTCTGAGCTCTGGGCCTAGGCTACTCTGAATCCTGGGTCTTCCAAAATGGAGAATTATTTTGAGGTTACTTTCATTTAGGTCTTTTTATCCTCCCCACTTTCTATGTGTAATTGTCTTAAATATAACATCCATATATATTAAGCAACATGTCAGATGATATATCTTTTGCTTCAAACATAAGATGTAAGTGAGGAATCTCATGAGGCAAAACAGCTTATTATGTTTATCTCTATTTTTACTCATTCTGTTGTTCTCATTTTCTTTGAAGTGTTCAGCTGTCTTCTGTTGTCATTTTCTTTTTGTTTGGAGAGTTTTCCTTGGCCTTTAAGTACATCTGATAGAAACAGGTTCTCTTAGCTTCCCTTCATCTGAGGTTGTATATATTTTCATTTTATTCCAGGAGAATAGTTTCACTGGATATATGATTCAGTACTGACAGTTCTTTTCTTTTAACACTTAAAAGTATTGTGCCATTTCCTTTTGCCATCCATGGTTTCAGATGATAGATCTGTCATTCAACTTGGTATCCTTCTATATGTAGTGCACCATTTCTCTATGGCTATTTTGAAGATTACTTCCTAGGTTTTGTTTCTCAGAGGCTTGTTTATGATGTGTTGGTGTGCATTTCTTTGGGTTTGTCTATACAGGATTAGCTAAGCTTCTCACATCTGTAGGTTTATGTATTTTGACAAATTTTGAAGTTTTAAAGTTATACATCTTTTATGTAGTAAAATATGCATAACATAAATGTACAAATTTAACCACTTTTAAATGGCATTACATACATTTATATTGCTATGCAATTATCCTCACCATTCATCTCTAGAACTTTTCATCTTCTCAAACTGAAACTCCATACCCAGTAATCAGTAACTCAACATTCCAACCTCCCAGCAGTTTCTAGAAACCACCGTTCTAACTTCTATTTTCATGAATTTGATTACTCTAGGCACCTAATATAAGTAAAATAATACAATAGTTGTCCTTTTGTGACTGTCTTATTTCATTTGGCATAATGAGCTCAAGGTTCATCCATGTTGTAGTATAGCTCAGAATTTCCTTCCTTTTAAGGCTGAGGAATATTCCACATTTGTTTATCCAGTCATCAGTAGATACCAGGATTGTGTTATCTTTTGGCTATCCTAAATAGCGCTACAATTAACATAGGTATGCAAATATCTATTTGATTTCCTGATTTCAGTTGTTTTGAATGTGTACCCACAATAGGAATTGCTGAATCATATTGTAATTCTGTGCTAACCAATCTGCTATTGAGATCATCTGGCAAGTTTTTATTTCGATTATTTTATTTTCAGTTTTACAATTTCTTCTTTGTTCTTTCTTACCACTTCTATTTCTTTCCTTACATTGTATGTGTATAAGGTAAAGTTTTAAGAAGAACTTGTATTTGATTACCAAAGCGTGTTGATAACAATTTAAAAAAAATTCTTGTCAGGTAATCTCAATATCTAATTTACTCAGCATTGAGGTGATTACCTTGTCTTGTCAGCTGATTTTCTTTTCTCATCCATATGAGATATCCATTCTTGGTCTTGGATATGACTAAAGATTTTCAATTGTATAATGGATATTATTTTAAATGATTACATTAGTGAACTTTTGATCCAATCTATTTTAGCAAACAGCTTGTTTAGATGTAGTGTTTAAGTTCTGGCTTATTTTTGTGGGATTTAGTTTCAGTAACAGTTTATCTTTCAGAGTCTTTGCAATGCTATTGTGGTCTGCTTCATTTCTTCTGGTGCCGTTGGGGCTCTGTTATGCACTGAATTCTGTCCCCCTACCCCAAATTCATACAGTGGATTCCTAACTCCCAAAATGATGGCATTTCCAGATAGGGTCTTTGGGGTGCAATTAGAGTTAGAAAAGTTTATGAGGTTGGAGCTCTTATGATGGAATTAGTGGTTTTATAAGAAGGGAAAGAAAGAGGAAACATTCTGTCTCCACCGTGTGAGGACACAGAGAGAATGCAGCTGCCTAAAAGCTAGGAAGAGAGCCCTCCCTAGAAATCAAATTGACTAGTACCTTGATCTGGGATTTCCCAGCCTCCAGAACTGTGAGAAATAAAAGTCTATTACTTAAGCCACTCGATCTATGGTATTTTGTAATAGCAGCCTGAGCTGACTAATAGAGGCTCCCACTCAGTTCCCAAAGGTGCAATCTACAGGTATGCAAGGTTCTTCCTTTGGTTACTTTGTACCTCTGGACCATTTTCTGAAGGGAGATATGAGGGAAAAAACCTTCCACCTAAGAGCATAAGGAGATCAAGAGCATAAGCTTGATCTCCTTATGCTCTTAGGTAGAAGATTGAGAGACACAGGCCTCTACTTATGCTGCTCCTGTCATGGATAGGACTGACGATGGGAATTGGGAGCCGGGTTGTGGAGTGAGGACTGAATAGTTGGAGTTCCCTCTTCTTCTTGTTGCCAGAGAATTGACTGACTGCCAGGTCCAGGTTGTGGAGCAAGGCCTGGGCTCTCTACAAGGTCTGCATTGTCCTTTGCTTTTCCCACTCCTTGGCCAGAAAGGGCAGGCTTTTCTTTTTGTGTATGTGTTTTGGTTTTATTCTGCCTATGCCTCTTGGTGGTTCTGAGTTGTTGACCTCTCCCAGGCCTGGGAGTATTTGGAAGATCAATCTGGGAGCATATGCAAGATCAAAAGAAAACCTTAGAAATTCATCAGGACATTCCTCATGTCCTGCGAGTTTCGTTGCAGCCCACCTTTGTTTTTCCTCCCTAGCCAGTTATTGCCACTCCTTCAGTTTGCTTCAGAGTCTTTTATCATTGTCTCATGAATAATTTTATCATTGTCTCATGGGTATTTAGTTACATTCATAGGGAAGAAACGAGAGAAATGATTTTATACCATGTTGCTCTAGCATAGGAATCAGAATAATATTTTAAGAAAATGACTCTAGCTGGGCACAGTAGCACATGCCTGTAGTCCCAGCTATTCAGGAGGCTAAGGCTGGAGGATCACTTGAACCCAGGAGTTCAAGGTTGCAGTGACCTATGATCATGCCACTGCACTGCAGCCGGAGTGACAGAGCAATACCCTATTTCTTAAAAAAAAAAAAGAAAAGAAAAGAAAAGAAAGTAAAGCTGTTAGTACTGCTTTATTCCCTATTAGCGTCACTCTAGGCTATTCACAGGCTTTCTGAATTCTATTCACATGCTCCTCTGTTTCTCTTCTTTCTGTTTGGGCCATTTTTCTTCTCCCTTCACAATCCCCCATCGTGTTTTCTCAGCAGTCTCTTACCTATCCATTAATTCCTATACATTTTACAGTGCTCTGCTCAAATATAATTTCCTCAAGGACATCTTCTCTGATGCTCCACACCAGATCCCCTCACCCTGTTATACACTCTCACAATTACTCAGTTCTCCATTTTCATCCATCACAAATAAAATTAAACAAATGAATTGTGTAATCAATTGTTTAATATCTCTATTCATTACTAGAATGTAAATTCCTAGAGGGCAGGGCCTGGATTTATCTGTACCTCCAGTGCATACCAAATATCTGAATATATAAAGATATTTTATTACTTAAATTTTTAAAATATGATAAACATCTAGGATTTTATATTTTCAGAAAGGCTTGCAGTAATTAATTAAATAATTATAAAAACCATTCTAAAAGTTTAAGAAACAAAAAGTTACATAGTAGTTAGGACACAGTTGTCCTCTTTTCAAATCTCTTTTCAATCCTTGGTCTGAGGATTTCACCTTTGGGATGGTCAGTTTATGAAAATTCCTCTCACTCACAGGGAGAGGTAACAGTAAGAATCCTTCTCTTTCTGTTTTCTTGGCAAGTCAATGATTTAGTTCTAATGAGAGGCATTCATTAATATCTTTCACAGTAATTTATTATAATCAACCAGACATAGAACAAGATGCTGGAGAAACACTGGTGAACAAGGTGGACACACTCCTTCTTTGATGAAACTTATGGTTGGAAAATATAGAGATGATCTGCATGGAGAAATCCTGTAGATCAACAGCTATGGTATTTCTTACTTGAAAATTTATTTTATTTTCTACTATTTCTAATTTTTACATAGCTGAGAGAGAGAAAATAAAATTTTTTGAACAATGAACAACAGAGTTAAGAAAAAGGCAGCATGTTGGAAGCACAGTGTTGAAAAGTTCAGAGGCAGTGACTTTTCCTAATCTGTAGGGGATTTAGTGCATTCTGTTTGGATTAGTAGCTTTAATAATACAGGAAGAGGATCTCAATTCACAATGCATTGCATAATGTTATTCAGGAAATCACATGTAAAATGTAATGCCACCACCAATGTAAAATTGTTTTTATTTCCTTAGCAGTTTATAAACTGGATTTTTGTTCCAGTAAATTCACTGCAACCGTAGTTTTAAATAGGAACTTACAGTGATAGTTTCCTAGCACTTGCTAACATTAAATAAAACAAAACTCCAGACCCTTAAGGATTGTTTTCTACCATGGTTCTTTTGGTAATAAATTCAGTAATAAATTAACCTTGGTTCACTTGTTTGCCAGCATTCCAGTGAGAAGAGTGAATTCTAACACTTCACTTTCTTGGTCTTGACATCTGAAAAAGTGGTTGAAAGATGCTCAGTATGCTTTTTTATATTGATATTTCAGATTGCAGCCTTTTTACTTTTGTTAAAATCATTATGATGTTAACTGGGGAGAATATTTCATATTGGTTGTTTTAAAGGGAAAATGATACAATTTAGGATTATTAAAACAAATCTCTTAATCTGCTACAATCTCAGTCAATCCATGAATTTAATACATTAACAATTTGATTTCTTTCTGCCGTTTGAGTTGATAGGTTGTGCAAATTTACAGGTTAAAAGAAATCAGTAAATAGTATAAAAATTTGTATTTGAAACCAGGATTATTGGATTTAAGGATAATATTCACTCATTTCTTCTTCCTCATTTTAAGCTTGGCACCAGAGTTAGAGAAATGGAGGTCAAAGAGTCAACTCAGCTATGTGGCTGACATATATGACCACAAGCAGAATTCTTTCAATCAAACATTAAGATAATCTACTCAAGTGTGGTCGCTTTAAAATAGGTACACAGGTAATTTGACACTCTTTCCTTCAAAAAGTGAAATCTAATTCTGCTCTTCTTGAGTGTGAATAAATTCAATGACTTCCTTTTAAAAAGGAAAATGTGGCAGAAGTGATATGTGATTTTTGACATTCAGGCATAAAAGTCCTTGTGACTTCCTCCTTGCTCTTTATCATAGACTGCACACTCTTAGGGAAGGCAGTTGCCATATCATGAGGATACTCAACCAACCTTGGAGAATTCCACATGGTGAGGAATGCAGGCTTTCTGCCAATAGCTATACAAGGAACCAGCTTAGAAGCAGAACCTCTGAGAAGTCTGGTTCTTGATTACAAATCTATGTGTAATTTTACAAGACTGATCATAAGAAATGACAAAGGTTTACTGAGCAAGCCTCACAGGGGAAATTTGTCCTCCCCACACCAAACTTGGTGCACAGGCAGTGAATTGCAGTCTCTGAAGAAGGTTTCAGTCAAGAACGCAGGCCTGCTGGTGGGTCAAGCTCTTCACCTATTTGCATTGCTAATAGTGGTGCAACATTCATTCCTAGGACATGACATCTGAGTCCTTAGGCAGAGGTCCTCTTCAGGTGGCTCTGCAGAGGCCTTCCTATTAGGGAAGGAGAAGGAAACATTGAAGAAACATTCCCCTACTCTGACATGGTACTTGGAATTTTTCCACTCTTAGCCCTCCCTCCTCACCAACCCCAGGGTCTATATAACGGCGAGATCCTTTTGTTTGGTACTCCCTCAACAGTGAGACAACTCCCATTTCTGTGGTAATTCACCTGACCCTTGACCAGTATGTCATTCCAGGGGGGTAAATTATAAGGGGCAAGTTAGTGCTTTCTCCATGTTTTTACATTTGATTATACCAACAAAAAAGGTTTTAAATACTTCACTATCATTTTTGTTTTGTTGCATCAATTGGCTACTCCAACACCTGATAACTTAGCAATTTTTCTCTCCAGCTGAACTGAGCTCCTGACAATCTCCAGTCCAAGTCAGTTCTGCAAATGACTGCAGGCCTGACCAGCATCTTGACTATAATATCATTGAGAAACCTTGAGCCAGAACCACCCAGTTGGGCCAAGCTCAGATTTTGGACCCTAAAATGTCATGTGAGATAATAAATGTTTGTTGTTTCAAGCTACTAAGTTATGGGGTAATTTGGTATGCAGGAATATATAACTAATATACCCAGCGAGAGGTCTGGTAAGAAAATGACTTAGGAAGGTATTAGAAAGGTTTCTCTAAGGAAGTAATAATTTAACTCAGACTGAAAAGATACTACGAGCTAACTAGATGAAGTAGGAAAGATGTGGCTAGGTCAGAGTTGTCTCAGCCTAAGGGAAGTAACACGTGCTTATCCAGAATTCCTCCCTCACAGCTACAAAGCTTACATAAGACAAGGAAAGCAAAGTGAGCCAAGTATATGTCTTTAGAAGGCTGACCCTGATTACCTTATTTTTTTGGAAGCAGGGCCTGCATGATACATCCTACTTCTTGTAAGAAGATTCCAAGGAGAGAGGGGAAAAGGCTCAATTGTATATGCTTAAGTTCTTCTCTCAATATCACCCTCAGGAAAGTCATTCATTTTTTCCAAGAGGTAGCAGATAAAGGGAAGAGAAATCACTACAAAAAGTGGTTGGAACAGGGTTCCAGTGAATTTGTTTTCCACATGTTGCTACAATAGTCAATATGCTGGGGAAAATTTGCAGCTTATGATATCAACAATGTTCCTATGTGTCTTTGTCCATTCAGGCTGCTAGAAAAAAAATACCAAAAGTTGAATGGTTTATGAACCACAAACATTTATTTCTCACAGTTCTGGAGGCTGGGAAGTTCAAGTGCAAGACACTGGCAGATTCTGTGTCTGGTGAGGGTAAGCTCTTCGTAGATGGCCCCTTCTTGCTATGCCCTCCATGGTGGAAGGAGCAGAGCAGTTTCTTTGGGCCTCTTTTCTAAGAAACTAGTCTTATCTATGAGAAATTCACCTTCATAACCTAATACTTTCTATTCCTCATCTCTTCTATAGCATTGGGGATTAAGTTTCAACATATGAATTTTAGGGGGATGCAAACGTTCAGACCATAGCACTACAATATTTTGGGTGCCAGTGAGTATGACTCTGAGCAGAGAGTAAAAGAAAACCTTTGGTAAGATTATGAGCATGTTCCTTTGTCAGGAATGAAGTGCTAAGTTTATTTCTGTGACTCTTCTATTTAAGGCTAATTTATCTTTGGTCAATTCTGTTTTCTTTTGTTGAGACACTAAAAGCATAGTAATTAACTTGAAGGAAAAGAGAAAAGTGTGAATTCCATAATTATACCTTCATCAGGTTCTTTACATTCTGCTTTCATCTGTCATAGTACCACACTGTACTGTTAATTCATTATATTCATTTGACAAATGTTTATTCAGGGACTACTATGTGTTGGACTGTTGCTAGGCATAATGGATGCAATGCTTAGCAAAATAAAAAACATAAATTCTGCCATTACAAAGTTTATAGTGAGAACAACACACATCAATCAAATGATTATAACAAATAAGTATGAAATTGCATTTCCACTGTGGCACCCACTAAAAAGGGAAATTACTTAGGTCAATTCAACCAAAATCTGAAAGGCAAGTAGGAAAGTCAGAGAAGTCTAGATAGGGACAAGGTGTTCCAGCATAAGGAGGTAGCTTGGGTGAATGCCACCTTGCATGAGGCAGTGTGATGTGGTTAATCATGAGGGGTAGATAAGACCTAGTTGTGTCTAAACCTAATTAAGAACTAGTTTGAGGGTTGATTTGGCTTTTCCTAAAATTTTATTTTTTTGGACAGCAAAAAAAAAAAAAAAAAAAAAAACCAAACAAACAATAAAAACTTAATCCAGTAATGGAAATTTATTTTCTAGAATATTTCAATGCCGGCTATTGAAAAAAATGAAACAAAAAATTTCAGTTGCTTAACATAATAGAAGTTTATTTCTTGGTGATAGAATTAAACTAGTCCATTGAGGGTATTACTGTTTAGTGGTGACCTTCCCCAAAGTGTTTCAGGGACTCAGAATTTTTTCATCTTATGGCTCCACCATTCAGTAAGGCCCAATAGGTGGAAAGAGACGGAGTGAAGAAGATACACCTACTTCTTTGAAAATCCAGGCTCAGAAGTAACACACATCGTTCTGCTCATATTTTGTTGGTTGTGAACTAGTCATGTGGCTGCACCTTTATGCAACGGGTTGCTGTGGAATGTACTCATTGCCTGGGAAGGTGGCTCCAGCAATAACTACAATATTAAAGAAGAGGGATATATATTTTTAATACTTTTGAAAAAAAATTAAATCTTTGCCACACTTACTGAATAAATGCTGATTTGTTAAACACACTCTCAAATTTGAATTTAATCATCCTCTAGGCAATAATGTGAAATTTTCAAAACAACATATTGATTTTTAACTTAAAAATAAACATGCCATTTACATTTTCGAGATGTGGGGATCTTCGTAGTTATAGGTATTCTGTTGATGAGATTTTCATAAGAGAAAAGAATATCCCCTGGCAGGAGGAGAGAAATTAGTTAGGATAGCTTTTCCTGCTTGGGGACAGGTCTTTGGTAATTTTTTTTAAGTACTGAGAAACTAATTATATAGACGAATCCTAAATCTAATAGAAGTGAGTGCAGTGAACCTTCTTAAATAAATCTTGACAGTTTCCTTTCTAACTGCAAACCCCTATTTGGTTGTAACAAAATATTAAAGAGAATTTGTATGTATGAAAGGCTCAGTTTGAGGTGTTTCATTTTTATCATTTTGAAAAACTCATTGGCTAATGTGAGCTTTTTTATGGTACATTTCATAATGCTTTTCATGGTCAAACTTTATAGCAGGAAATACCACAGAAGTGTGTTAAAATGCCTAAAATGAGTTTTAGAAATCAGATCAGATTAGGCTGGGCACAGTGGGTCACGCCTGTAATCCCAGCACTTTGGGAGGCTGAGGCAGGTGAATCACCTGAGATCAGGAGGTCAAGACCAGCCTGGCAAACATGGTGAAACTCTGTCTCTACTAAAAATAAAAAATTAAAATTAAAAAATTAAAAATTAGCCAGGCTTGGTGGCGTGGCAGGTGCCTGTAATCCCAGCTACTCAAGAGGCTGAGGCAGGAGAATCCCTTGAATCTGGGAGGTGGAGGTTGCAGTGAGCTGAGATCGCGCCACTGTACTCCAGCCTGGGTGAAAAAAAGAAAAAGAAAAAGAAATCAGATCAGGAGGTGGGAGAACTACTAATGTAGGAGAAACGATTCCACAGTACTGTCCTAGCACTGGACTGAGTGGCCAATATAGTGTTAGCCTCAGACACAATGGGAGTGGAAATAATGTCTGACTCATCCATTCACGGGTGGAAAAATAACCAGAATTTTTATTTCAGCCTAAGAGTGATAAGGCACCAGGTGCTGGGAATTCTGATCTGATATACATAAAACTTAAAATAACCAGAAACCATTGTATCTATATAGTGCTTTGTGCCTTCCAAAGCACCATCTGGAGTGATGTTTAACACAGTTGCAACACAGCAGTAAAGATAGTCAGATAGTTATAAAGTTACGTGCTACAGAGATGTTAGGTATGTACAAAATCCTTTGGTTAAATAGCCCTTCAGCAGTTAAGAGTGTTCCTAACACTTAAAAACTTCCACTTGACTTTGAAGTTATGTTGCTTCTTGTTCTCCTATTGATTGATTGCCCTTTAAGTACAACTCTAACATATTAATACTTATGAATAACATTTTTGACTGGGTGAGATAGGCTATTATATAATCTAACTACTTTTCACCACCAGAGGTTGAAATCATCTAGAATCTTTGACTCGTTTGGGGTTCTGGGATTTTTCCAATACGTAAGAATTGTGTCACTTTGACCAAATTTATTATCCCTTTGAATCTACTTCTTTGTTAAATGGGGATAAAGATACCTGTCCTTATCAGTGTTATGAAACTCACATGGGCAATTTACAAAGATTGAGATCAAGTTTCATAAATCTTAAATGCTCTACAATTGTAAGGTAATGCTCTTATTTCACTTTCTCTTTCTCGTTGGTCTCTGTAATCCAGTTCCATCTGGAGAAATTCAGATCTAAACCAGTGGGATTAAGCCTAACTGATATGGTTCTTAAGATTAAAAATCTTGTTATATATTTCTTAACCTTGAAAACCTTGATAGATTGGCCAGCTATCATAGTTTTCGAAGGATTTTTTGAGTTCTAGCACTGAAACTCTGTCCCAAGTAAAACCATCTTTTATCTTCTTGATTGCAAGAATCCTGAACACAGAAAAGTTTTCATCCTCTTTTACTGTTAATATTAAATTTTCCTTTAGCTAAAATGTCTTTGCCATATGAGTCCATTTGTTTTTCACGGTATGTATTATATCAGACTTCAAATGAAAACAGTATATAACACAGTATACAATACAGTGTGTTTACACAATGACATAAGACTTTCACACACAGATATGTATTTAATCCTTTGCTTTGCCTATTAATAGGTATGATTACCTCCACCCAGCACTTATTACATTTAATTGAAATTACATAACCATCTGTCTTCTTTATCAGCCTCAAGCAGGATCTAGTCACATTCATCTTTGATTCTCTCTCATCTAGCATGCTGATTGGCACACTGGAAGCACCTGGGAAGTATATGATTAAACTTCCACACTTGAATCTCAACTCTATTGCAGTCAGGTTTTTGGTGATTTATAAACTATATGTAATAAAATCTTCATTAGAGTTTAGTAAGTCTTAAATAAACTAGTATGAATAATGTGAGTTAACTTTTATAAACTATAAAGTATAATAAAATCGGTTTCAGAAAAGACTGATGTTAATATGTAATAAGTCTAGCTTTTCAATTTTTCTTTTAGTCTACCATGTCTCCTAGATTCTTGATTTCATCTTTAAATATTAAATTTGTACTTCTATCCAAGAGTTTTTGTCATTTATCATACATGTAAATGACTATGGGACAATGTGAAACAGGCCTTCCGTGTCATAGATACAGCCACCTAAAAATTAATATCATCATATCTAAATATATTAAGAAACATGGATCCATTTAAGTTCACTCCAGTTTATTTCCTGGAAGACTTCGTTTAAGAGTTATCTATATTAATATTGTGCAGTAGTTGGAAACACAATGAAACTGCAATAAATTGAGTATTCATTACCACAGAAATCATCTACATTGCATTAGGACCCATAATTGTCTCCTCTACTGCCTTTCTATTTAGAAGTCCTTGTGTTAATATTACCTCACCCAGGGCTTGATCTTGGATGAGGTAATAGAACAGATACCATATTCTATTTAGTTTCTCCTGGTTTTGAAAACCCATCAAGAACTCAAAGCAGCATAATTGATCATGAACACAGTATTTGACTCGGGATACAGATAAACTTAAGTGATCCTTTTGGATTACTCTGATAGTAAAATGATATGGAACGGGTGGCTCTCCAGTTTCTTCTCCAGAATACAAATGTGTGAGATATTCAGTAACTGGGTCCTCTTTTGTTTACAGTGATCTTAAATAAGGCTCTAAGAAGAGAAGAGTATTCCAGAACCAAACCTTCCTTTTGCCCTCTAGATTTTGTGCTGCCTCCTTTCTGAGCTACTTTGGGTAGGAACATGGCATTTGGAGTATTTATCATTGCAGCTGAATTGCACAAATCTTTTGGATTATGGACTCCAAAGAAGAGGAGGACATGAGTGAATTGGAGTAGATGAGAAAGGACTCCAGAGATCACCCTGAAATGGGGTTTGTAAAAGATCCAGTGAAAAGTAGTGGAGCTGATAAAAACAAACATAAAATGTGCTGGGTTTCTATGTCATGTTGTCAGAAGAGAAACTAAAACATTTATTCTTTCATGTCTTCATTCTTTTATTCAACAAATATACATTTATTAACTACTATTCTAGCCTATTTCTGCCCCTATAACAGAATAGCACAGAACAGGTCATTTATAAGGGAAAGAAATTTATTTCTCACAGTTCTCGAGGCTGGGAAGTTGAAGATTAAGTTGCCGGTATCTGCTGAGACCTTTCTTGCTCTGTCTTTACATGGTGGAAAATGGAAGGGCAAGATAGAAGCAACTCCCTTAATCAAGCACCTTTATAAAGGCACCTAATCTCATTCATGAGGGAGGAGTCCTCATGTTCTAATGACCTCTTGAAGTGCCCCAAGGGGATAGATTCAAACTATAGCATTCCACTCATAGTCCCCCAAAATTCATGTCCTTCTCACATATATAATGTATTTATTTTATTTCAATAGCCCCAGAATTCTTAATTCATTCCAGCTTCAACTTGAAAATCTAAGTCCAAAGTCTCATGTAAATCAGATATGAGTAAGACTCAAGGCATGATTCATCTTGAGGAAAATATCCCTCCAGCTGTGAGCCTGTGAGATCAAACATTACATGTTTCCAAAACACAATGCTGAGACAGGCATAGGGTAAACATTCCCATTCCAAAAGGGAAAGATACAACAAAAGAAGAAAAGAGTAATAGATCCCAAGTAAGTTGAATACCCAACAGGGCTAACAGCATTAAATCTTAAAGCTTGAAAATAATCTTTTTTCACTCCACGTCCCACCTCCTGGATACACTAGAGTGACAGTTGGGTCCCCAAGGCCTCAGGCAGCCCCATCCCATGGCTTTGCTAGGTGCAACCCTGGCTTCAACTGTCATGCATTGAAGGCATATGCCTATGGTTATCTTAGCCTGACACTATGTGCTGGTGGCTTTACAGTTAAAGATGTCTTTCTCAAAGATGGCCCTGCCCCCACATAGCCACTCAGCATTGCCCTAATGAGAATTCTCTGCCATACACCATCCCTGGGGCAGGTACCCTCCTGGGACTTAAGGCTGTCTGAGACATCCTTTGAAATATAGGTAGAGACAGCTATGTCTCCATGACTCCAAACTTACACACCTACAGATTTAACACCACATGAACATCGCCAAGGCTCATTTTTTGCATCTTCTGGAGTGGTGGTTCAGGCTGCACCTGGGCCAGCTTGAGCCATGTCTAGGGTGACCAAAGAGTGCTGTGCCAGGATGCAGGGAACAGAGACCTAAGGAGGCCCTGGGCAGCTAAGTCCCACAGACACTGGACCCATCCCCTGAAACCATTCTGACCCCAAGACCCTAGCATTCTGGGCTTGTGATAGGAATGGCAGCCTTGAAGATCTCCAAAACCCCTTTGAGGTCATGCTACCATTGTCTTGTTGAGTAACACCTGGCTTCCTTCTAGCTATACTAATCTTATCAAATGGTTGCTT
Source organism: Mandrillus leucophaeus (assembly GCF_000951045.1). NCBI lineage: Eukaryota > Metazoa > Chordata > Mammalia > Primates > Cercopithecidae > Mandrillus > Mandrillus leucophaeus. Next base: position 2,434,803 of record NW_012100209.1, on the reverse strand, counting down.
AGCCATGCCCTTGATTTTTCTCTCCTAAAATTGCCTTTTAATTATTTGCACTCCCAGGCTGAGAATATTCGAAATCTGTACATTCTGCTTTCCTTTTAAGTATATATCCTGTCTTTAAATCATTTCTCTCTTTTTGCATTTTACTATAACTTGTTAAGAGAAGTCATGCAGCATCCTGAGCACTTTCGGCTTAGTGATTTCTTCTGTGAAATATTCTACTTCATCATTCTTAAGTTCTGTCTTCTACAAAGTCCTAGAACATAGACACAATTCAGTCAAGTTCCTTTCCACTTTATAACAAGGATGACCTTTCCTCCAGCCTCCAGTACATTGTTCCTAATTTCCATCTGAGACCTCATCAGAATAATCTCCACTGCCACAACCAATGAAGAAATATCTAAAAGGGTCGAGCTTTGCCCTACTGCTCTTCTTCTGAGCCTTGACTAGAATCATCCTTAGTCTGTTTATGGCCATATAGGCTTTTTTACGTCATTCACTTCACAACTGTTTCAGTGTCTACCAATTATCCAGTCCCGAAGCCTCTTCCACATTTTCAGGTGCTTGTTAGAGCAACACTTAGCTCCTTAGTACTAATTTCCATCTTAGTTCATTTGTGCTGCCAAAACAGAGTACCACAGACTGGGCAATTTATTAAAAAGGGAAATTCATTTCTCACAGTTCTGGAGGCTGGGAAGAACAAAATCAATGTGTTCACATCTGGTGAGGACTGTTTTGCCTTGTTCTCAGAAGGCAGAAATGCGAGAGAGAATCAAGTCCCTCCATGAAGCCCCTTAAAGGACACCTAATCCTATATACAAGGATAGATCCCTCACGGCCTCATGCATTGACTTTGCCCTCTGGTTTGTTATCCTCCATTCATTCTTGTAGCTATCTAGCAACCTAGCCAACTGTTTCAGGGTATAGATGTAGCAGCAGAATCTGCTGTCTTCTAAATGCTTTTTTTGTGAATGACTACTTTGAGATTTCAAAGATTTTAAAAACATAACAAATTTTTAAAATGTCATGCCTTATAGGTCCCACGTCTTAATACTATCATGTTGGCAACACCTGAATTTTGGAGGGGACACATTGAAACTACAGTACCTTCGTATCAGGTAAGCACTGGGCTTATGTCAGTGACTGTGATCGTTTTTTACTTTCATATAGCTTGCATTTTTTTTTCTTTTTTTTTGCGGGGGATCACTGATGGATAACAAATAGATAAAAATAAATAATCAAGTGGCAAAATCATCAGGTAGTGATGTGTGCAATGAAAATGATTAAAATAGCCGGGCGCGGTGGCTCACGCCTGTAATCCCAGCACTTTGGGAGGCCGAGACGGGCGGATTACGAGGTCAGGAGATTGAGACCATCCTGGCTAACACGGTGAAACCCCGTCTCTACTAACAATACAAAAAATTAGCCGGACGTGGTGATGGGCGCCTGTAGTCCCAGCCACTCGGGAGGCTGAGGCAGGAGAATGGCGTGAACCCGGGAGGCGGAGCTTGCAGTGAGCCGAGATTGTACCACTGCACTCCACCTGGACGAAAGAGCGAGACTCCGTCTCAAGGAAAAAAAAAAATTAAAATAGACAATATGATAATCAGTGTCAAGACATCTGCATTAGTTGGACGGTTGAGAGAACCTTGCTGTTGAAGGTGACAGCGACCCGAGATCTAGCTAACAAGCAGCAACCAGCTGGGAAAAAACCTGGGGACAGGCATCTCTACCATCAGAGAGCATGGCTAGAGCAAAGGCTGTTATGTAGCAATCAACTTGGTGGTTTGGAGGAAACAAAGAAGGCCAAGGTGGCTGGAAAAGAGAGAGTAAAGTAAGGAATATAAGAGACGAGGCTAAAGAAAGAAAAATGGGCCATATTATGTGGTGCTCTGTGAGCTAGGATGAGGAAGTTGCATATTCCTATAGAATGGGAAACTATTAGAAGGATTTAAGTAGATGATCCACAAATAAGTACTATGCCTTGTTTACAATATCAACTTTTGCTATTTTATATGTGATTAAAAATACAAGTTTGTTAAGGAGTATAGCACTAAGATCTTGCTTAGGAGTAGAGGGTTGTTTTCTGTTTACATAAGGTCCAGTTGAGCAGGGGATTTAAATTTAAAGCCAGACTTCTCTGTTTCCTGGTTGTAGAGATAGCTTCCTTTGTTTCACCAGCACTTGGGTGCCTGATACTGACACAGCACAGAAGCTTGATGTGGATTTTTCTCCTGGCTTCAGGAGAGACAGCGCCACTGTCACATCATGCATGAAAGTCTAGACTCTGCTGTGCACGGGTAGGGTTCTGCAATAAAGCTGTGGATATAACTCTGGCTTGTTATCCTCCATTCGTTTTTGTGGATATATAGCAACCTAGCTAGTCATTTCAGGGGATAGACACAGCAGCAGCATCTGCTACCATCCAAAGCTTGAATCTTTTGTGAATGACTACTTCATGATTGAAACATTTTTGAAAAAGATTCAGTGGCACTTTGAAGTACTAGTGGGCTGACAGTTTTTTGTTTGTTTGTTTTTGTCTTTGTTTTTGCTTTTTGAGATGGAGTCTCACTCTGTCGCCCAGGTTGGATGGAGTGCAGTTGTCGCCCAGGCTGAAGTGCAGTGGCAGGATCTCGGCTCACTGCAAGCTCCGACTCTAGGGTTCACACCATTCTCCTGCCTCAGCCTCCTGAGTAGCTGGGACTACAGGCACCCGTCACCACGCCCAGCTAATTTTTTGTATTTTTAGCAGAGATGGGGTTTCACCATGAGCTGATGATTTTTTAAACCTCAACAAAATACTGTCTTTGGTTATAGAAATTTTTATAATTCATACTACTTAACTTTTGCTATGTGTTTTGTTATCAAGAAAAGAATTATATGGGCTTATACATTCATGTGTTTGACCTATAAGTAATCTTCACTATTAGCTTTAAAAAATGTTCTGTGCCCATAGTCCCTGGGACTAGTGAAAAACATAAGGTAAAGAGAAGAGAGTGTTAGTAATAACTTATGATCCTGCGTACTATACACAAGGGCCTTTTGTGTAGGAATTTGCCTACCAGGTCACAGGCACTGTGTTATAGCACTTTCTTTTTTGGGCACTGGAGAGAGCTGAGTATCCTAGATGTTCTCAATGGTGATTAACACCAGGTAAAAGTAGAGAGGGTTCTTATTGTGAATTCTCTGTAGATCTCTTATCTTTTTCACAGATGAAAAATAATGGGTTGTCCAAGAGACTGTTCTGTTTCTTTGCATGAGACATACTCTCATTTGTTTTCCATATCTCTGAGGGCTCATTACAAGGAAGATGCCCCAAAACTTTTTGGTGACTATTTGTCATACCACTATTGTTAAGAATTTTCCTCATTTAAATTCTCCCCTAAATTTGGAGCTCAGTCAGCAGGAAATGGACGACTTTAGGGTTTCTAAATGTCGTTAGAGGTCTGGAATCCAGAGGCAGAGAAAATTATGTAAGAGTCTGTATTTCTCTTGGATGCGCATAGATCTTTTAATTTTTTAAAAAATTATTTACTATTTTTTAAGGCTTAATATCACTTTATTAAAATTATACAACATTTTATTAAAAATCACATAAAATATATTTTATAAAAATGAATGTAAACTATTAAAACAAATTGCTATGTAGCTATATGGAATAATGAAGCAGAAGTAAAATTAACGGAACTTTGGTCAGAATGAAAAGAGTCATTTTCATCACACCAGAATGCAGCTGGCACAGAAGAAAATGGAGAGTTTGGTGGGGTTTATTTACAAATTAACAGATCTTGGTCAAATAATTTCAATAATAGCCTTAGATTAATTCAAATGTTAAAACTTTTTAAAGTATCTTTCAATTATTTATTTTAAATTATTTATGATTCTCCTTTCGTGATCTTATCTGTGAATGCAAAGAACCAGAGATGTTAAAAATTAAGTTTTGCTATATTGTATAGACATTGTGAAGGACAGTTATGTAAACAATAGATGACTTCTGATTTTCTATTTCTTTTGCTTATTAATCCATAATACTATTCAAGCATAACTAGTTTATAAGTTAAACATAATATGCTGCTTCTTAGGCTTGGGACTCTCAAATATCGTTATGTACACACTTTCTGTGTATGTGCATTTAACTGAGTTCTTTCAACTCTAGTACATTAAATATACATGAAATTAACAAGGTGGCAAAACAAGCGTGAGAATCTGTTCAAAAAATTAGAGTCCAAACATAAAGCAATGTAAAGTAATGAAGAAATCCTGAATGAACCCCATGGATGTCCCACTCCACAGACTAGCGCATGACCAGCTCTGTCTCATACTTGACTCTAAAGTCATCAGCAGCAAGACGGGCACTGTGGATCTACAGAACGATGCGGTCATTTCCCACAGTATTTGCGAAGATCTGAGTCCTCAGGTCCTCGATCGTCTTGAAGTAAAAGCCCCCGTCTCTGACCTGGGGTCCTTTCTTCTATAGGTGCTCCCGGATTTTGCTCTCCAGCTTCCAGTTCTCCGCCTCCAGGATCCTCACTCTTTCCAGGTAGGAGCCCAGGCTGTCGTTCAGGCGTTGCATGATCTCCTTTTCGTTCTGGATGCCTTCCATTCCTGCCAGACCCCGGCCATCCCCTCCGCCAGGCCCCCGGACCCCAAGTCGCCCCAGAAGCTGTTGGAGCAGGACACGGAGATAGGGGAAGCAGAGCCCCCGGCGCTTGCCTAGAAGCTGGCCGCGCTGGTGACCGGCCAGGCGCGGTAGCTGGGCGGCTGGACGGAGCCCAGAGACCGGTAGTTGGTGGAGAAGGTGGAGGAATGGTGAAGGTCGTGCTATCTGGGGAAGAAAGCGAGAGCACAGGACTCAGACTTTGCCAACTAAAATGTATTTTCATAGATCAGGGTGTAATAGCAGGGAGTGGAAAATAGCTCATGGGCCCAATTTTTCTCATCATTCATAATAGGAATTTAGAAGGTAGTATCTGAGATTGATGGAATAGCAAGCAAGGCTTTAAGTATACTATTTAGATTTGTTAAAATAATCAATAGAAGAAAACAAGTTTTAATAGACCATGGAAGATTAGGTGGGAAGTTTGTAAGTAACTCAAGTCTTATCTTTTAAAGTGAGAAGCTAATGGATACTATTTAAAAACCATAAATCAAGACATTGATGTAAAAGCCTATTATTTACATTATGTTCATAACCGTCATATAAACTACAATTAGAAATGTTGGAAAAAGATTTTCCCTGAGAGTGAGACAGGTGGGAGTGAGATAGGCAAGATGGATGAAAGACTTACTGTTAATATAATCGTTCTTTAATATTTTTCAAACCTATGCTTGAATGTTTCAAATAAAGTTAAGTGCATCTGTATATAGCTTGATTCCACTGCTACAATGAATACATAGACATCTTTGTACATCTGTACAAACAAGATTAATTCCTAGAACTGAAATTGCAATTCTTATAGCAACTTCACAGTTACCTTTTTAAAAAGGTTTTAATTTAGATTTCCACCAATATTATTTGAGTACTTATATTTCCCCAAACCCTGCCCCAAATTAAGTAACTTAGATATTTGATTAACCTGCTTCATAAAAATTATATCTCATTGTTGTTTTGATGCTCATTTTAAATTCCTAAGGAGACTGAATACTTTTTTCATATGCATTTTGGCCATAAAAACTCTATGAATGGTTTTCCTGTTATTATGATTTTCCTGTTTTTCTATTGGTTGTTGGAATTAGTTAAATAAATTATGGTACTTCTGTGTAATAAAACAATACTATTCCAGCATTGAGAATGATGGGGAAATCATCTGATTAAAATGTAAGGTTATTATACCATATTATTAAGTAAAAATATGTAGAATGGTATAAAAAGTATAATTTCACTTTTCACTTGGATAATAGATGTAGGTAATATGAACAACCCCACTAAAATGGCATTTTCTCTTCTAGCTCTTATCTTTTACAATCTGAACTTTCTTCTATATTAATTCTTCCTCTTCCATTGTTTTCTATTATTCCTTCATATTACATCTGCAAGTAATGTGTTTAATACTATTACATGCAGAGGTCTAGTTGAAAAAAAATAAATTTACATGTTCCATTTATGCTTTATAACTAAATTACTTTTTGTTACTTGCTACATCTGTACTTAGTAATAGATCTTTCAAAACAATCTCCTTGTGCGACTCATATTTTAGTAGTTACCATTGCTTAGACTGGAACTTCTGAACTGCTTTGTGCCTCAGAATCACTTAAAGAACTTTGTAAAGTGTATAGTTTTCCAGTCCCAACTATGGATATTTAGATTCAAAAAGTATGGGGTGAACTTGAGAGACTTTCTTAGTCAGTTTGGGTTGCTATAACAAAAATATTATTTCTTATAGTTCCAGAGTCAGGGAAGTTCAAGCTCAAGGTGCTGGTCAATTAGGTTTCTGGTGAAGGCCTTCCTCCTGGCTTTCAAAGGGACACCTTTTTGCTGTATCCTTTCATGATGAAAAGAAAGATTATCTCTCTCATATCTCTTCTTATAAGGACAATGATCCCATTTATTATTAGCTCCATCCTCATAACCTAATTACCTCTTGAAGGCCCCATCTCCAAGTACCATAACACTGGGGAGTAGGGCTTCAGCATATAAATTTTGATGGGACATGATTGTGTCCCATTCATGTACTGTGTGCCACTTAGTACATGGCATTCACTCATCAGAATTTGTGTCCTCACATGCAAAATGCATTCATCTAATCACAATAGCTCCAAAAGTCTTAGTTAGTATCAACATCAACTCTAAAGTCTAAAGTCCAAAATCTCATCTAAATATCATCTTAATCAGATATGGGTAAAACTCAAAGTGCAATTTATCCTGAAGTCAAATTCCAATTCAACTCTTCAATATATGAAGCCAGATACGTTATGTGCTTCCAAAATATAATAATGGGACAGATCTAGAATACATATTCCCATTCCAAAAAGAATTTACGACTAAGACCTCAAAAGTGCAAGCAACAAAAACAAATGAATGGGACTTAATGAAACTGAAAGAATTCTGCACAGCCAAAGAAATAGTCAATAGAATGAGCAAAGAAGTTGCAGAATGGAAGAAAATATTTGCAAATTATCATCCAACAGGAGATTAATACCCAGAATTTACAAGCTACTCAAATAATTTTTAAAAACCCACAAATAATTCCATTAGAATTAGGCGAAGTACATGAATAGATATATTTTAAAAGAAAACATACAAATGGCCAACAAGCATCCAAGAAAAGCTCAACAAAGCTAATCATCAGAGAAATGCAAAATTAAAACCACCATGAAATATCATCTTATAACAGGCAAAACACTATGAGATTTCTCAAAGAACTAAAAGATAGAACTACCATTAGATCCAGCAATCCCGTCCTTGTGTACCTACCCAGAGCAAAAAACGATCATTATACCAAAAAAATACTTGCACTCATATGTTTATTGCAGCACTATTCACAGTACCAAAGACATGAAAACAATTTAAGTGTCCATCAATGGATGACCGGATAAAGAAAATGTGGTATATTTACACAGTGGAATATGTTTTAGCTATTAAAATAATAAAATCATATCATTTGCAGCAACATGCAAAACTGGAGGCCATTATCTTAAGTGAAACAACTCAGAAAGAAAAATATTGCATGTCACTTTTATGTCACTCCCACTTTTTGGGAGTATGTAATGTATACATCTGAACATAAATTGTGGATTGATAGACAATAAAGACTTGGAAAGGTTGAGGTATGAGGTGGGGATGGATTATAAGAAATTACTCACTGGGTATGATGTACATTATTAGAATGATGGACAATAAAATCCTAGACTTCGTCACTACACAATACATCCATGTAACAAAATTGTACTTGTACCTCTTAAATTTATTTTTTTAAAAATAGGAAAGAAGGAAGAGGTGCTGGTGCAAAATCTAGCAAGGTAAACTTCACTAGATTTCAAAGTTCAGGAGTAATATTCTTTTGGCTCAATGTTTTCTTATCTTCCAGAACCACTGAGGTTGAGGTCCGCCCATGAACCTCTCTGCTAGGTAAGATTCATTCCTCTAGGACTCTGCCAAGTGGGGCCTTACCCCCAAGGCTGTGGGTGGCTTTGTTGTCCACACTGACACTAATGTCTTTATCAAATGGTCAGTGCATCATGCCCTTAGTGATCTCTTTCAAAAATGCTTGCTCACTTTTAGCAATATGAATGGGCTGGGAATTTTCCAAATCTTTAAGTTCTGGTTCTTTTTACCTAATTATTGCATCTTCAATTCATTCCTCTCCTCCTGCAGTGTACTATTAATAGTAAGGAGGAACGAAGCCACTCTTCACACACTTTGTTTAGAAATATTCTCAGCAAAATACCCAATTTCATTCTTTACAAGTTCTACTTTCCACAAAATAGAAGAAAATGAACACAGTTCAGCCAAATTTATTGCCACTTTATAATAAAGATTGCCTTGTGACTTTTCTCATTTCCATCTGAGACCTAATCAGAAAGGACTTTATCATCTGTTTCTACCAACACACTATTATATGATTATTAATGTATTCTCTAAGAATATGAAAGAATTCTCAATAGCTCTCCTCTTTTTCAATGAGCCTCAATCATCAGCATCTCTCTTAAAACTCCATTAAAATATTGGCTTTTCCTAGCATGTATTCAAAATTCTTCTAGTCTCTACCCATTACCCAATTCCAAAGGGTACTCAATTCCAAAACATTTAAAACTGCTTTCATAGTGTTAAGTATTTGTTACAGCAGTAGTCCACCTCTTCCTGCTACCATTTTTTTTAATATTAGTCAGGACTCTCCAGAGAAACAGAACTAATTGGAGATACACAGTCAACTCTTCATATTCTGCATCTGTGGATTCACTCAACCACAGATTGAAAATACATATATTTTTAAGAAATGGATGATTGTGCTTATACTGACTTTTATCATCTTGTCACTATTCTCTAAACAACACAGAATAAAAACAATTTGCATAGCATTTGCAATGTATTAGGTATTAGGTATTATAAGTAACCTAGAGATGATTTAAAGTATACAGGAGGATGTCTGTAGGTTATATGCAAATACTATGCCATTTTATATGAGGGACATAAGCATTTATGGATTTTCATATTTGTGAAGATTCCTGGAACAAGTCCCCTGTGGATACTGAGGGACACACATGCATATACATATAATTTATTGTAAGAAATTGTCACATATGATTTTTTTTTTTTTTTTTT
>NW_012100209.1:2419863-2422499 GCF_000951045.1 Mandrillus leucophaeus | reverse complement strand
CATGTGCAGCCACAATTCCCACCCATGCTTCTCCCTCCACAACTCCCCCCAAGCAGAGGGAGCCAGCTCTGGCCTCAGCCAGCCCAGAAAGGGGCTCTCACAGTGCAGTGGTGGGCTGAAGAGTTCCTCAAGCACAACCAGAGTGGGCACCAAGGCCAAAGAGGTGCCAAGAGTGAGCAAGGGCTGCCAGCATGCAGTCACCTCTCATTTTCAGTGACTTCTTGGCCTCCCTGACTTCAAGAATGAAGCCACAGACCCTCCTGGTGAGTGTTACAGTTCTTAAAGATGGTGTGTTCAGAGTTTGTTCCTTCAGATATTCAGATGTGTTTGGAGTTTCTTCCTTCTGGTGGATTTGTGGTCCTGCTGACTTCAGGAGTGAAGCTGCAGACCTTTGCAGTGAGTGTTACAGCTCTTAAAGGTGGCACATCCAAAGTTGTTCATTCTTCCCAGTGGGTTCACAGTTTTGCTGACTTCAGAAGTGAAGCTGCAGACCTTCCCAGTGAGTGTTATAGCTTATAAATGTAGTGTGGGCCCAAAGAGTAAGCAGTAACAACATTTATTACCAAGAGCAAAGGAACAAACTTTCCAAGACATGGAAAACAACTCAAGTGCTGCTGGTTTAGGTGGCCAGCTTTTATTCCATTATTTGGCCCCGCCCACATCCTGCTGATTGGTCCATTTTGCAGAGTGCTGATTGGTCCATTTTACAGAGTGCTGATTGGTCCATTTTACAGAGTGCTGATTGGTCCATTTTACAGAGTGCTGATTGGTGCATTTACAAACCTTTAGCTAGACACAGTACTGATTGGTGCATTTTTACAGGGTGCTGATTGGTGCATTTACAAACCTTTAGCTAGACACAGAGCACTGATTGGTGTGTTTCTAATCCTTTAGCTAGACACAAAAGTGCTCCAAGTCCCCAACCAAGGCAGAAGCCCAGCTGGCTTCACCTCTCATTATGAAAACCAGAAGTCACTGAAGAAATATGATTGAGGGAATTTGTCGACAACAGGAAAGTCACTGGGCTTCTGGTTCCTGTAAGTTCCAGCCTGCTACCTCTTGATATAAGAAACCTAACTAATCACATTTTTCATAAAGCATTTGAAAATCAATACCAGTTTAAACCAATTAATCAAAGAGAATTTCTGCTGAGGAAAAATTGATCATAACTTAGTGAAATTTGTAAACATACAAGTCAAAATGTATAAATATTTTTGACCATCATGTAATCTAGTATGCTGTTAATTTTTTGTAATGGTGTGATCAGTGTGAAATTTGGCAATACCTTTTGGAAAAAATAGTTTGGCTGATTTTAAAATGCTCATATAATCTTACTATAACTAAGGTTTGTTTTTTAGTGAATACACATGCAGTTGTGAGCTTCACTGTTAAATAGTTCTGATTAGGTAGAAGTAAATTAATCAATCAAACACATATTTTAAGTACAATTTTATGAACATCCAAAAGGAAGATGTTGAGTTGGCCCCAAGAGTAAGTATTGTTTTCTTAGAGTCATAGTCTATGGAACAATAATTCAGGTATATGAAATCTATTTTTCTTAATACAGTATTCTGTCTGTGTGTCTCCACTTGACCAAGTTTGCAGTTGGATGAATATTTTACATTTACTTTAAGAAAAAAGTATCTTAATTTAGAAATAAGGTTATTATTTTTTCATGTTGATTAGCCAGTAAAATTTTATAGTAGGAATTCTCATCAGGATATAAAATCCTTTCCTAAAATTAATGGCAAGTGCTCTCTTAATACTTCTGTAAATTATTAAAGACTTGGATGTCAAATCCATTTTTGCAGATACATTATTGAATTATTTAAATAATTGAAATCACTTGAAAGTGAGAGTTGACCATTTAAAAACATATCTACTTAATCCTAAAGTCATGTATAAGTTCCTGAGAATGAGATTTAATGCATTTTAGTCATTATATTTAGCTAACCAGAATGCATCTGCACTGTTTCAATGTTTAATTGCCTCCTCTGTGGAGCCAATTATCTGTTAACATAACAGAATTTTCATACTGAATTTCTAAATTTGAAGTTATGATATCTGTAATTGCCAATTCTATAAGACTGACAAAATTTGTCTCCTTACCCCAACCCTTCAGAAATGAGGATGATAATGATTAAAGACTCTTGGTTCTGACATGATGGGTGTGATAAGTTACAGTAACACAAAAGCTGGAATATCAATATAATACCAATAGCTTATGTGGTTACATTGTAATAGGTCCGGCAGTTGAAAAAAAAAAAATCAAAAACATTTGTCTACATTTTGTGGCATGTCATGACAATTACATGGCATTATATATGCTGACAAGTTGAGATGATTGCTGTCTTTTTTTATACAAAGGGAGGAGTACTTTCGGAATTCACGTTGAGGAAAGAATGATGGAGCAAACATTCCTTTCCTACTGGGCTTTAGCCTGGGAAATTTTGTTTTTAATAAGTCAGGTACTGGGAATGTTTTGACATTTTTACAACTTGGATGTATTTACTTGAAATATTTAAATTTAAGCTTGCAGACTTATAGATTTAGCATTATATTTTACAGGTTTTTACTTTCTCCTAGTGAAGGAGTATCTGAAGAAATTAATAGGGCAAATAGAAAAATGTTTTATA
>NW_012100209.1:2398908-2419551 GCF_000951045.1 Mandrillus leucophaeus | reverse complement strand
GTCTCGGCCTCCCAAAGTGCTGGGATTACAGGCTTGAGCCACCGCGCCCGGCCGTCACATATGATTACATGGACTCAAAAGTTCCACAATCTGCCGCCTGCAAGCTGGAGACCCAGAAAAGCTGGTGGTGGTGTTCTGATAACTGGAGGACAGATGGTTTAGGTCTTGGTCAAATGCAGAAGACTGATGACACAGCTCAAGCAGTCAGACAGAGAGAATGAATTTCTTCTTCCCCTGCATTTTTGTTTTATTCAGACCATCAATGGATTGAATAATGTCCACCTACATTGGAAAAGGCAATCTGCTCATTTTAGTTCATCAATTCAAATGTTAGTCTCATCTGGAAACACCCTCACAGACATTCAGAAATGGTGTTTAATCTGGACACTGTGTGTCCAACAAATAAAATTAACTGTCACAGAAACCTATTTTTTGAAGTTCCCCAACTGATTCAGATGCATAATAAGTTTGAGAACAACTTATTAGAACTTACCAGAAGAAAATTACTTTATAAGTGTATGCTTTTAATATATTTTTAATATATTTTTAATATATTTTTTATAAGTGTATGCTTTTAATATATTTGAAGATTTGGCTAAAAATATTCTTTTTCTGTCTCTTTAACATTAATGTCACTATTTTTTATTTTGGAGGTTGAGCAACTCTTCAAGATATTTGAATTTTTTCATCATATACTGAAATATACACAATAATCCAAAGATCTAAAATGGTCCACAGTATACCTGTACTGATTTACCTGTAATGAAATTATCTTGTACTTATTTAAATTTAAGAGATGGGCTTAATGAGAATTCTAAAATGAATTCGCTCTATTTTACCCCCCTTTCTACATGCTCATTTCAAGGAAGTTGGTCTATCAATATGAGCTCATATTGTTCATCTGGAGAATGAGGAGAGTAGATGCCACCCACCCTACCACATGGCAGATTCCCAGATCCTCCAAAATTCAAACTTCAGTTGTGAGGCACACTTTCCTCAGTGCCTCTCTCGTTTCTTCTCTATGAATCTGCTATTATACTCCTATGTTTTTCCTGGAAGTAAATAACTTTGTGTTCTTCATGTTGGTATCTTCAATACAGTGTCTAGGATTCAGAGGTGTTAAATACTGTCTTATCCCTGATTTCTTTGTTTGCAGTTTCTATCATTGCTACCATGTTTTTATTGCCTTAGGCCTGCTGCTAGTCAGTGTTCTATAGGTACTTTGCTAAGATCTGTAGTCTTGTAGATCCAAGTAAGGGAGTTCTTGCAAGACAGAACATTTTCCCCCATGTCTTTCTGTTTCACTTTCACTTAGCACAATGCCTGATTCACAGTAATAACCAAGATGTGCTAAACTGAACTGAAATGAACTCTACATTAGAGAACACATTCTATAACTTTTCAATTTAAAAACACATATAATTAATAATGTAATGATTGCAAAATTAATTTGAAATCCATTGACTCAGAGGTGTATGGAAATTTTTTAAAGATTTAATATTATTTAATAAAAGAGACTCTACTATGTATCTTCTAAATTTTTCTAAAAAACGCGTTTGTTTTAAAAAGCACAAGAAAACTCATTTTTTATACTGATTTTCATACTAATTTATAGTGTCTGTTACAGATGGAAACAAAGGATTAGCCTATAGCATATTCCTTAGGAGTCACTGCCTATTGAATACCTACAATTAAGTATTACTCAGAGTGCATGAAAAACATAGATTTCAACTTTGAAAATACATATTTAAAACATTCTTTTTTGAAAATTATTTCTTCACATTCAGATAACTATGTTTTAAATTATGAAATGGCAATAAAAAGAAATGTATATAATACTAGTTACTGAAAAACAAAGTCAACACATTGAAACAATGGACCTTCCTCCATGCTATTGTGTCTGGAATTGGTTCCTTCTGTGTCCGGAATCGGTGGGTTCTTGGTCTCACTGACTTCAAGAATGAAGCCGCAGACCCTCGCGGTGAGTGTTAAAGTTTTTAAAGATGGTGTGTCCAGAGTTTGTTCCTCATTGCTTAAAAATGGTGTGTCCAGAGTTTGTTCCTTCAGATGCGTCTGCAGTTTCTTCCTTCTGGTGGGTTTGTGGTCTTGCTGACTTCAGGAGTGAAGCTGCAGACCTTTGTGGTGAGTGTTACGGCTCTTAAAGGTGGTGCATCTGGAATTGTTCATTATTTCCAGTGGGTTTGTGGTCTCACTGGCTTCAGAAGTGAAACTGCAGACCTTTGCGGTGAATGTTACAGCTCATAAAGGCAGCGTGGACCCAAAGAGTGAGCAGCAGGAAGATGTAAAGAGTGAAAGAACTAAGCTTCCATGGTGTGGAAAGGCACCCAGGCGGGTTGCCACTGATGGCTCTGGGCAGCCTGCTTTTGTTCCCTTATCTGACCCCATCCACATTCTGCTGATTGGTCCATTTTACAGAGAGGTGATTGGTCTATTTTACAGATAACTGATTGGTCCTTTTTGACAGATTGCTGATTGGTGCATTTACAATTCCTGAGCTAGACACAGAGTGCTGATTGGTGCGTTTACAATCCTTTAGCTAGACACAGAGTGCTAGACAGAAAAGTTCTCCAAGTCCCCAGTAGATTAGCTAGATACAGATTATTGATTGGTGTATTTACAAACCTTGAGCTAGACACAGAGTGCTGATTGTTGCATTTACAATCCTTTAGCTAGACACAGCATGCTAGACAGAAAAGTTCTCCAAGTCCCCACTAGATTAACTAGATACAGAATACTGATTTGTGTATTTACAAACCTTGAGTTAGACACAGGGTGCTGATTGGTGCGTTTACAATCCCTGAGCTAGACACAGAGTGCTGACTGGCCTGTTTACAATCCTTTAGCTAGCTATAGAATGCTAGACAGAAAACTTCTCCAAGTCCCCACTAGATTAAATGGATACAAAGCACTGATTGCTGCATTTACAAACCTTGAGCTAGACACGGGGTGCTGATAGGTGTGTTTACAAACCTTGAGCTAGACACAAAGTGCTGATTGGTGTATTTACAATCCTTTAGCTAGACATAAAGTTTCTCCAAGTCCCCACTAGACTCAGGAGGCCAGCTGGTTTCACCTAGTGGATTGCAAGCCAGGGCGGTGGGTGGAGCTGCCCGCCAGTACTGCACCAGGCCGGCACTCCTCAGCCCTTTGGCTGTCGATGGGACGAGGCCCCATGGAGCATGGGGTGGCACTCATCAGAGAGGCTCAGGCCTTGCAGGAGCCCATGGCATGGGGGGAGGCTCGGGCATGGTAGGTTGCAGGTCCTGAGCCCTGCCCTGCGGGGAGGCAGCTGAGGCCCAGCGAGAATTCGAGTACAGTGCCAGTGGGCCGGCACTGCTGGGGGACCTGGCACACCCTCCGCAGCTGCTGGCCTGGGTGGCTAAGCCCCTTCCTGCCTGCGGCTGGTGGCACCAGCCAGCCCCTCCCAGTGTGGGGGCCCACCGAGCCCATGCCCACCTGGAACTCACGCTGGCCCATTAGCGCCATGTGCAGCCACAATTCCCACCCATGCTTCTCCCTCCACAACTCCCCCCAAGCAGAGGGAGCCAGCTCTGGCCTCAGCCAGCCCAGAAAGGGGCTCTCACAGTGCAGTGGTGGGCTGAAGAGTTCCTCAAGCACAACCAGAGTGGGCACCAAGGCCAAAGAGGTGCCAAGAGTGAGCAAGGGCTGCCAGCATGCAGTCACCTCTCATTTTCAGTGACTTCTTGGCCTCCCTGACTTCAAGAATGAAGCCACAGACCCTCCTGGTGAGTGTTACAGTTCTTAAAGATGGTGTGTTCAGAGTTTGTTCCTTCAGATATTCAGATGTGTTTGGAGTTTCTTCCTTCTGGTGGATTTGTGGTCCTGCTGACTTCAGGAGTGAAGCTGCAGACCTTTGCAGTGAGTGTTACAGCTCTTAAAGGTGGCACATCCAAAGTTGTTCATTCTTCCCAGTGGGTTCACAGTTTTGCTGACTTCAGAAGTGAAGCTGCAGACCTTCCCAGTGAGTGTTATAGCTTATAAATGTAGTGTGGGCCCAAAGAGTAAGCAGTAACAACATTTATTACCAAGAGCAAAGGAACAAACTTTCCAAGACATGGAAAACAACTCAAGTGCTGCTGGTTTAGGTGGCCAGCTTTTATTCCATTATTTGGCCCCGCCCACATCCTGCTGATTGGTCCATTTTGCAGAGTGCTGATTGGTCCATTTTACAGAGTGCTGATTGGTCCATTTTACAGAGTGCTGATTGGTCCATTTTACAGAGTGCTGATTGGTGCATTTACAAACCTTTAGCTAGACACAGTACTGATTGGTGCATTTTTACAGGGTGCTGATTGGTGCATTTACAAACCTTTAGCTAGACACAGAGCACTGATTGGTGTGTTTCTAATCCTTTAGCTAGACACAAAAGTGCTCCAAGTCCCCAACCAAGGCAGAAGCCCAGCTGGCTTCACCTCTCATTATGAAA
The DNA here is from genome assembly GCF_000951045.1 of Mandrillus leucophaeus. Taxonomy (NCBI): domain Eukaryota; kingdom Metazoa; phylum Chordata; class Mammalia; order Primates; family Cercopithecidae; genus Mandrillus; species Mandrillus leucophaeus. The sequence continues at coordinate 2,415,083 of NW_012100209.1, read as the reverse complement.
ACCAGAAGTCACTGAAGAAATATGATTGAGGGAATTTGTCGACAACAGGAAAGTCACTGGGCTTCTGGTTCCTGTAAGTTCCAGCCTGCTACCTCTTGATATAAGAAACCTAACTAATCACATTTTTCATAAAGCATTTGAAAATCAATACCAGTTTAAACCAATTAATCAAAGAGAATTTCTGCTGAGGAAAAATTGATCATAACTTAGTGAAATTTGTAAACATACAAGTCAAAATGTATAAATATTTTTGACCATCATGTAATCTAGTATGCTGTTAATTTTTTGTAATGGTGTGATCAGTGTGAAATTTGGCAATACCTTTTGGAAAAAATAGTTTGGCTGATTTTAAAATGCTCATATAATCTTACTATAACTAAGGTTTGTTTTTTAGTGAATACACATGCAGTTGTGAGCTTCACTGTTAAATAGTTCTGATTAGGTAGAAGTAAATTAATCAATCAAACACATATTTTAAGTACAATTTTATGAACATCCAAAAGGAAGATGTTGAGTTGGCCCCAAGAGTAAGTATTGTTTTCTTAGAGTCATAGTCTATGGAACAATAATTCAGGTATATGAAATCTATTTTTCTTAATACAGTATTCTGTCTGTGTGTCTCCACTTGACCAAGTTTGCAGTTGGATGAATATTTTACATTTACTTTAAGAAAAAAGTATCTTAATTTAGAAATAAGGTTATTATTTTTTCATGTTGATTAGCCAGTAAAATTTTATAGTAGGAATTCTCATCAGGATATAAAATCCTTTCCTAAAATTAATGGCAAGTGCTCTCTTAATACTTCTGTAAATTATTAAAGACTTGGATGTCAAATCCATTTTTGCAGATACATTATTGAATTATTTAAATAATTGAAATCACTTGAAAGTGAGAGTTGACCATTTAAAAACATATCTACTTAATCCTAAAGTCATGTATAAGTTCCTGAGAATGAGATTTAATGCATTTTAGTCATTATATTTAGCTAACCAGAATGCATCTGCACTGTTTCAATGTTTAATTGCCTCCTCTGTGGAGCCAATTATCTGTTAACATAACAGAATTTTCATACTGAATTTCTAAATTTGAAGTTATGATATCTGTAATTGCCAATTCTATAAGACTGACAAAATTTGTCTCCTTACCCCAACCCTTCAGAAATGAGGATGATAATGATTAAAGACTCTTGGTTCTGACATGATGGGTGTGATAAGTTACAGTAACACAAAAGCTGGAATATCAATATAATACCAATAGCTTATGTGGTTACATTGTAATAGGTCCGGCAGTTGAAAAAAAAAAAATCAAAAACATTTGTCTACATTTTGTGGCATGTCATGACAATTACATGGCATTATATATGCTGACAAGTTGAGATGATTGCTGTCTTTTTTTATACAAAGGGAGGAGTACTTTCGGAATTCACGTTGAGGAAAGAATGATGGAGCAAACATTCCTTTCCTACTGGGCTTTAGCCTGGGAAATTTTAATAAGTCAGGTACTGGGAATGTTTTGACATTTTTACAACTTGGATGTATTTACTTGAAATATTTAAATTTAAGCTTGCAGACTTATAGATTTAGCATTATATTTTACAGGTTTTTACTTTCTCCTAGTGAAGGAGTATCTGAAGAAATTAATAGGGCAAATAGAAAAATGTTTTATAAGGTCATTCCTGGGATGTTTGTCTTATGTTATTTGAAATAACTCAGAAGTTGTTTAAATCCTGGTGGCTCCTGGGAACTGTCATTCGTTTACCTCAAAGAGGCACAAGCTCTTTTATGAATGTGTTTTACAGCACCTTCTTTCAACCACAACTGAATATATCCTTCACTTCTTAGAATGATACAAACAGTTCTTAGTTTGAATCTTTTTGGATTCAAATCTCCTTGATTTGAATGTAGTAAACCTTTTATTAGTGATTCTAGATTCCCAGGGAAAGATGGTGGGTTTATACAATTTTACCTACAGAATGACTACAAGGCCTTTGTAAAATTAGGTCTCAGTAACATTTTAATGACAGCAATTTCTATTTTTCAGTCTTATTACTACTTTCAAATTATAAGATGTCTAAACTACACTCTAAAGAATCTCACAAGTAGGTTGGAAATGTGAAAAACTGAACTCCCTTCTTAATGGCCATCTTAGAAACTACAGATAATTTAAATGTAACTAGGTCTAATCCAACCAGTTTTCTTTAATCAAGTTTAGTTTAATGTGTAAACTAAATTTTATTAATTTAAATATTTTTCCTTTTACTTCACCTCGTTCTAGAAAGACTTAAGGCAGGTAGCAAGATGCACACAAATAAGATTTAAAAAGGGTATTAGTTCATTTAATGTTGCTACAAATGAATCCTTGCAGCTCACTAATTTATAAAGAAAAAAGTTATTTGGCTCATGATTCCCATGATTGGAAAGTTCGAGTTTGGGATACTGCATATGGTGAGGGTCTCAGGCTCCTTCCACTTCTGGCAGAAAGCAAAGGGGAGCTGGCTTGCATAAAGATCACACGGCAAGAGAGGAAGAAAGAGAGAGAGGGAGACACCAGGTTTGTTCAAACAACTAGCTCCTTTGGGAACTAATACAGCACTCACCCCTAAGGGAGGGTATTAATTTATGCATAAAGAAACTGCCTCTGTGACCCAAACACCTCCCGTTAAGCCCCAACTCCAACATTGGGGATATATTTTAACATGAGATTTGGAAGCATGCGAACCATAACAGAGGAATGGGGGAATGAAGGTGAGAAAAATAAGATAAAACCACTAGCGTGATTAGCACACCACTATGCTGCCCTTTTCTAGTGATAGGAAACATTAAGGTTTCTGGCAGACCACAAAAATACAGAATTATGGTTGATTAACCATCTCAAAGGTTCTATACAATGAAACAAAAGCAATTGCTCAGAAGAGTAAAACATTCCTCAGTGTTGATTTTGGAGAACTATTTTGTTGTTTGTTGTCAGAGAGAAGTATGGTGCCATGTGTTAAATCATGTTTTCCACAACATTATTTTGGTAAATACAAAAGTGTGCTCTACAAAGCTATTTCTTATAATGTTCCTCAAAGTGTATTAGAAACACCACATTATATAATAATTCAGAAGAAAAAAAAGAAAAAGTAAAAAAAAAATGTATAAGATGGTAAAACATGATTCAAGTATGCAGGTTTTTTTCTAATAGTGTGGCTTGATTTATGGACAGAATAGTGTATTTAGAAAAAAAAAAAATGTACCTTTGTAGTCACCACCTGACTTCAAAATGCCTTATGGTACCATGCTGTACACATAGCAAAAATCTGATACCAAGGTAAGGAAGTAGTGAGAAAAAGTTTTAATTATCTGTTTATTCCTAAGTATATACATTTTTAAAAAAGTGAAAACAATAAGGCCTATGTAACTTAATGTCCTCTTATACAGCATAATGTCCTTGAGGATCATCTATATTGTCACATATGGCAGAATTTTCTTTTTTTCTTTCAAGCTAAATAGTATTTAGCTTGGGCACTAAAGTAGTGTAGTCTGGAGTTTTGGACCGAAATATCCAGTAATGAGATTTTAAAGTTTGAAGAAGTAGTGGCTGATTTGAAATAATTGAGGAACAATTGGGAATTGGCTTGGGAAAGATAATGGCAGCAAGTCCAAGAGGAGAAACAGAAGATCCTTGCTAGAGGGAATCTCTAGATTCTTCCAGTTCAGTTTCCTATTTTCCAGCATAATCACAATTAACTCTTGGGAAAACAGGTGTAAATTTTTTTTCCTTACAAACCCTACATCTAAGAAATGCCACAATTTTCACTTTAGCACCAAGATAAAATTTATATAAACAGTAGAGAAGTAGCAGCCATGGACTCCACAAAGTCTGAGCAGAGAAAAGTATGCAATTAAACGAGAAGCTCACAACTTAATTTGAAGCAGTTAGGGATCCTCCCTTTACTAGTGAACAATGAGGCAATCTATTTTTAGCATTCAGTGAAGTTTGGCACAAAATTTAATTCAAGGCATTAGAAGGCTCTGCTAATTCCCTGCTTATATTTCAGGAGTACTAAAGTGGCTTACAAGAAACCAGAGCAAACTGATTGATTTCAGGTTTAAATTCACTTGCCTTGGGCACTGAGTTTAAATTGTCTGGGGTTGGGAGAAAAACACAATGAGAAAGATATACTGACATGGTTGTAAATTGCTCTAACCTTCATTACACGGTCAGCACTCTAGCATTACTCAGTGCAGAATAGCCAATTTAGTAAGCCACAAGTACCAATAATTACTAGTTATTAAACCCTAATTGTGTGCCAGACATTTTGCCAGGTGTTTTACATTCCTTCTCACTAATATTCATATTCTCGGTTGAATACCGTGTCTCCCAAATTGTGTCTACCTGGAAATTCACCCTGTGACCTTATTTGAAAATGGAATCTTTGCAGATATAATTAGGTTAAGATGAGGACATACTGGATTAGGGTGGGTCCTAATCCAATAACTGGTGTCCTTATATGAAGAGAAAACAAAGACACAGAGACACACCTAGGATGAATGCCACATGATGACAGAGGCAGAGTGTAGTGGTGATCCATGAGCCAAGGGTTGCCAACCGCCACCAGAAGCCAGCAGAGAGGCATGGGATGATTTCTCTCCCAGAACCTCCAGAAGGCACCAACCCTGCTGACGCCTTGATTTCAGGCTCTGGCCTCTAGAACTATGTGAGAATAAATTTTTATTTTTGTAAACAACCCAGTTTGCAGTAGTTTGTTACCTCTGCCCTAGGAAACTAATACAATTCACATTAACCCTCAAGGTAGGTGTCAGTTTCTCTTTAAAAAATTTTTTTACAACATAACCTGACTAAAACTTGTGCTCAGTCCACTGTCTTTTAATCAAGTTCACTAAACAATAGCGTTATAGCAATTAGGTGATCTGGTGAAAATAATTATCCCAAAATTTATGCTAATTGACCACATGTGGTTTTTGATCTCAATTCCAAGAGGAATTTTTTCCATCAGGAAAGTGACTACTCCTTCAAGATGGTCATTGCTACTTTGTCAAAGCCTGTAACCTGGGACATAGCCAAATAGGGAAGGCTTTGGTGATTTCTCACAACAACAGGGCTGCTGTGCTTACAGGAGAGGAGATTATAGATATTGGAAGACCACGTAATGCAAGGAATGAGTCTGCACATTCTGGGTCAGGTGCCTGGAATAATGTGTTACAGTCTTCTAGGGAATGAGGGGGAATCCAGCGTGGATGGCTCCTTTGTTGATGCTAAAGAATATGAGGATTACAATGAACGGGTTTGGGAAGAAACTCAGGAGTTTAAATGGCACAAAAAAAGTCTGGTTATAAAAATGGGCACTGATTAGGTCATGGGCAGGGCAGAATAGAAGAAACCAGGAATGGAAACTGGACTTAGCAAAAGGTGCAAAATCAGCTATGAGGCACTCAGACAGGAAGTCACAGGCAGAAGCTGGCCTGGAAAGAAGTAGTGTATAAACACTAGACACTCTGAAGAATCTAGATGCTTGCCAACCTGGAGGATGAAGACAGCAAGTAGGCTGGGCAGATCAGTGTCAAGAGATTCAGGACAGATGGACAGATCTAAATGGAAACAGATTGAATCTATGGCAGGGGGTCAAATAGAAACTCAAGCTAAATTCACGGGAACAAATAAGAAGGGCTCGTGTTGTTCATCCCCTCACAAAGTTCTGGGTTTCTGGTAAAAAGTAAGAAGGTGTTTTCCACGTTCAAGGGTTCTCTGCAGAGTGACAGAAAGCTTACTCCCGGCCCTCCCCATTACAGAAATTTTGTTTTATTTATATGGCACTTTATTTATATGTGCAGTTCATAGATGTTTTAACTTTCCTGCCAGAAGGTATGCTCCTCTTGGTATTAATGGATATTATTTTTGACCACCTACTGTGTCCCAGGTGTTTTTTCATCAGTGCTGCATATACATTATAGTGCCATTGTTTCTTTTGAAAGCACACAATCCTGAAGAGTTTAAGATGTGGAGAGATAAGTAACTAATTTATGGTCACACAGCTAGAAAGAGACAGAACTAGAAATTAAACTCAGGTGGTCAAATTTCACATCCAGTTTTTAACTATCGTTGATGGTGCTTTCCCTCCTATTTCCTATGCTTTATTTATTGTTACCAATTCACAGTCCTTATAGCAACAGCAAGTTAGATGATCTGATGAGGATTACTTTGTTTCCACACAGGAGTATAGTGTGTGCTGCTTCCTAGAGCTTGATCTTTCTGGTTCCAGATCTTGGTAATGGTGGATGACTACATCTTCTAGGGGAGCTCATGGTAAGAATGAAGTAGAAGAGGCAGGAGTCCAGCGAGTCATTCTATGTCATCAGGTACCCAGAACTGCAGTTGTGAAGGAAGAATTGTTTGCCTTGAGGCTTATCATACTTCCCAAAAGGGCAGGAATTTGTGTCAGAGTGTGATCTACACAAAACAGAGAATCAGAATCTATTTAGAGAGGGAGTGCTGCACAGAGAATAAAAGAACTAAGATTTCAGAACTATCTTGACTTTTTCTTCCATAAAACTTTACCTAGTAAACTACCATTCAATGAAATGGTGAAGCCCTGTCTCTACAAAAATACAAAAATTTGATGGATGTGGTGGTGCCTGCCTGTCTCAGGGCCTGAGGCATGAGAATCACTTGAACCCAGGAGGCAGAGGTTGCCGTGAGCCAAGATCACACCACTGCACTCCAGCCTGGCAACAGAGTGAGACTGTCTCAAAAAAAAAAAAAAAAAGATACCCCTGTGCTACTTTAGCAGTGTGGGGTAGTTGGAGAACCAAATGCATTTGTAGCCACTTAACAGGCATCTAAAGCTTGAACAAATTACTTCTCCTTTTGAAACTCAGTTTTTTCCTCTGTGAAGTGATGTAATACTTACCTTGCTGTCTGGGTGAGAGAGTCATGTTTCATACAATCAATTCATACAGTTGTACCTGGGTAAGCTGACCTGAAGAGCTCCACACCACTTAGGACTAAGAGCTGTGATTTGGAATTGAATTTCTCATGTAGTGGCTGTGGAGAAGACAATGAGAAGTGTCGGTTCATTTTCTGTTGCTGAACAAAATGCCACAAAGTGGGTAATTTATAAAGAAAAGAGGTTTATTAAGTTCACTGTTCTGGAGGCTGGAAAGTCCGAAGTCGAGGGGCTATATCCAGTGAAGACTTTCTTGTTGCCTCATAACAGGGTGGAGAGCATCACATGGTTAGGAGGCAAGAGCAAGAGAGTCAGAGAGATCTTGCTTTTATAACAAAACCACTCCTGTAATAACAAACACACTCCCCTGATAATGACATTAATCTATTCACAAGGATGGAGAGATTATGTTTTCAACATGTGAAAATTTGGAGAATACATTCAAACTATAACAACAGGGAAGGAACTCTTATATTCTCACCTATTCGATCCAGATATTAGTTAACTTGGAATGTGGTGCTGTTTGGGGAATGATGTACCTGTGGATAAAAACCAGATGCAGTCCATTGTGAAGGTGATTCATGCAAGTGTTACAGGCTACTTTAGGATCACAACTTACCCTACTTCAAGTGTTGAGAATTTGGGGTTCTGTGAATTAGGTGATGAGAGAGGCCCCCCTCCATGAGCCATTCAGTCACCCAACAAGTATACATATAGTTCTCTGTGTGTTTATATAATAAGTATGTGGGTAGTTAAGGCTAACCGTCTATTAAATATGTAAGCTATTTGTGTTTTTGTTTTACCGATTTACTTAGGAACAAATACATATTAAGTATTTTTTGTGTGCTGGGCTCCTGGCACATGTAAACATGAAAGCATGATCTTGCATTAAATCAATCTAACTATTCAAATCCATATATTAAGACAATACACACCTCAGTTGAATTTTAGATTAATGAAGGCTATTATTTTATTATTTGAAATGACAACATACTTGAAATGTCGTTTTGGAAGATGACCCTAGTTATTCCTGGTTGTCTCAGGCTAGTAAAACTGAGTGCTCTTTTTATATTCGACTAGTTTATTATCATCTTACCTGAGCTCTCTGTTTTACTTCTAATTTCCTAAAGCCTCTATAAATCTTGGTCTCCCTTCTTTGATTTGTTGCTGTCTTTGAAAAGACAATTACAAATCCCTGCTTCCCGATTTCTCTGGAACTTTGTTCATCCATTTTCCTGATGTTTTTTCAGTGTCTTCTGTCACTTTTTCTCTGCTGGTTTCTCCACTGCTGACAAAAGGGTTCAAAGCTTTTCCTACTCTAAAGAAGAGAAAACTCATCCCAATCCAATTCCCCTCCAAAATTATACCCTCTTTTCCTCTTTCATTCAATACCAAAGTTCTTGAAACTTGGGCAGATTTTTGACTCCATCTTGTTGACTCTCACTGCTTTGTCTCTCTCAACCTGGCTTTCATTCTTGGCACATTCCTGAAAATGTTCCCACAAAAGAGCAACTCCAAGCTCTGGCATCAACAACAAATCTTTATCCTTGACTTATTTGAGAAATTTGATATAGTTTATGTATCTTTTCTGAAATCTTTTTTTCTTAGCTTCTGTTCAGTCTCTCTTCTCCCAACTTTCCCTAATCATTTACTAAGATTTTCCTCTATCTGCTTTATTTCTTTGTGAACCCATTTTCTTTGTGAACTCATTTTCTTTGTATTATTGACAATTCAATTACCATAAGTGTGATTTAATTAAGTCTCTGCATCTTTATTATTTAATTAAAAATATGAATATTTAGACTTGACTTTACCTCTAGGCTCCAACCATTCTTTTGCAACTTGGTCTAGTTGTAACTTAACATCTCAAGTTTATGACGTCTGAAATCAAATTTATTGCTCTTCTCCCATCTGCCATCCTCATATTTTCCCTTTCTTACCTCTATTCTGTTGAGGAAACTGTCATTTTCTCAACTAAGCAAGCTAAAAATCTCAGATGATATTTTTTTATTCCAGAAACTCTGATGTGTTGTATTTAATCCATTGCTGAACTCTATTAATTATACCTCTTATAAGGTATGGCTTGTCCATGTGGTATAGGGAAGATTTTAATAAAAGGCAAGCAAAAAGCCAGGGCAACCAGTTCTTCAAATCATTAGGTCAAGGCCAACAATGATCTATTGTCTGTTCTAGAATAAAGCAGAAATTCAATTTGAATGTTTTGGAGTGGCATCATTCATCAATATCATACGGGTACCTGAGTCCTATATCAGGAAGGATGTTATCAGACTGTGAGCACCAACGCTTTCTGGAGAATTAGTCTGGCAGAATACAGAGTATGGAAGTAGAGTGCTGATTGCCCAGGGTAGGGTATAAAGCCAAAATCTACTTGTGTGAGGAAACTGAAGTGAGCATCAGGGACCCAGGAAGAAGGCAATCGGACAGGCAGGCTGCAGAAGGAGACAACTGTGGACATAAATAGATGGTTATGTCCAAAGGACTGAGTCTACCCCAGGCCTAGGGACTATTTTCAACCCTCACATTGTTGTGAGGGAAACATCTAACTCATGACGAGGCCATGCATTTCTGTGGGGCAAAGCAGGCAGGCAGCAGAACCATTTCTACAACTCTCCTACAGTGTTGCCTCCCACAAGTCCATGTTCATGGCTACTAAGTTGATTCTGACTTAAATTATTATTTATACTCTGGAACTGGACTTCTTCCTTCCTTCAGTTTATATCCATTTCAGCATAGTCTTCTTGATACAGTCAGACTATTTTTCTAAAGCATTGTTTGTTTATGCCAAATTTTTACTCAAAATCCTTCAGTGATTATTCACCTCTTCCTTTTTACAACATTATTACTTCAATATTTTTTATCCTTGTCACTAACAATTCCCTTACATTTCTTTTGTACTGAAACATTCATTCATTCATTTTTTATTCAATAACATAAACAACTTTCTATATACTGGAAATTATATTGACATAAATTATAAAGATATAAAGATAATAACACAAGGTCTTCATTTTTGAACAATACATAGTCTTACGAGGAGAAAGATGTAAATAAAAGACTGCTACATATTGTGACAAATTCCAGATAGTAGTAAGTAGAGAATACCATGGAGGAAATGAATGCCTTGATCTCCCTAAATGCACATTTTCTTTTCCTTTTTCTTTGAATCTTTGCTGATACTATTTCCTTCTAGACCATAACTCTCACCTCCTACTTGTTTTGATACATTCTATTTCTCTCTCAAATAATTTTTTAAAAATGAAATGTCAGCTTCTCCATGAGACCTTTCTGATTTCTCAAAATCTGATAGAAACTTTCCCATAACACTTTGAACAATTTTTGTGAATTATTCATTGCCTAATAGATGTTTTCCATGTTCTTGGCTTATCTCTATCCCAAATCTTATAGTCCTCAGAATAGGCTTTCAATGTAATTGCTCATATTTTATTCACTGACAGCTCTAGCCGTGATTATTTGTATTCAAAAGTTTTTGTATTTCAAATTCCTTAAAATAAATTATTGGTATGGTTGCTCAAGATAAAAATGGAATTATGTTATTTTATTATCAGATAATATGAATAAAACTATTGAAGAAATTGAATAAAATGAGTGACGAAAATTCATACTTAAACTTCAAGAACAAAGAAAAACAAAAATTATTTGAAGCAGAATTTGTTAGTAGTGAGGTCAGGCTGAATTAATCTACCGGGAAAATGAAAAAAAAAAAGTGTTTGTTACATAAAACATTAAAACTTTTTTTTCTATGACCCGTCAAATTAATTCTGGGAAATAGCAGGAATTTATTAGGTACAAATTTTATTTTAGCATTTCTTTTGGGATATTTGGTAAGATTTCAGAATGCTTCAAATATCTGGGAAATTTTTCTATGTTGGGAGTATATTAAAAAAATTAAACATACATCACCGTTCTTTCTTTTTTCTTCTTCTTCTTTTTCTTTTTTTTTTTTTTTTTTTGAGACAGAATTTTGCTGTGTTGCCCAGGCTAGAGTGTGGTGGCATGATGATGGCTCACTGCAGCCTTAACATCCCGGGCTCAGGGCTCAGAGGGTCCTTCTGCCACAGCTTCCCAAGTAGCTGGGACCACAGGTACATGCCACCAGGCCCAGCTAATTTTTAAAATTATTTGTTGACACAGGATCTCCCCCATGTTGCCCAGGCTGGTCTCGAACTCGTGGGCTCAAGCGATCATCCCATGTCAGCCTCCCAATGTGCTGAGATTACAGACTTGAGCTGCTGTGCTTGGCCAAGTGTTTTCTAATTAGCTAGAAGTTCACATATATTTTTATTTATGTGATTTTGATACTGGATGCCAGTAGTGTGTGTTTTTACTACTTGATTCCCAGTGGCAGTATCTCAAGCAGGAAAAGTTTATTATTGGGAGACAAAAATGAAAAACAGCAGGTGAAGGATTGGAAATCAAAAGCACACACACAATCCATGGTTCTCATATATCTCAACACTTATATTTCAACACTTATGACTGTCTTCTCTCCGCCCATCTTCAAGTAGTAGTAGTAAATGTTTGAATTTCAAATGTAATCCCCGAGATCATGCTCCCTTGATTCACCATCTTCACTCAAATACCCATGATGAAATGGTAGCTCTGAATGGTGACTTTAAACTTTGCTCTGTTAAAGCTATGTCATCTTGATCTCATGCTACATTTAAATATATGTGTCACCTAAGGAAATCACTATATCAAAGAAGTATCTATACTTCCACGTTTATTACAGCACTATTCACAATAGCCGCGATATGGAAACCACACTAAGGATCCGTTAACAGATGAATTTAGAAAGAAAATGTAGTACTTACACCCAATGGAGTACATAAAAAAAGAATGAGATCCTCTCACTGGACTTCTAATTCTTTCAAAGTAGACCCTAGCTGTGAGATTTAAAATCAGGTCTTAATATTTTTAACCTTAACTTGGTAAATAAGATTCACTGATACTACAGCAAATATTTTACATTATGAAGGAAGGATTTGCTGGAATATGCTATAATTTAAGTTCAGTCTTTTAATCTGCAGTTTTATTTTCTTGATACACCACAAAATATTTTATAGACAGCAGTGTGCAAACAATATGGGTACAGGTTCTAATGAGAGGAAATGAAATGGCTTCCTGGGAAAGGAACAGGAGTTGTGGTGTGACTCATACCAGAGGCCAAAGCAAATATGAGCCAACAATGAAGGAGGCTGTGTCTGATTTTGAATTGTTATAGTCATCGTAAAATAACTAATTGCTCACCAAGCAAGACATACACTGTTCAGATTGACTGAATGTGTTACTTATTCAAACTAGGAGAAGAGCTTAAAATTCAAGCTATTTCCTTGGACAAAGGATTGGCTGTACTATTCACTTTCTGAGATAAACCTCTTCAACATTGTTGGCAATTTGCAAAGTGTAAAGGGTATACTTTTGCACTTTTGGACAGCTGTGGTTTTGCCTGCTCTCTCTATTATTTAGGTGTATACATTTGGATGATTGTTTAAATTCCTCTTAGTCCTAGTTTCCTTATCCTAAGAAATTATCACTGTTTATCTTTTTGATAGTGTTGTAAAGATTAAATGAAATGATGTAAATAAACCCTCCAGAAGACTGCATGGGAAGAAGCACCAAAAGGAACAGCCAGAAAAAGTGATGGAAGCCAGGAAATTGCATTTGCATTATCCCTCTTATATGATCTTTCCAATCCTTAGGCATAAAGCAATTCTGATACCTACTGGACTGTGCTTTTTGGCTCACTATCTCTCTCTGTCAATAATGAACATTGTAAAGAAGATGCTTTTTTTAAATTTCAGAATTTGGCACAGTGGCTGACTCATAGGTGGTCATTATTAAAAGTTTGCCTCTGAAGTGAGTAACAGAATGGCCTCAGAGATGTTGTGATTTGAGAGAGATAATGTTACCAGAGTTAGCTAAGATTTGGGACAACTGATCCATGGGTAAGGTACAAGCTATTAATCTCAAGTGCTCTTCTAGCAAGGCTGCATTAGTGAGAATTTCTGTAAACCACAGATTTTAAGAACTTGACAAATAAAATAAAGATACCTGGAGCCTGATGATCTATGAATCTATAGTTTTCATAAGCTCCCAGTTTAATTTTTTTTTTTTGCAATTTAAAAATTCTTGCAGTCTTACTCATAATTCGACAAATGTTTGGTATTAGGGTGTCCAAGATGAACCAGCTAAGTCTTGACAAATGGATAGATAGCAGTACAGTCAATTAGGGAAGGGAATTCTGGGCAATCCGGTGGGGTGTTTTTGTTTGTTTGTTTGTTTGTTTGTTTGTTTGTTTTTTGTGTGTGTGTGTGTGTGTGTGTGTATTTGATCTTACCCAAAATTATGTGATTATTAGGATCAGGGCAGAAAATGAGAATAAAATATATCTGAAAACAGTGTGACAGGGTTGGAATCCTATCTTTCTTACAAGTAACTTTACTTACCTGTAAAATTAAGAACATTATATTTCTTATAAAGTTCTTTGAAGACTAAATGAGATAACCCGTGCAAAACGCAATGCTTCACTTAAGCATATGCTTTATTTATACCAGTTTCTTCTTCCTCCTCCTCCTCCTTCTTTTCTTCTTCCTCCTACTCTTCTTCATTTTCTTTTTCATTTTCTTTTCTTCTTCTTCATTTTTTCTTTTTCTTCTTCATTTTCAAGGCTAAAACACATTCTATCTTCCTCATGAATTTTTATCTGACTTTGCTAGTTCATAAATATTTAGCTGTGTTTGAAACTTAACATATAAATTATACTAAAATTTTAGAATTTAGTTCTATATTCTGTTTGAAAAATATTTTTTCCAGAAATTATCTTTTTTATTATTCTTTTAGCTTTATCTTCTGAAGCAAAACATATGCTTAACAATAGTCTGTACCAAGTACATCTTTGTTGAGCTGGATATGCAGTAGGTTTCACAAACATGTGTTATATGGATAATTCTGTTTCACAGACTAATGTCAGTTACAGTACCTCCCACTGGAATATTGTTGATAATCATTCACAACACCAACAAAAATTGAGTGATTCTTGTCACTTTGTAGCATACACTTACAAAATTAATTCCAATCACGGAAACCTATCAAGAAAAAATACTATGGTTTTAGAAATAGGTCATACACAGGTTGCTGAGGCGAGAATTCTAAACACTGGTTAAATTTCTACATTTTGTACCTGTAACATTTTTCCATCATGTCTCAAGGTGAAGGCATTAAGATTTTTAAATAAATGATTATAAAAGTACTTGTTAAAATAAAAAAGGAAAGAAAAAAGAAGAAAAATTTCCTTCATAGAGAAAACTGATAAATTTTTATTTTCTATCAGTATTTTTCCATGACTCCCTCCCCCTCTTTCTCTTCCCTCTCCTCTTCCCTCCCTATCTTCTCCTCTGCTCTTTTCCCTTCTCTGTACTCTCTCTCTCTCTCTCTACACACACACACTCTCTCTCTCTTTCTCTCTCTCTCTGTGTCACACACACACACTACACAAACATTTCACAAATTATAATCATATGTATTCCTACCCTTCCTTCCTTCATTCCTTTTTTTTTTTTTTTTTTTTTTTGGAGTTTTGCTTTTGTTGCGCAGGCTGGAGTGCAATGGCATGATCTAGGCTCACTGCAACCTCCACTTCCCCGGTATAAGCAATTCTCCTGTCTCAGCCTCCCAAGTAGCTTGGATTACAGACATGGGCTACCATGCCCAGCTAGTTTTTTTGTATTTAGTAGAGACAGGGTTTCATCATGTTAGTCAGGCTGGTTGCAGACTCCTGACTTCAAGTAATACATCCACCTTGGTCTCCCAAAGTGCTGGGATTACAGGTGTATGCCACCATGACTGCCCCCTACTTTTTCATTTAGCATTAGTGCCATGCTATGCCAAGGTATATTAAGGGCAATAAAATATAATACTAAAACTCTATGCAATGTATCTCATGTATCTATTGGCCTTGGGTGATTCATCCCTGAAGTAAGTGTTTTCTTTCCTGCTATGGCAGAAATCTTCCACTACATTGTTCTTAGAATTTATTGAACAACTGCTGAGTACGAACAGTGATGACAAGAAAAAAGAATTAGGATTGGCTTCTGTTGGAGCCATATCATATCCAATTAACTTTTCAACATTGAGGTGGTAAATGTGCTTATTATTCTTTGAGAGCATAATAACTCACAAATAATTGGGTTTCACTTAAATTTTAGCAAAACTATCTACTTGTATTGATTTGTTTTACAAAATTATCGATGTCCTTTTGTGAACACATTCTATAGATTATTTCTAAAGATAACAAAATATGTTGTCATTTCACTTAATAGGAAACTTACCTAGCAGGTTAAATTCACAAGCAAATGAGTTACCTAAATTTTTAATGACGCTACTACTGCTACTAAAATACATCCATTTGTTTGTTGTCAGCCAAGGAGGCCAGTGACTAGGTAAATTACAATACACAAATTGATAAAGTAAATAACTAAATACAGTAAATAAATACATAAATTAAGTAAATAAATATTAACAAATAAAGCAATTAGAATTCCATAAGTGCAGGTAGCATTATCACCGTTTAAAATTATCCATTTCCTAAAGGATTTAATGTCAATTATTTAATAGGTCTGAAATATACCAGGCAAAAGAAAATTTAATATAAAATATTTGTTTTAAGGTTACCTTTCTGTGAATGTTGTTACTTGTACTTTTTTTCTTACCCTCTAAAGAGATTTAAATATTGTTACATATAAAATAATCAACTTTGCATATCTGTTTATGTTATATATCATCTCTTTTAAAAGTGTGGTAGCATTAGAAATTCATAAACACTCAAAGCTGGTTACTTTATTAAAAGTGGGAATCACTGAGTGGATTTATGTATGATTCTTTTTTTAAATTATTTTTTATTATACTTTAAGTTCTAGGGTACATGTGCACAACATGCAGGTTTGTTACATATGTATGCATGTGCCATGTTGCTGTGCTGCATACATTAACTTGTCATTTACATTAGGTATATCTCCTAATGAAATCCCACCCCCTCCCCCGTCCCCACAATAGGACCTGGTGTGTGATGTTCCCCTTCCTGTGTCCAAGTGATATCATTGTTCAATTCTCACCTATGAGTGAGAACATGTGGTGTTTGGTTTTCTGTTCTTGCGATAGTTTGCTGAGAATGATGGTTTCCAGCTGCATC
>NW_012100209.1:2378707-2394494 GCF_000951045.1 Mandrillus leucophaeus | reverse complement strand
TGATATTAGCTGGTTATTTTGCTCAGTAGTTGATACAGTTTCTTCCTAGCATCGGCAGTCTTTACATTTTGGCAAGGTTTTGCAATGGCTGGTACCAATTGTTCCTTTCCATGTTTAGTGCTTTCTTCAGGATCTCCTGTAGGGCAGGTCTGGTGGTGACAAAATCTGTCAGCTTTTGCTTGTCTGTAAAGGATTTTATTTCTCTTTCACTTATGAAACTTAGTTTGGCTGGATATGAAATTCTGGGTTGAAAATTCTTTTATTTAAGAATGTTGAATATTGGTCCCCACTCTCTTCTGGCTTGGAGAGTTTCTTCGGAGAGATCTGCTATTAGTGTGATGGGCTTCCCTTTGTGGGTAACCCGACCTTTCTCTCTGGCTGCCCTTAACATTTTTTCCTTCATTTCAACTTTGGTGAACCTGACAATTATGTGTCTTGGAGTTACTCTTCTCGAGGAATATCTTTGTGGCGTTCTCTGTATTTCCTGAATTTGAATGTTGACCTGCCTTACTAGGTTGGGGAAGTTCTCCTGGATGATACCCTGCAGAGTGTTTTCCAACTTGGTTCCATTTTCCTGCTCACTTTCAGGCACACCAATCAGACGTAGATTTGGTCTTTTCACATAATTCCATATTTCTTGGAGGCTTTGTTCATTTCTTTTTACTCTTTTTTCTCTACATTTATCTTTTCACTTCATTTCATTCATTTGATCTTCAATCACTGATAGTCTTTTCCAGTTGATCGAGTTGGTTACTGAAGCTTGTGCACTTGTCACATGGTTCTCGTGTCATGGTTTTCATCCCTATCAGTTCATTTATGGTCTTCTCTGCATTGATTATTCTAGTTATCCATTCTTCTATTCTTTTTTCAAGGTTTTTAGTTTTTTGCGCTGGTTATGTAGTTGCTCCTGTAGCTGTGAGAAGTTTGATCGACTGAAGCCTTCTTCTTTCAACTCATCAAAGTCATTCTCTGTCCAGCTTTGTTCTATTGCTGGCAATGAGCTGCATTCCTTTTGAGGGGGAGATGCGCTCTGATTTTTTGAATTTCCAGCTTTTCTGCACTGCTTTTTCCCCATCTTTGTGGTTTTATCTACCTTTGGTCTTTCATGATGGTGACATACTAATGGGGTTTTGGTGTGGGTGTCCTTTCTGCTTGTTAGTTTTCCTTCTCACAGTCAGGACCCTTAGCTGCAGGTCTGTTGGAGTTTGCTTGAGGTCCACGCCAGACCCTGTTTGCCTGGGTATCAGCAGCGGAGGCTGCAGAATATAGACTATTGCTGAACAGTGAGTGTTGCTGTCTGATTCTTGCTCTGGAAGCTTCGTCTCAGAGGTGTACCCAGCCGTGTGAGGTGTGAGATGTTGATCTGCACCTAGTAGGGGGTGTCTCCCAATTAGGCTACACAGGGGTCAGGGACCCACTTGAGCAGGCAGTCTGTCCGTTCTCTGATCTCAACCTCTGTGCTGGGAGAACCACTGCTCTCTTTAAAGCTGTCAGACAGGGACATTTACATCTGCAGAGGTTTCTGTTGCTTTTTGTTTAGCTATGCCCTGTCCCCAGAGGTGGAGTCTACAGAGGCAGGCAGGCCTCCTTGAGCCAATTTGAGCTTCCTGGTGGCTTTGTTTACCTACTTAAGCCTCAGCAATGGCTCGTGCCCTTCCCCCAGCCTCACTTCCACCTTGCAGTTAGATCTCAGACTGCTGTGCTAGCAATGAGGGAGGCTCTGTGAGCATGGGACTCTCATGGCCAGGTGTGGGATATAATCTCCTATTGTGCTGTTTGCTAAGACCCTTGGTAAAGCGCAGTATTAGGGTGGGAGTTACCTGATTTTCCAGGTGTTGTGTGTCTCAGTTTCCCTTGGCTAGGAAAAGGAATTCCCTTCCCCTTTGCACTTCCCAGGTGAGGCGATGCCTCACCTGCTTCACTCTTGTTGGTTGGGCTACACCCGCTGACCAGCAACAACTGTCCGACATGCCCCAGTGAAATGAACCCAGTACCTCAGTTGAAAATGCAGAAATCATCCATCTTCTGTGTTGCTCATGCTGGGAGCTGGAGGCTGGAGCTGTTCCTATTTGGCCATTGTGGGCTCCCCTCCTGGATTTATGTATGATTCTAATGAGTGGAAATGACCTGGTAGAGTAGTTGATGTAGAAGAGGCACTTGGTAAATTGTTTTTAATGAGAGGAGAACATATTGTAGAAATTGCTTTAAAAAGAAAATTTTGTTTTCTTTTTTTGAAACAGAATCTCACTCTGTCACCTAGGCTGGAGTGCAGTGGTGTGATCTCGGCTCACTGCAACCTCCACCTCCTGGATTCAAGCAATTCTCTGCCTCAGCCTTCCGAGTAGCTGGGATTACAGGCTCCCACCACCATACCCAGCTAATTTTTGTATTTTTAGTACAGACAGGGTTTCACCATCTTGGACAGGCTGGTCTTGAACTCCTGACCTCGTGATCCACCTGCTTCGGCCTCCCAAAGTGCTGGGATTACAGGTGTGAGCCACTACACCTGACTGAAAATTTTAAAAAGGAAGTTTAGGAGAAATAAAATATCACCACATCAATTAGTGGCATCCAACTGGTTGGTAGAACATGTCAGAGGGTGTTTAACATGCCCTACATTCACAAAATATGGATGGCAATCTTCCATCCTTGTACTCCATTATAATGGAACAATTATAAGTGATTCAAATTATCATTATGCTTGTCAAAATAGTACTTTTATTAAGTTTTGACATCTTTTCCTTGAGTTACATAATTCAAATAAATATCAAACCTGTCTCTTTATCTACCTTATCCAGAGCATCACAGTATTTTTATTAATACTAAGGTCTCTGTTCATTTCTCTATTCACAAAAATTATGATAACTATTTTCAGATAATATTCCATTTTACTCACCTGACATTTATAGCATGAATTGTGTGAATTCAGCTAAGAATCATTCAAAATAAACACAATAGCAAAAAAGATTGTGGCAGGTTATTTTTTAAAATTGAAAGTATAATCAAACAAGCATGCTGGATCAAATGTAGAATTCATGCTCACCTAAAGGAAATGTGTGTCTTAAAGAAAAATCTAGTTAGTAAATATGTATAACAGGGATACCTCTCTGACATACGTGTGAGTCCTTATGAGCAAAAATAAATAAACAATTGATTCTTGAGGAAAAAATATGTTTTGAAATGGGAGATGCAAGTAAAGCCAAAACAAATACCAGTGACCAAAAGGAGTTGTGCTGTGTGTGACTAGGAATTATTATAATGCTGTAAAATAACTCGTTGTTCATCAAGCAAGACATGAGTAATTCAAATTGACTAAGCATGTTATTTAGTTAACCTGGACATGAAGCTCAAGTTAAAGATTATGTATTTGTGAATTTGTTTTGTAGAGGGCTTGCTGTGGTGCCCCTCACACAGCAGATGTTAAATTAAGGCTTTCTGAGTAGTTCATGCAATGAAAGTCTTCTGGGCATGCATTATAAAGTTGTGTAAAATTATTTAATTCTTTCACATTTTAAAGAGTATGAATTCAAAAAGACCTAATATGAACTTCAGTTCTATCACTGCTTAATGTCTGACATTTTCTGAGTTATTCAAAGTTCATGAGCCTCAGGCTCCTCATCTCTAATAGGGGATCAATGATACCTACTTCATAAGAATATTGTTTAGACTAAGTGAGAATTCATATATGAAAAAACAAAATAAAATGTCAGGGCAATATGACTTAGTGGAAAGTATGTAAGACTTTATAATTAGAACTAAATTTCCACTCTAACCAGCGAGGAAGTGGGTTATTATTGGTTTCAAGTCTTCACTTCCAATCTTCAATAATGATCCTTTCATGGCTTCGCCATGTGAGTTGGCAGCCACAGCAGGATAGAGTTTATCTGTCCCTTGGTGTTGGTTTTGGCCATAGGAGCTGCTTTAACTAAGGGAACATTAGCAGAAGTTTCAACATCTTCAGGGGCAGTGTGCGTTCCCACTCGCTCTCCTTGCTCTCTTGTGCTTTTGTATTTGCATGAGGAGAGCATGCCCAAGCTAGCTGGCTGTGCCAAAGTCAATGAGGAGACATATAGAGTCAACTTGAACCCAGGCTGCAAATTGGACCCCGTGGTTGATCCTAGCTGAACCACAGCTTGTCTTTAGACCAATGAATGATTAATGAATTCTACTTGTTTTTGACTAGTGAGAACTTCAGTGCCATTTGTTACCTGGCCCTAGTTAGTACTAGTTGACTACTATATGACTCCACTTAACTATCCTGAGTACAGAGTTTATTTCTTTCCGAAGCTGTTCATATCATTTTACATTTTATTTGTTCACATGTTTAAAAGTAATGGCTGTAATATTCTCCGTATTCACCTATGGAAATCCATGAACTAAGAAGCTAAATGTCTCTTAACATTAGATTACGGGCCTCTGCATAGTTTTCTTTGTGTCTGTGTAGTCCCATATAGCTTGGTATATTTCACCATATTTATTAGTATAAATATGAAATACAGATTGGCTAATTTTATATATAGTTGTTTGTGACGGCAATTATAAAACTTACTATGACAAGCATACTCTTCCTCTTAAGTCAGATTAGCTTATATAAAGCTAGATAAAAGTTTTTAAAAATTCTGAGGACTCAAAGTCCTTGAGGTCTCTCTTCATTGCAAGATACGTTACATATTGGTAATGCTCATCACAAGATACAAACGTACATTGCAAGATACATTCATTATGTTGCTGATAGGGATGACAGGGAGGGCACACCACCTTCTGCAATTCTTGTGTGCATAGTCCTAACTTGACAGTAGAAGCTTCCTCTGTGTTTTGTGTGGTCTAGAGAAGCTGCAATAACAGAAAGACCTACAAAAGGATTATAGATGCCTATTTCGCTATTATGTTATGACCTCAGTTGTCTCATCTTCTAAATGAGGATTGAAATACTCATCTTATAGACTTATAAAATACAGTAAGTGAGCTGTCCAGGAAGGGAGAACAACTCTGATCCTCATGGTCACTGGTGTAATAAAATTCCTTCTAAGGCATAACTGCATCAGCAAACAGGACATTTTCATCATATCTATGGCTAAAACTAAGTGCCTGGCATGCTCAGGTTATAGCCAGTGGAAGGAGTAAGAGAAAGCAGATGCATGTCTACTTTTCTAAGGTTCCAGAAAGGAAGTGACACATATTACTTCTGTTCACATATCATTGTCGAGAACATAGTCACTTGGGCACATCTACCCAAAAGGGTCCTGGAAAACATTAGTTCTAGTCAGGTAGTCAAGTCCTCAGCTACAACTCTATCACTATAAAACTTTCTGACACCTTTGCTATGATTTGAGTATTTGTGCCTGTACCTCCCCATCCCACCAATATATATGTCGAAATCTTCATCCCCAAGGTGATGGTATTAGGAGATAGGGCTTTCAAAGAGGTGATTAGGTCATGAGGGCTCCAGCGCATTAATATAAGGCCTAAGGAAGCTCATTTGTCCCTTTCACCATGTAAGAGTGCAGCAAGATGCCTTCTATAAACCCAGAAGTTGGTCCTCACTAGACACTGATTCTGTCAACACCTTGATATTAGATTCCTCAGCTTCCATAACTGAAAAATAAATTTATGTTTTTTATAAACTACCAATATTATGATATTTTGTTATAGCATCCCAAATGGTCTAAGACAACCCTACCATCTGTTGGACAAAAAAGATCTGCTGTTAACCTTTTTTCCATCTAAAGAAAAAACCCTTTCACTTTTATGCTTTTGCAATTTGTATGTTGCTCCTAACATCTAATGTATATTTTTGGGATCATATGTACAAAGTTCCTATTTCAATTATCTACTTTCTAGCAGTGTGATAATAAACAAGTACCTCTGGAATCTCAGTTGTCTCATTTTTAAAGTGAAGATAAAAATTATTCATCTTTTACAGCTCTAGAATATGATAAACAGTTCATGAAAGCACGTTGAAGAGCAACTGGCATATGCTACACCTCTAGTAACTGTGTGCTATTGTAAATGTAGTCATCAGAGAGTTTTTCAAAAATTTTAATGGCAGGAGATGCTCATTGATTGGCAAGTACCACTAACACTGTTGCTGTTGTCATTATTATTGGAGTGGACCTGAGACCTAGAGTCTGACATGAATGAGATCCAAAGAAGAAACTCTCGCTTTCCTGCACCTCCACCTGGTTGCTCTTCACACCATTCCCCAGAACTTTAGTCACGTTTGCTGTGTGGCATATTGGATTTGGTTACAATGAGCCTTCTAGGACCCTTGCACATCCTTGGAGCCTGATTTCCACCAGTGCTGCTCCCCACTACTCCTCCAGAAACCCCTCTGCAATGGTACTAAAGATATCCAGTGCAAGCCACATAATTCTCTGCCAAGTGTGCATTGCAACTGCTTGTGACAGAAGAGATATTTTTGCAAAGCTCCAAAAACTTGGCTGCATCAGCTCCTGATCACCCCATGGAATTCTGGGGTCAGAGACATCCCAAAGCAGGCTTGTGCTGAGAACAATATAGTGTATCTGTGCAGGGGCTTACAATTCTATTTTGACACCAAATGTGTTTTCTGTCTTGCATATGCAATAACAAGGTGGAGTGGGTTTCATCCAGATTACTTAGAATACTGCCTTCCTCAGTGAAGAGGAACCTAACCTTAGGTTTGCAAGGAAGTTTCCTGGCCTATATAACTTCACAATCTCTTTTGGGGGATAATTAATTTGTGCTTTTGCTGCCTGAGTTTAGTAGGCATATTCAGGCTTATCACTTCCTTCACCCAACAGACTCACTATAACTGCACTGTTCAATGTATTTGCCAATAATCAAATGGGATTACTGAGCTCTTTAAATTTGCCTAGTCTTAATTGAGGTGTGCAGAAATTTTAAATGCACACTGAGTCTCAAAGACTTACTTCATATGGAAAAATTTGTAAATATAACTAGCTGTATTTTTTATACTGAGTATGTTGAAATACTGTTTTAAATGTATAGAGTTATATATTGTGAAAATAAATGTGATATACTTTTAGTTTTTTAAAAAATATAGCTACTAGGAAATTTAAAATTACAGATGTGACCTACATAATATTTCTGGTGGATGGCACTACAATACATTCTATGGGCCTGAGTCGAGTAGGGATTCAAACTTCAATTCTGTTTATCTCCCAGTAAAGTTGAAGACATTTCCAAGAAGTAGGCAGGCATTTACTTTATAGATGGTCATAGTAAAATTACAATTTGTCAATACAAGATGAATTATATAAGGGATCTTGATGATCGCTAGATGACTCTAGGAGTTTTATTGTTATTAATCAAAATCATAAAGACAAAATATTTATGATCAGCAGTACCTGGGACTATGTAAATTGCAGTTAAATTCTGTACATTTCAAAGGATATCAATATTTACATAAGAATGACTCAAACAAGATGATAATTTGGATGACTCACAAACTCTTCAAAGAAGACTGAAAACTAGAAATGTTAAGAGACGCGCAATTTCACATGAGCTGTTAGAACATGTATTTTTTTATATACTCTTCTCATATACTTTCTCTTAATGCTAAACTAGAGTTAAAGTTAGTAGTGACAAGGTCTAAGCATGTCTTTGGAAAATTTTAATTAGCTGAGGCTATTTCTCCCTTCACATTCTGAATGATAAAATAACAATTCTGTCAATTAGGAGAAACTCACATGAATGAGAATCTAGTTCTAAACTGAATTTTATTAGATTATGTTAGCAGGGATAGTTCTTAAAGGTTAAACACTAGAGATACTGTTTCATGAACTTTTAGAAAACTGTTTTTTTGCTATTGTGAATAGTGCCGCAATAAACATACGTGTGCATGTGTCTTTACAGCAGCATGATTTATAATCCTTTGGGTATATACCCAGTAATGGGATGGCTGGGTCATATGGTATTTCTAGTTCTAGATCCTTGAGGAATCGCCATACTGTTTTCCATAATGGTTGAACTAGTTTACAATCCCACCAACAGTGTAAAAGTGTTCCTACTTCTCCACATCCTCTTCAGCACCTGTTGTTTCCTGACTTTTTAATGATTGCCACATGGCACAAGTATACATATGTAACAAACCTGCACGTTATGCACATGTACCCTAGAACTTAAAGCATAATAATAATAAAAAAACAAAAAAAACCCAAAAAAATTTTAAAAAAAAGAAACCTGTTTTTTTAATTTATGTGTCTGTATCAGTCAGAATGCAATCAGAACATCAGAGTCACAAGGAACCATATTTGTTCATTCACTCATTCATTCATACAATCATGTATTTGTATTAGAGAATTTGTCCCAGGCATTAGATCTCATGCAACTATGAAAGTGGGAGCTAATTAAGTAGTCTCTGTGTAGCTGTGTCCTTGCATCTGCTGTGAAGGCTTGAAGTCCACAAGAAGAAGGGAAAATGGATATAAAGTGGGAGACAGTAGGAACAAACTGGAACCCACAAGTATCAGTTTTTACTGTCTCTCACCTTGATGGCATGGGGTTCCTGCAGAAGCCAGTGCTCTTCATCAAGGAGCTAAAGATACACACACACACACACACACACACAGAGCCACACACACACACACAATGTGGGGAATCAGACGGAGAATTCAGTGGAAGATGGAGCAATTGTAGGCTGAGCTCCTGTCTTAGACCAACAAGATAACCCAGAGGATAAGTGACAATTTACATGATCCACAAAAATAGCTGCTGTTTTACTTCTACCCTCCAAATCTTGCACAAGAGTCTCTCTGTGTCTCACCGTAAGTGGAAAATATATGGAAGGGAAATCTTGGAAATGTAGTTCAACCTAGCCAAGCCGACACAATACCAAGCCATCACAATGTGTCTTCATGTGTGTTTTTTTCCCATGCTTTCAATCAATCTCTCTGTGCACAGAGAGAATATATACATCAGGTAAGTATGGGTAAGTGTGTGTAGCCTTTCTTGGCATTCTCTTCCCTTTGTGTGTGTTTTCAAACACAATTGCATTTGTCTCTTAATGCGACTCTCCCTGTTACTGTTTCTTTTGGGCCTGTTTTCTTTTTTCTTTGACCCTCTACCTTTTCTTTCCTGTATTTTCACCTCTTGACCTCAGGCGTGTTTGATTGCTTCACTCTCTTTTTCTGTTTTATGACCAAGAAACTAAATTGCTTTTAAAGACTTTTTAAAAATCCACTTAGTGAATATATTTTATGGTCTCTATTCCTAACTTTCTACTAATTTCAGGGACATTGGATTTATCTTTTCTCCAAAAAGACCTTTTAAAAATATTGCTTTTTTTCTAAAAAGACCTTTTAAAATATTATATGGTCCTAGATTAATGTTTTCTGTGAGTATATGGCCCTGGTAGCAATGAGGTTTGTCTTTTGTGGTCTATTCAGTATGAAAAGTGATTGATTCTAGACTCTAGTGGACGTCTTAGAGCAGCTCAGAGAGCCGCTGTGGGTCACCTCTTGCCGCCACACAGCATTTGACCAGTACTGCATCTGGTTTTTAGAGTGTTTATCACCTCATTTCACTGCTTGCCTTTTCCGGGTTAGGTATTGCCTCATGAATGTCAATGCATCACTTCTGAAATTAAGTGATTTTTAGAACGCATTCTTTCTTAAAATATTTTTCTGAGACTTTTAAAGCCATCACCCATTTATAACAAACACCAAATTATTAAACACGAAGTTGCCCATATGAATGTTGTTTTTATCTTGTCATATTATCAAGTGGACCAGATTAATAGAACATTTTTCTTCTATAGCCTAAATTCATGAGAGTTTGAGTTTCGGGGAAGGCAATTAGAAAGCACCAAACATTACTTAGTATGGTGCTGGGGCATTAACCAATAACTGAGATTGGACTTGCTGGAGAATAGTAGAGGGCATTGGGGTCTATGATAAAGAAAAGTAAGGCCGGGAGTGGGGGCTCACGCCTGTAATCCTAGCACTTTGGGAGGCCGAGGCGGGTGGATCATGAGGTCAGGAGATCGAGACCATCCTGGCTGACATGGTGAAACCCCGTCTCTACTAAAAATACAAAAAATTATCCGGGCATGGCGGCAGGCGCCTGAAGTCCCAGCTACTTGGGAGGCTGAGGCAGGAGAATGGCGTGAACCCGGAAGGAGGAATTTGCAGTGAGCTAAGATCGCGCCACTGCACTCTAGCCTGGGCGACAGAGCCAGACTCCATCTCAAAAAAAACAAAAACAAACAAACAAAAAAAACAGAAACAAAAAGAAAGAAAGAAAAAGAAATGTCAGGGGATACTAAAGATGAGAGACTGTAAACAAATTGTATCTGCTTCTTAGATTAGGAAAGGACTTCTACTGCTGTGCTTCTTTAAAAAATCCTCAAATCTGAAACTTGTCATTAGTTAAGTGTATCTGAGTCTTGCCTATCTCCGTAAGTTCAGGCTCTTTCTGTGTAGGGAGGCAATGGAGATGTTAGTCCAGGATGGGGGCCTGTTCACGACAACTGAGCATTGCTCTCCTGTACTCATACACTCATTCACATCGCACACACCCACCTACTCACAAAACTAGATTGGAAATATATGAGTTACAGTAATGTTGATACTTCACATTGGTGTAGAATTTTAGAATATGGAGTGCTTTCACGTACATTATCTCAGAACGCAGAGAATAAGAGTCAGTGACCACAATGACGAGGATATATGGAGAGAATGGGCAAGAAAGAACAATAGAATGATAGGGAAGAACGTGCCCATGGACGGAGACTCGCTAAAAATTAAGAAACGCCATGGCAGTAGCTGAGGGAACTTGGTACCATATCACTAATCTACTTAACTGATGAGTAATGTTTTCTCTAAATGTCCCCAGGCATCGTGAAGAGATGCAGCATAATTTTTTTCACTTTTACTTTAGGTTCAGAGGTGCATGTGCAGGTTTGTTGTATAGGTAAGTTCATATCATGGGGGTTTGTGGTACAGATTATTTTATCACCCAAGTACTAAGCCTATTACCCAATAGTTATTTCTTTCTGATCCCCTCTCTCCTCTCACCTTCCACCCTCAAGTAGGCGCAAGTGTCTGTTGTTTCCCTCGTTATGTCCATGAGTTCTCATCATTTAGCTCCCACTTGTAAGTGAAAACATGCAGTATTTGATTTTCTTTTCCTGTGTTAGTTTGCTAAGGATAACAGCTTCCAGCTCCATCCACGTTTCTGAAAAATACATGATCTCATTATTTTTTCTGGCTGAATAATATTCTAGGGTGTATATGCACTATATTTTCTTTATCTAGTCAGTGATAGGCATTTAGGTTGATTCCATGTCTTTGCTATTGTGAATAGTGGAGATGCAGCATATTAGAGAGTGTTGACATTTCCTAGTCTAGACTCCAAAATTGGTTAAGAACATTTGGAAAAAGTAATACAAAGATTTCAGAAAAAACAAACAAACAAACAAACAAACAAAAACAGCTGTGCAGGCTGCTATTACTAAATTCATTTGAACTATGGTCCAAAAATGCACTTCAAGTCTTTCAGGGATTGGAACAGTGATGGACATCCATATGTGTTTCATAAGGCTCTTTAGCCAAGAAGTAGCAGAAGATGACAATCAATGGGTTGTCAGCTCGTTCAACCTTCAGGACTTTGGTGGGAACATGGAAAGATGGGCAACCGATTTGAGCTGCCCTGTCAAGAGATCTGCTGCCCAGTCATGCAAACACCAGAAGAGTTTGAACTGATCGCACTAGCACAGCAGTCACAGGACTAGGGTTGACTGGACTGTGAAGACTAAGCAAACACTACTGCAGGTCTCACCAGAAAGCTGACATCAAAGGGGAGGAAAAGCCAGCACCTGTTCTCCCAAGGGACTTACACCACTCAGTTCCTCAGTAATGGCTCTCATGTAGATTAAATATCTTTTTTTGTTCGAGTTTGTGATGGTTACATCAAAGCTAGGATGATTTTGATCTCAGTAATGAAGTTTTGCAACATATCTGTCATTCAGCATTGTTTTCTGTGTCCTCCATCACTGTTCTAATTCAGGCTCCTGTCAGGAAAAATTGTAAAAGACTTTGAAAGACAAGAAATAAAATTGCTGGATGTCCTGTCTAGTACACTGTTCCTATTTACTTGTGACTTTCATCATCTTTGAGCTATTTTAGCGATCTTGTAAATCATAGAAAACTTAGAGTCATGCAAATGATTCTGGTTCATAGAAATTCAGTTGATTATTGCCCTGTGGAAATTGACCAGTTTTGCATTTACAGTATTCTAAATTCATCTAAGCATTTTTGATTGTTAATATACATGTGTTATTTGATTCTCTTTTTAATTAGTTGTAACATCTTACTGGTTTTTTCATTAATTAATGAATCAAATGCCATCTTTGACATGTATTTATTTTATGTACCTTTTATTCTTTAATGTCTTCTTCAATTCTTTACTGGATTATACCAGCCTCCTAACTTGTTTCTCCATAGAGTAACTTGAAAAATCTCTTCAAAAATGGAAATCCAGCTATTTTTTTTTTTCCTAGCTGAAAAATCCGTCAAGGATTTTTATTGTTCTTATAATAAAATGCAAACTCCATATCTCGGTTTACAAAACTCCAAAGTGTCTAGTACTTATATTCTCTCCAATCTATTTTTTTTTGTATTGAGACGGAGTTTTGCTCTTGTTGCTCATGCTGGAGTACAGTGGTGCGATCTTGGCTCACTACAATCTAAGCCTCCCAGGTTCAAGCGATTCTCCTGTCTCAGCCTCCCTAGTAGCTGTAGTAGCACCTAGTAGTCCCTAGGTGCCCAACACCGCTCCTGACTAATTTTTGTATTTTTAGTAGAGATGGAGTTTCGCCATGTTGGCCAGGATGATCTCGAACTCCTGACCTCAGCAGACCCACTTGCCTCAGTCTCCCAAAGTGCTGGGATTACAGGCACGAGCCACTGTGCCCGGCCTTCTCTAACCTAATTTTATGCCCTTCTCCTGATTTTACATTATATTCCAGTTATACTGGTCCCATTCTGTTCCTGGAATTTATCAAACCTTTTTCCATCTCAGGACCTTTGCAATTACTTATCTCTGCCTAAAATGCTTTTTTGGTAGATATTTGCCTGGCTGACTCAGTCTTATTCTTTAGGTCTCAACTTCCCTCTGAGGTCCCCATGAGACCATTAGGTCCCATTTCTCTCCTCAGATAAGCTTTCCCTGGCTATTCTTTCTAATAGTGTGTTATGCATTTACTATTTATTCCATCCTATTTATGGTAATCTGTATTCTTTATCTCATTTCTATTTGATACCTCCACTAAAAGGTAAACTCAGTGAAGAGACAGAATGTGTTGTCATATTATCTACTGTATCACAAGATATATTTCATATAGTAAAGATCATTTGTGGAATAAATGAAAAATATGGGAAGAAAAGTCCTTGAATTTCAGAAGACACCTGGGGACTTATGAATGAGAAAATAAAAACCCTACTAAGGAACAAGTCATATAACATATGTAAATAAGAAAGGTTGTGTGTTCTATGATGACCAGAGAGCCAAGTGTTGGTGTGAATATATCCAAGAATAGGAACAAGTAAGGATATGGTGGTCATATATGGGTATGATACTCTTTGAAAGAATAAACGTTCCGTTTCTCATTTACTTATAGTTAGATGTATTTAGGAAGGGTCTCCTTATTGTCTTAGGAACTTAGGCAGAAATTTAATAATTACTAGAATTTCTAGAATAATAATGGGACCAAATTAACATTGGATGAGTACAGAATGAATGAATAAATGCCATCTATGTTAATCTGATTAGCAGAAAGATAGAGGCATAGATAAAGAGGATGATTTAATATATTGACAATAGCTGAAGTAACAGTCTTTATGGGGAAATGAAGAATTACTCTGATTGCAGTTTGGATAGAGAGGACTTATTGGACCCTCTCCATTTCCAATTCCAGGTTTCTTTTGGTCTTGTTTTCCTCCTCAATCTCTTTTCATGTTTTAATCAGTTTGCTTTTTTCTGTATGATCTATTTTTTTCCTGGCACGTTTTACTTTTTGTTGACATTTTTCTCCTTCACCTTCTCCAGAAAATGAATATGGAAGGTTCTTAAAGCACCAAAGAACATATATATAAAGGACCACAAGTTGATGATGTTTTTAATAATCATTGCATCTTAAATATCCAGGCATGGTCCAGGCAATGAAAATTGTATATTGACCATGAAAGATTAATATTAAGACAACTGAAGAAGGGTAATGTCTTAGCTTGGATTCTCCAGAAAGTAGAGCCTGAACCAAAGAATTAAGTGCAAATGTTTTATTGGAAAATGAGACTCAAGGAGGTGGAAAAGAGACAAGGTTAGCAGGGGAGGAGGGAGTGCCAGGACAAAGATTCATTATGCTGTTGCCCACAGCTATAGGTGACTAGATGTTCAAGCTCCCATGTCTGCTTAATGAGGCATATGAAATGCATCTCAAGACTACCAGTATATGGCAATGAAAGTGAAAAGCAAATTCATTGGCTTTCATTACTCATTAGTCATAGGTTCACCCCATGGCATTATAATTCTTCAGCGTTTTCAAGCTGCATAGTTGCGAGTGCCAAGGGCGTTCCCAAAGGGTCTGCTACCACATATCATTAAAGAAGCTCCTGGGAAGAGGGTAGGCACTACATGGTCTAGATCTGAGGTGTCAGATTTCATATCTGCTAAACTGGGTGGTTAGAATGAGAGAGAGCTAGACCAAAAGAATCTGAAGTGATGTGAATAAATGTACAAAATATAGAGGAAGCAGCAACATTTAAAAGTTGAAGACAGAAGACAGGGAAAAGAGCAGAAAATCATTAACCAACTGCGTGACTTTATGCGATGCAATCTACAACTTGCAACCTCAGACCTTTCAACTGTGAAATAAAGGAGCTGCTTTAGCTCAGTGGTCCTTAATGTTGGTTGAACATAAAATCATCTGGGTATCTTTAAAAATACCATTGCCTAGGGCCTGTCCCCAGATATTCTGATTTATTTTATGTCTGGTGCAAACTGAACAATGGGGCTTTTTTTCAAAAACAAAGTGACTAGATGATTCTAATGTGCAGGAAAGATTGAGAGTCACTGCTGTAGAATCTGTAAGAACTTATTCACTTATACCATGTTATGAATTTATCTACAGTTTTAAAAATGCCTATGGAAAAATATTCTCCATTGTCTTTTTAGCCAGATATTGTTCAGAACTTCCAACTCCATGAACTTACACTTATAAATTCTTCCATTTGAATATTATGTATCAGTTCTGCAGATGATTATGGATTTTTCAATTTTAGCCTAATTGTAAGTTAAATTAATTATTTCAATTGGCCTTTGATTAATATGTTTTTCTTTTTCCTGAATAACTCTGTTGCAATTTCTATTGGCTGCAGAGTCTAGTTTTTTGAACATCCGCCTAGTGATCTTTCTTCTTGCCAAATACTTTTGGAGAAATTGCTAACTGGAAACTACTTTGTTTTTCTCTATTTTGCAATAATTGAACTGTTTTTCAGTCACTCTTATCTAAAAATATAAAATAAAAAGTGGACAAATTTTAAAAATTACAAATATAGCTAAGGTTTAAAGATGGAAGATACCAAAAAATGCCCATGAACTCACAATCATTCTAGAAAAAAGAACATTTTTTATTAAACCCAAATTCCCTGTGAGTATGCCCTTGCATCCTAACCTCTTCCATTACTACTACTCAAAAGTAGCCACTATACTTAATTTCATATTTGTGATTCTCTTGCTTTTCCTTATAGTTCTAACACAATATTTAGAATATTAAATAACACATAGC
>NW_012100209.1:2372499-2376537 GCF_000951045.1 Mandrillus leucophaeus | reverse complement strand
GCTTCCACAATCCTCATGTGTCATCGAAGGGACCTGGGAGGGAAGTAATTAAATCATGGAGGCAGGTCATTCCTGTGCTGTTTTCATGATACTGAGTAAGTCTCACAAGATCTGATGGTTATAAAGGGGAGTTTTCCTGCACATGTTCTCTTGCCTGCCATCATGTAAGACATGCCTTGCTTCCCCTTCACCTTCTGCCATGATTGTGAGGCCTCCCCAGCCATGTGGAACTGTGAGTCAATTAAACCTCTTTGTTAAAAATAAATTACCCTGTCTTGGGTCTGTCTTTATTAGCAGCATGAGAACAGACTAATACAGTAAATTGGTACTGGTAGAGTGAGGTGCTGCTATAAAGATACCTGAAAATGTGGAAGTGACTTTGGAACTGGGTAATAGGCAAAGGTTGGAACAGTTAGGAAGCCTCAGAAGAAGACAGGAGAATGTTGGAAAGTTTGGAACTTCCTAGAGACTTGGAGGGCTCAGAAGACAGCAGTATGTGGGAAAGTTCAGAATTTCCTAGACACTCGTTGAATGGTTTTGACTACAATGCTGATAGTGATATGGACAATAAGTCCAGGTTGAGGTGGTCTCAGATGGAGATGAGGAATTTGTTGAGAACTGGAGTAAAGGTGACTCTTGCTATGCTTTAGCAAAGAGACTGGCGGCATTTTGTCTGTGCCCTAGAGATCTGTGGAACTTTGAACTTGAGAGAGATAATTTAGGATATCCAGTGGAAGAAATTTCTATGCAGCAAGGATTCAAGAGAAAGTACAGCATAAAAGCTTGGAAAGTTTGCAGCCTGATGATATGATAGAAAAGAAAAATCCATCTTTTGGGGAGAAATCTTTCTGACTCCATACTTTAAGCCCAAATGGTTGTTGAACCTAGAGAAGCTTTGGTGGATCACATCCTTAGCCATAATAAAAGCTTATGGCTTTGGCTCTTTTCTATGTACTGTTAAAACTTCCTGGCACAGTTATACTTTCATATAACATAGCTAAGTATGAATGCCTTTGGCTTTTGAGGCTGAATAATGCTTTCACAGGTTGAATATTTCTTACTAAAAATGTTTGGGACCAGAAGTGTTTTCAAATTTAATATTTTCTTAGATTTTTGAATATTTGCATTGAGCATCCATGGTGTGAAAATCTGAAATCCGAAATGTTCTAGTGAGCATTTCCTTTGAGCATCATTCCAGAACTCAAAAATTCCAAATTTTGGAGCATTTCACATTTCAGATTGTCATATTAGAAGTGCTTAACCCGAAGTACCTCCTGAGTAGATGAGGCAAAATGGAATTTAATTAAAAGACTTGGTGAGGCCAAGAGATTTGCAGTATCACTGATATTACACTGTATTTTGGAGGGACAAAAGGTTTACCATGGATGATTATATCACCTTTTCAACGGGCTGCTGCTCTGATAAACTTGCTGAGAAGTTTTGGTTAACATGCTAAACTTAGTCTTTTTGCTACTAAGCATTTGACTTCATTCTCAGATAAGGCCCAAAATTATTTTCAGGCCTTCTTAGATTCTTGCTGTGGTGGGAGGCTGCAAAAACAAAACAAAACAAAACAAAACAAAGCAAAACAAAACAAAACAAAACAAAAAAACACTGTGTGAGATAAAAGTGATCTGGTATTTTGTGCCATCTTCACGACTGATTATCTAACCAAGAAGGTTGTTATAAAAATGTAGCATTGAGATGTGTGAGCTTGTGGACAACACTGGACATGACGTTTTTATTTTACTACCTACAAAATTTATTTTATGTCTTTCATCTAGAGTTTCTCATTTTAAAGTGGATACTCTAGCCTTATAATATTCCTTCTAGTGTCAAACCTCTTACATCCTGTAGCCTTGTTTTCTCAGTTTTGGGTCTCTGTAGGTCCTTCATTCTTCTCTGAGCCTCTAAGTCTCCAAAACCAGGACATCTTCTAGAACTTTTGCATTTCTTTGATGGACTTTAGGGAAATCAATGTGTTGCCACGTCTTTAACCATCTGTCTGTGTTCATTTCCATGCTGTTATGACAGAATACCAAACAAAGACTGGGTAATTTATAAACAATAGAAGTTTGTTTGGTTCACAGTTCTATAGGCTAGGCAGTCCAAGATCAAGGGGTTATATTGGCCATGGGCCTATGTACTGTGTCATAACATGGCAGAAGGCATCATATGGTGAGAAGCAGAAGGAAGGCCAAAGTCACCTTTTTAACCCACTCTTTTCTTTCTTTCTTTCTTTTCTTTCCTTTCTTTCCTTCTTTCCTTCTTTCTTTTTGTTGTTGTTGAGACGGAGTCTGCCTCTGTTGCCCAGGCTGGAGTACAGTGGCATGATCTTGGCTCACTGCAATCTCCGCCTCCAGGGTTTAAGCAATTCCCTGCATCAGCCTCCTGAGTAGCTGGGATTACAGGTGCCTGCCACCACCCCCAGCTAATTTTTTTATAGTAGAAACGGGGTTTCACCATCTTGGCCAGGCTGGTCTTGAACTCCTGAACTTGTGATCCACCCACATCGGCCTCCCAAAGTACTGGGATTACAGGTGTGAGCCACTGTGCCCGGCTCATAACCCACTCTTAATAATGAACCCACTCCTGTGAAAAGGACATTAATCCATGAATGAGGGCAGAGTCCTCATAACCACCTCTTAAAGATCTCACCTGTCAACACTTTTGCACTGGGGACTAAGTTTCTAATACATGGGGGCCACATTCAAATCACCACACTAGCTAAACATTTCTCTCTTCTACTGATACACTATGCTATTGCACTATGTTTTACAAGACACCAAACTAAATAGGGGACTACTACGTCACAATGTGAGCCCAGTGTTCTCGAGTGCCCCATTCCTATTGAGAATTTTCCACTATGTGTCCCACACCCGAATAGATTTCAAAAAGGGGAAAGTAAGAATGTTAGCGTTTGTCTTCTTCCTCTAACTTTTCATACTTTTCCTGATTCTCTCAGGGTCATTCTTGCTTTCCACTGTACCTCATCTTTTCCATTTTCTTCCCTTAGGGTTCTGTATATCTTCCTCTATACTATATCCCTAGTTCTTTCTACTTACGGTTTCAAATCAATCAAGGCTGCACCCTGAAAAGTTAATTATAGTATGTGAAAGCTAGAAAACCTGTTTTATTTTTGTTTTTAGTAATATCAAGGTTTCCAACCTATTGTTTTGCTTTAAATGTAAAATGTGTGGTTTAAAAGTCAAATGTGAATATTAGCTCTTTATCTGTGAGTTTCTATCATAACAACATTTATCATCCTTTTAGCAAATGAATGCCTGTACTTAAAGAAAGTTGGTGCAAAAAAATGGAAAGAACGGAAGGGGCACAAGATACAAAACTAGACAAGCCAGGAAGACTGCGCTCACTGAGAGAGACCAAATTATTGAGTGAATAACCAAAATTGGAGAAGAACTGAAAGAAATTGCATGCAAAGATTCACACAAAGGATCAGTGAAACCAATAATTGCTTATTTTAAAGAATTAAGATTGGTATTGGCTAGCTAGATTAACAAAGAAACAAAAAAGAGAAGTCTAAATAAATACAATCTGAAATGACAAAGATGACACTACAACCAAACCCACATAAATGCAAAAGATTCTCAGAGATTATTACGAACAACTCTATGCACACAAATTAAAAAGTCTAGAGGAAATAGATAAATTCCTGGAAACACATAACCTCCCAAGATAGAATCAGGAAGAACGTGATAACCAAAACACAAACCAATAAGTCCTGAAATTGAATGCATAACAAAAACCTATTAATCACAAAAAGCCTTGGACCACAT
This sequence comes from Mandrillus leucophaeus, assembly GCF_000951045.1. Lineage (NCBI taxonomy): Eukaryota > Metazoa > Chordata > Mammalia > Primates > Cercopithecidae > Mandrillus > Mandrillus leucophaeus. The sequence goes on along the minus strand of NW_012100209.1, from coordinate 2,372,740 downwards.
GGATCCACAGGAAATTCTACCAGACATACAAAGAAGAACTGCTACCCATCCTACAGAAAGTTTCCATAAAATCAAAGGCCGGGCATGGTGCCTCAGGCCTGTAATCCCAGCACTTTGGGAGGCCGAGGAGGGCAGATCACCAGGTCAGGAGATCGAGACCATCCTGGCTAACATGGTGAAACCCTGTCTCTACTAAAAATACAAAAAATTAGCTGGGCATGGTGGCAGGCGCCTGTAGACC
>NW_012100209.1:2367103-2372449 GCF_000951045.1 Mandrillus leucophaeus | reverse complement strand
CATGAAAGATTAATATTAAGACAACTGAAGAAGGGTAATGTCTTAGCTTGGATTCTCCAGAAAGTAGAGCCTGAACCAAAGAATTAAGTGCAAATGTTTTATTGGAAAATGAGACTCAAGGAGGTGGAAAAGAGACAAGGTTAGCAGGGGAGGAGGGAGTGCCAGGACAAAGATTCATTATGCTGTTGCCCACAGCTATAGGTGACTAGATGTTCAAGCTCCCATGTCTGCTTAATGAGGCATATGAAATGCATCTCAAGACTACCAGTATATGGCAATGAAAGTGAAAAGCAAATTCATTGGCTTTCATTACTCATTAGTCATAGGTTCACCCCATGGCATTATAATTCTTCAGCGTTTTCAAGCTGCATAGTTGCGAGTGCCAAGGGCGTTCCCAAAGGGTCTGCTACCACATATCATTAAAGAAGCTCCTGGGAAGAGGGTAGGCACTACATGGTCTAGATCTGAGGTGTCAGATTTCATATCTGCTAAACTGGGTGGTTAGAATGAGAGAGAGCTAGACCAAAAGAATCTGAAGTGATGTGAATAAATGTACAAAATATAGAGGAAGCAGCAACATTTAAAAGTTGAAGACAGAAGACAGGGAAAAGAGCAGAAAATCATTAACCAACTGCGTGACTTTATGCGATGCAATCTACAACTTGCAACCTCAGACCTTTCAACTGTGAAATAAAGGAGCTGCTTTAGCTCAGTGGTCCTTAATGTTGGTTGAACATAAAATCATCTGGGTATCTTTAAAAATACCATTGCCTAGGGCCTGTCCCCAGATATTCTGATTTATTTTATGTCTGGTGCAAACTGAACAATGGGGCTTTTTTTCAAAAACAAAGTGACTAGATGATTCTAATGTGCAGGAAAGATTGAGAGTCACTGCTGTAGAATCTGTAAGAACTTATTCACTTATACCATGTTATGAATTTATCTACAGTTTTAAAAATGCCTATGGAAAAATATTCTCCATTGTCTTTTTAGCCAGATATTGTTCAGAACTTCCAACTCCATGAACTTACACTTATAAATTCTTCCATTTGAATATTATGTATCAGTTCTGCAGATGATTATGGATTTTTCAATTTTAGCCTAATTGTAAGTTAAATTAATTATTTCAATTGGCCTTTGATTAATATGTTTTTCTTTTTCCTGAATAACTCTGTTGCAATTTCTATTGGCTGCAGAGTCTAGTTTTTTGAACATCCGCCTAGTGATCTTTCTTCTTGCCAAATACTTTTGGAGAAATTGCTAACTGGAAACTACTTTGTTTTTCTCTATTTTGCAATAATTGAACTGTTTTTCAGTCACTCTTATCTAAAAATATAAAATAAAAAGTGGACAAATTTTAAAAATTACAAATATAGCTAAGGTTTAAAGATGGAAGATACCAAAAAATGCCCATGAACTCACAATCATTCTAGAAAAAAGAACATTTTTTATTAAACCCAAATTCCCTGTGAGTATGCCCTTGCATCCTAACCTCTTCCATTACTACTACTCAAAAGTAGCCACTATACTTAATTTCATATTTGTGATTCTCTTGCTTTTCCTTATAGTTCTAACACAATATTTAGAATATTAAATAACACATAGCTTAGTTTTGCATATTTTGAACCATATATGAATGAAGTTATATTCTATGTATTCCTCAAGTTGCTTTTTAGGGTTAGAGTCATCTGAGATTCTCATTGTAGCTGTAAATAATTGATTTTTATTGTTATATAGCATTCTATAGTAGGACTAAATTACAGTTTATCTATTTGTATAACGAGATAAATTAACCACAGTAACAAATAATCCTAAAACATTCAGTGGCTTATTTTTTGCCCATACAATGTCTGATGCAGACAAATCTTGTTGGACAGCTGTCCTGCTTGTCCATCCTCAAAGCAGAGAGCCTAGGGATGCAGGCTCTTTCCATTGTGTGTGTTCAACATTTTGCAGTCTTTGATTGCAAAATGGAAATGGAAATGGGGATGAGAGCAGAGGTGTGGTGTGTTTGCATGTGAGTGAGGAGAGAGAGAAATAGAGGGAGAGGGAGAGTGAGAAACAGAGAGACAGAAAGATGGAGAGAGATGAGAGAGAGCTGGAGAGGACAGAGGAGAAAAGGAGAAGGAGAGGGGAGAGGAAAAAGAAGGAGAAGGAGAGAAGAGAAGGAGGAGGTGAAGGAGAGTACTGCATAAGGCATTTCTGACCATTGTTTTTTCCCACATTTTAAACAGAACACAATTATATGGCTCCACCTAGATGGAGAAGATACATGTGCCTAGTATGAAAAGCAAATGGTTTGGAAAATGCATGATATAGTCTCTGCTATACCTTAATACTTCAATAAAAATTTAAATTATTTTTTAATTTTTTAAAATTGAGATGCTGTGGACATTCTTTTGTCTCCCAATGTACATGAGCAAATATTTTCCTAGTGCAGTGGATATTGAACATTTTAAAACCATAACTTCATGTATGAAATATATTTTGCATTATTCTATGTCCTTATAAACATACATACACATATATAACATATATATGTTATATAAACATACATACACATAAACACTTTAAAGTGGGAGACTTTTCACCCAAAATATATTTATTATTCTTTCTTTATGTGTGTGTGTCTGTATGTTTTGCAGAATTGGACCAAGGATTTTAACATACCAGAGAACAAATTGTTCATTGATGGGGTTTCAGACTCTGCATTGCAAAAAACCTTTAAGAAGTTAAAACCTGTCCAGTATTGGTAAAATATCCAAGAACATCATAATTGTCTCAAAAGGCTGTTAAAATTATTCTCCCTTTTCTCATCACATATCAGTGTGAAACACCCCTACCAAAAAATCTCACAACAGATGAACTATAGAATCTGGTATGAGAATATAAATATTTTCAATTATATCAGACATTTAAAATATTTGCAAAAAAAAATTATCTCTTACTGCTCTTTTTCTTTATCTATTTTATTGACTTATTTTAAATGGACAATAATTTTATATATTTATGGTGTACAAGATGATGTTTATACATTGTGGAATGTTTAAATCCAAGTAATTAACATATGCATCAAAACTTGCTGAGAGTAGATTTTAAGTGTTCTCACAACCAAATAATAAATATATGAGGTGTGTTAATTATCCATTATTCTTAAATTAGTTCACCATTTATAGCTCTCAACTTCCTTTGTTGTGCAAACTTTAATACTATTTCTCCTTGAATAGAAAGAACTGAAATCAAAAGCTGAGTTAGTAACTCTTTTTCTTTTAGATATACTGATATGATTTGGCTCTGTCCCCACCTAAATCTCATTTTGTATTGTAGCTTCCACAATCCTCATGTGTCATCGAAGGGACCTGGGAGGGAAGTAATTAAATCATGGAGGCAGGTCATTCCTGTGCTGTTTTCATGATACTGAGTAAGTCTCACAAGATCTGATGGTTATAAAGGGGAGTTTTCCTGCACATGTTCTCTTGCCTGCCATCATGTAAGACATGCCTTGCTTCCCCTTCACCTTCTGCCATGATTGTGAGGCCTCCCCAGCCATGTGGAACTGTGAGTCAATTAAACCTCTTTGTTAAAAATAAATTACCCTGTCTTGGGTCTGTCTTTATTAGCAGCATGAGAACAGACTAATACAGTAAATTGGTACTGGTAGAGTGAGGTGCTGCTATAAAGATACCTGAAAATGTGGAAGTGACTTTGGAACTGGGTAATAGGCAAAGGTTGGAACAGTTAGGAAGCCTCAGAAGAAGACAGGAGAATGTTGGAAAGTTTGGAACTTCCTAGAGACTTGGAGGGCTCAGAAGACAGCAGTATGTGGGAAAGTTCAGAATTTCCTAGACACTCGTTGAATGGTTTTGACTACAATGCTGATAGTGATATGGACAATAAGTCCAGGTTGAGGTGGTCTCAGATGGAGATGAGGAATTTGTTGAGAACTGGAGTAAAGGTGACTCTTGCTATGCTTTAGCAAAGAGACTGGCGGCATTTTGTCTGTGCCCTAGAGATCTGTGGAACTTTGAACTTGAGAGAGATAATTTAGGATATCCAGTGGAAGAAATTTCTATGCAGCAAGGATTCAAGAGAAAGTACAGCATAAAAGCTTGGAAAGTTTGCAGCCTGATGATATGATAGAAAAGAAAAATCCATCTTTTGGGGAGAAATCTTTCTGACTCCATACTTTAAGCCCAAATGGTTGTTGAACCTAGAGAAGCTTTGGTGGATCACATCCTTAGCCATAATAAAAGCTTATGGCTTTGGCTCTTTTCTATGTACTGTTAAAACTTCCTGGCACAGTTATACTTTCATATAACATAGCTAAGTATGAATGCCTTTGGCTTTTGAGGCTGAATAATGCTTTCACAGGTTGAATATTTCTTACTAAAAATGTTTGGGACCAGAAGTGTTTTCAAATTTAATATTTTCTTAGATTTTTGAATATTTGCATTGAGCATCCATGGTGTGAAAATCTGAAATCCGAAATGTTCTAGTGAGCATTTCCTTTGAGCATCATTCCAGAACTCAAAAATTCCAAATTTTGGAGCATTTCACATTTCAGATTGTCATATTAGAAGTGCTTAACCCGAAGTACCTCCTGAGTAGATGAGGCAAAATGGAATTTAATTAAAAGACTTGGTGAGGCCAAGAGATTTGCAGTATCACTGATATTACACTGTATTTTGGAGGGACAAAAGGTTTACCATGGATGATTATATCACCTTTTCAACGGGCTGCTGCTCTGATAAACTTGCTGAGAAGTTTTGGTTAACATGCTAAACTTAGTCTTTTTGCTACTAAGCATTTGACTTCATTCTCAGATAAGGCCCAAAATTATTTTCAGGCCTTCTTAGATTCTTGCTGTGGTGGGAGGCTGCAAAAACAAAACAAAACAAAACAAAACAAAGCAAAACAAAACAAAACAAAACAAAAAAACACTGTGTGAGATAAAAGTGATCTGGTATTTTGTGCCATCTTCACGACTGATTATCTAACCAAGAAGGTTGTTATAAAAATGTAGCATTGAGATGTGTGAGCTTGTGGACAACACTGGACATGACGTTTTTATTTTACTACCTACAAAATTTATTTTATGTCTTTCATCTAGAGTTTCTCATTTTAAAGTGGATACTCTAGCCTTATAATATTCCTTCTAGTGTCAAACCTCTTACATCCTGTAGCCTTGTTTTCTCAGTTTTGGGTCTCTGTAGGTCCTTCATTCTTCTCTGAGCCTCTAAGTCTCCAAAACCAGGACATCTTCTAGAACTTTTGCATTTCTTTGATGGACTTTAGGGAAATCAATGTGTTGCCACGTCTTTAACCATCTGTCTGTGTTCATTTCCA
>NW_012100209.1:2360992-2363581 GCF_000951045.1 Mandrillus leucophaeus | reverse complement strand
GCAAACCTTTGCAGTAAGTGTTACAGCTCATAAACGCAGTGCGGACCCAAAGAGTGAGCAGCAGCATGATTTATTGCAAAAAGTGGAAGAATAATGCTTCCACAGTGTGGAAAGGTACCCGGGTTACCACTGCTGGCTTGGGCCGCCTGCTTTTATTCCCTTATCTGACCCCACTCACATCCTGCTGATTGGTCCATTTTACAGAGACCTGATTGGTCTATTTTACAGAGAGCTGATTGGTCCATTTTACAGAGAGCTGATAGGTCCATTTTGACAGAGTGCTGATTGGTGCATTTACCCTTTAGCTAGACACAGAGTGCTAGACAGAAAAGTTCTCCAAGCCCCCAATAGATTAGCTAGATACCGGGTACTGATCGGTGTATTTACAAACCTTGAGCTAGACACAGGGTGCTGATTGGTGCATTTACAATCCCTGGGCTAGACACAGAGTACTGATTGGTGTGTTTACAATCTGTTAGCTAGACACAGAGTGCTAGACAGAAAAGTTCTCCAATTCTTCACTAGATTAGCTAGATACAAAGCACTGATTGGTGCATTTACAAACCTTGAGCTAGACACAGGGTGCTGTTTGGTGTATTTACAATCCCTTACCTAGACATAAAGGTTCACCAAGTCCCCACTAGAGTCAGGAACCCAGCTGACTTCACCTAGTGGGTCCTGTGCCAGGGCTGTGGGCAGAGCTGCCTGCCAGTCCTGTGTCACGTGCCTGCACTCCTCAGCCCTTGGGCAGTCGATGGGACTGGGCACCAGGGAGTAGGGGTGGTGCCCATCAAGGAGGTTCCGGCCCTGTGGAAGCCCACAGTGGCAGGGGGGCTCAGGCAGCGAGAATTCGGGCAGTGAAAATTCGAGTGCAGTGCCAGTGTGCCGGCACTGCTGGGGGACCTGGTGCACACTCTACAGCCACTGGCCTGGGTGCCAAGCCCCTCACTGCCCGGGGCTGGCCATGCTGGCTGGCTGCTCCCAGTGCGGGGGCCCACGGATCTCACACCCATCTGGAACTGGCACTGGCCCGCCAGCGCCACCCTGCAGTCCTGGTTCCCGCCCATGCCTCTCCGTCCATATCTCCCTGCAAGCAGAGGGAGCTGGCTCTGGCCTTGGCTAGCCCAGAGAGGGGCTCCCACAGTGCAGCAGTGGGCTGAAGTGCGGCCAGAGTGGGCGCCGAGGCTGAGGAGGCTCTGATAAGGAGCGAGGGCTGCGAGGGCTGCCAGCATGCTGTCACCTCTCATTAACAGATGAGGCAACAAAGGAAATGCCATCGATGACTGAAAATGTTAAAAGTCATCTATGACAAGCCCGAAGCCATTGTCATATTGCATGGAGAAAGCTAGAGCCATTCCACTTGGGGGTAGAGACTGGAACTGGAAGACGAAGGTGCCTACTCTCACCACTCTTATTCAGTGTCATACTGTAAGTCCTAGCCAGAGCAATCAGGCAAGAGAAAGAAATAAGCATTGATATAGGAAAAGAAGAAGTCAAACAATCACTTTTCACTGATGATATGATTCTATACCCAGAAACCCCTAAAGACTGCCAAAGGCTCCTAGAGCCGATAAACAACTTTAGTGAAGTTTTAGGGTACAAAATAAACATACAAAAATCAGTAGTATTTCTGTACACAAGTAACATTCAAGCTGAGAGTCAAATAAAGAACACAATCCTTTTTAAAATAGCCAAAAAATTGAAATACCTAGGAATATAGTTAACTGAGGAGGTGAAGGATATCTATAAGGAGAACTAGAAAACACTACTGAAATAAATAAGAGATAACATGAATAAATGGAAAAGCATTAAATACTCATGGATTACAAGAATCAATATCATTAAATGGCCATACTGCCCAAAGTAATTTACAGACTCGATACAATTACTATAAAACTGCCAACATAATTTTTCACAGAATTAGAAAAAAACTGTTCTAAAATTTATATCATACCAAAAAAACACAGTGAATAGCCAAAACAATCCTAAGCAAAAAGAACAAAGCCAAAAGCATCACACACCAACTTCAAACTATACTATAAGGCTACAGGAACCAAAGCAGCATGATATGAGGTGGGAGACTGGCAGGACTTGTTTTCTGGTCACCACACTGCTGAGTGAAACAGGATATAATCCAGACGGGATAAAGTGAAGAAATCAGCATAAACAAGCAGATGTCAATGAAGGCAATTCATAGCTGCCTCATTGGTCATTAGCATAGGACACACCCACTAGTGCCATGACAGTTTACAAATGCCATGGCAATGACCTGGAAGTCACCAACCCTTTCTGTGGCAACAACCCAGAATTTACTGCTTATTCCTTAGAAAGCTATAAATACCCACCCCTAAATTTGCATTGACATGCCTCTTAGTTTGCATGTAATTGAAAGTGGGTTTACTTGAGTATAAATACAATTGCTAAGATCCCATATGTTGCTGACTCTGGGCACATAGACTGTGTGTTAGCCCTGTTCCACAAGGAACAGCACTCTTCAATAAAAGATTGCTGTCTAACAGCACCAGTTCTCCTTTGAATTCTTTCCTGGGTGAAGTCAAGAACCCTCATGGGCTAAACCTCAATTTTCAG
>NW_012100209.1:2355609-2359012 GCF_000951045.1 Mandrillus leucophaeus | reverse complement strand
TCCATATCTCCCTGCAAGCAGAGGGAGCTGGCTCTGGCCTTGGCTAGCCCAGAGAGGGGCTCCCACAGTGCAGCAGTGGGCTGAAGTGCGGCCAGAGTGGGCGCCGAGGCTGAGGAGGCTCTGATAAGGAGCGAGGGCTGCGAGGGCTGCCAGCATGCTGTCACCTCTCATTAACAGATGAGGCAACAAAGGAAATGCCATCGATGACTGAAAATGTTAAAAGTCATCTATGACAAGCCCGAAGCCATTGTCATATTGCATGGAGAAAGCTAGAGCCATTCCACTTGGGGGTAGAGACTGGAACTGGAAGACGAAGGTGCCTACTCTCACCACTCTTATTCAGTGTCATACTGTAAGTCCTAGCCAGAGCAATCAGGCAAGAGAAAGAAATAAGCATTGATATAGGAAAAGAAGAAGTCAAACAATCACTTTTCACTGATGATATGATTCTATACCCAGAAACCCCTAAAGACTGCCAAAGGCTCCTAGAGCCGATAAACAACTTTAGTGAAGTTTTAGGGTACAAAATAAACATACAAAAATCAGTAGTATTTCTGTACACAAGTAACATTCAAGCTGAGAGTCAAATAAAGAACACAATCCTTTTTAAAATAGCCAAAAAATTGAAATACCTAGGAATATAGTTAACTGAGGAGGTGAAGGATATCTATAAGGAGAACTAGAAAACACTACTGAAATAAATAAGAGATAACATGAATAAATGGAAAAGCATTAAATACTCATGGATTACAAGAATCAATATCATTAAATGGCCATACTGCCCAAAGTAATTTACAGACTCGATACAATTACTATAAAACTGCCAACATAATTTTTCACAGAATTAGAAAAAAACTGTTCTAAAATTTATATCATACCAAAAAAACACAGTGAATAGCCAAAACAATCCTAAGCAAAAAGAACAAAGCCAAAAGCATCACACACCAACTTCAAACTATACTATAAGGCTACAGGAACCAAAGCAGCATGATATGAGGTGGGAGACTGGCAGGACTTGTTTTCTGGTCACCACACTGCTGAGTGAAACAGGATATAATCCAGACGGGATAAAGTGAAGAAATCAGCATAAACAAGCAGATGTCAATGAAGGCAATTCATAGCTGCCTCATTGGTCATTAGCATAGGACACACCCACTAGTGCCATGACAGTTTACAAATGCCATGGCAATGACCTGGAAGTCACCAACCCTTTCTGTGGCAACAACCCAGAATTTACTGCTTATTCCTTAGAAAGCTATAAATACCCACCCCTAAATTTGCATTGACATGCCTCTTAGTTTGCATGTAATTGAAAGTGGGTTTACTTGAGTATAAATACAATTGCTAAGATCCCATATGTTGCTGACTCTGGGCACATAGACTGTGTGTTAGCCCTGTTCCACAAGGAACAGCACTCTTCAATAAAAGATTGCTGTCTAACAGCACCAGTTCTCCTTTGAATTCTTTCCTGGGTGAAGTCAAGAACCCTCATGGGCTAAACCTCAATTTTCAGATTCACCTATGCTGCATCATATGCAAAAACAGGCATATATTAATCAATGGAATAGAAAAGAAAATCCCATAATAAAACCAGACACCTACCTATCTTATCTTCAACAAAGCCAACAAAAACAAACAACAGGGAAAGGACTCCCTATTCAATAAATGATATTGGGATAGTTAGCTATCCCTATGTAAAAAAGTGAAACTGAACCCCTTCCTTTTACCATATACAGAAAATAACTCGATATGAGTTAAAGACTTAAATGTAAGACCTCAAACTATGGAAATCCTAGGAAAAAACCTAGGAAACACCATTCTGGACATTGGCTTTGGGAAAGAATTTTTGGCTAAGCCCCCAAAAGCAATTTGACAACAACAGAAATTGATAAATGGGGTCTAATTAAACTAAAGAGCTTCTGCACAGCAGAAGAAACTGTCAACAGTGTAAAAAGATGACGTAAAGAATGGGAGAGAAAGTATTTTAAATCTACATGTCCAACAACAGTCTAATATTCAGAATCTTTAAGAAGCATAAATCAATAACCAAAAAACAAATGACTCCATTAAAAAGTGAGCAAAGGACATGAATAGATACTTCCCAAAAGAAGACATATAAGTAGCCAACAAACACATGAATAAACGTTCATCACCAATTATCAGAGAAATGCAAATCAAAACCATAGTGAAATTCTGCCTCACACTGGTCAGAATGGCTATAACTGAAAAGTGAAATATAATAGATGTTGATGAGACTGCAAAGCAAAGGAAATGCTTACACACTGTTGGTGGGAATGTAAATTAGTTCAGCCACTGTGGAAAGCAGTTTGGAGATTTCTCAAAGAACTTAGAACTACCATTTGACCTAGTAATTCCATTACTGTGTATATACCCAACAGAAAACAAATTCTTCTACCAAAAAGGCACATGCATGCATATGTTAATCACAGGGTTACTCACAATAACCTCACAATAAAGACATGGAATCAACCTAGGTGCCCATCAGTGGTGGATTACATTAATAACATAAGGTACATTTACACCATGGAATACTATGCGGCTGTAAAAATGAAAAAAATTGTGTTATTTGCAGCAACATGGATGCAGCTGGAAGCCATAATCATAAGCAAATTAATGAAGGAACAGAAAACTAACTACCACATGTTTTCTTTTTGATGCTGAGTAGTATTCCTTCAGTTTGATGAATTTTTTTTCCAGTCTTTGGCCATTATAAATAAAACTACTATGAATATACAAGTACAAATCTTTGTGTGTAGAGATGCTCTTATTTCTCTCAGGTAAAAAGCTAGAAATTAAATTAATGGGTTTTATGGGAACTGGATGTTTAACTTTTTAAGAACCTGCCAACTGCTTTCCAAATTCCTATTTTGAATTTGCATAAGTGATATGTGAGCACTCCAGTTGCTCCACATTAAAGCTGACATTTCATATTGTCACTCATTTTAATGTTAGACATTCTTATGTGTATGCAATGTTACCTCTTTGTTACCAATGATTAATAATGTTCATTATATTTTCATGTGCTTGTTTGTTATTTGGGATCTTTATGTAAAATATTGGTTCAAGTCTTTTGTTCATCTTTGGGCTGGTTGTCTTAGAAGTGGTTTGAATGGACTGGTGGAGCAAGATGGCTGAATAGGAACAGCTCCAGTCTCCAGTTCCCAGTGCGAGTGACACAGAAGACAGGTGATTTCTGCATTTTCAACTGAGGTACTGGGTTCATCACACTAGGGAGTGTCGGACAATCGGTGCTGGTCAGCTGCTGCAGCCCGACCAGCGAGAGCTGAAGCAGGGCGAGGCATTGCCTCACCTGGGAAGCACAAGTGGGAAGGGAATCCCTTTTCCTAGCCAGGGGAACTGAGACACACAACACCTGGAAAAT
>NW_012100209.1:2352348-2355559 GCF_000951045.1 Mandrillus leucophaeus | reverse complement strand
AACACTTTGCCTAGAAATATCCTCAACTAAATATCCAAGTTCATCACAAATAAATTCTACCTTCCACAAAATATTAGAACACCATTCAGCCAAGGTCTTTGCCACCATTTCCTCCAATTTTCAATAACATCTTCCTCATTTCTGTCTGAGACGTCACCAGATCTACTTTATTGTTCGTGCTTCTACCAACATTCTGTTCATGCTGATATATGTATTCTCTAAATAACATACATTTTCTCTATAGCTGTCCTATTTTCTTTCTGAGTTCTCACCAGAATCACCTTTATGATCACATTTCTTGAAAAGTCCCTTCAAGGCAATCTAAGCTTTCTCTAACATGCACCTCAAAATTCTTCCAGCCTCTACTCATCACTCAGTTGCAACGCCACTTCCACATTTGTAGTTATTTGTTACAATACCATTCTATTTCCTGGTACTAAAATCTGTATTAGTCAGCTCAGGCTGGCATCACAATATCAAAGACTAAGTTGCTTAAACAATTTATTTTCTGTTAGTTCTGGAGTCTCAATGTCCAAGATCACAGTGCCATCGGAGTGGGCTTTTGGTGAGAAATATTTTCCTGGCTTGAAGATGATTACCTTCTTGCTGTCTTCTCACATGGCCTTTCCATGCAAGCATGGGAAATGAGGGAGCTCTCTTGTGTCTCTTTCTTTTCCTAGAAAACACCCAGTTCTATTGCGTTAGAGTTCCATCCTTATAACCTAATTTAACCTTATTTACCACCTTAAAGTCCCTGTCTTCAAATACAGTCTTGCTAGGGGTTAGGACTTAAACATCTGAATCCTAGGGGAATACAATTCAATCCATAACAATGATTTACATTTCTAGTTGGTGGATATTCATTAATTTCTTTCATCAGTGATTTAAAGTTTTCAGTATACAGATTTTGTATATATTTTAATTTTGAAGGAATACAGTTGTTCCTAGTATTCCTTATTATATTCCTTATTAGCCTTTTAATGTTAGTAGAATCCTTAGTGATGACCTTTCATTTTTGATATTAATTTGTATCATTTCTACCTTTTGTTTTAAATTAACAGATTTTTATTTTATTGATTTTTCTGTATTGATTTTATGCTTTCTATCCCACTGATTTTTATTCTGATCATTTTTTATTTTCTTTCTTCAACTTACTTTGGGTTTGATTTACTCATTGCTTTCTTTCTTTCTTATGCAAAAACTAGGGACATTGATTTGAATTATTTTTCCTTAAATAAGCATTTAATGCTATATATTTTCTTTTAAACATTGATTTAGCTGTACCTCACATATTTTGGTGTGTTTTTATTTTCATTTGGTTTGACATAATTTCTAGTTTTTCTAGTGAGCTTTCTTAATTTGTATGTTATTTAAAACTGTGTTTATTCAATTTTAAATAGTAAGAATATTTTCAGTATCTTTAATCATTTAATTCTGGTTAATTACATTGTTATTATAGAGCATATTTAAATGATTTGAACTTTTTAAATTTATTGAGCTTCTTTTTTATTATCTAGAATATAGTCTTTCTTGGTAAATGTTCCATGTTTAGTTGGAAAGGATGTATATTTTGCTGTTTTCAGTTAGAGCATTCTGCAAACATCAGTTCAGCCTGGTAAGTTGATAGCGTTTGTTGTTTATGTCTTTTATATACTTATTGATTCTATGTCTAGTTCTTCTATCGATTACTGAGGAAACTGATGACATCTCCAACTGTAATTTTGTGTGTGTGTGTGTGTGTGTGTGTGTGTGCGCGCGCATGTGTTTTAGTTCTATTACGTTTTGCTTCATGTATTTTGGACTTCTGGTTATTGGGGTACGTATACATTTAGGTTTTTAAAAACTCATTGACCTCTTTATTTATGAAACGCTGCTCTGCATCTCTAGTAACATTTCCTGTTCTGAAGGCTATTTTGTTTGATTCTAAGAAACAACTCTACCTTTCATTTTATTAGTGTTTTCATGGTGTATCTTTTATATCCTCTATATTTGAAATAGGTTTCTTGTAGACAGCCTAGAGTTTAGTGTTTTTTTTTTTTTTTATCCTCTGGAAAAAAATGGATCATTTCACTTTTTTTTTTTTTTTGAGACAGATTCTTGCTCTTGTACCCCAGACTGGAGTGCAGTGGTGCAATCTTGGCTCACTACAACCTCTGCCTCCTCGGTTCAAGCGATTCGCCTGCCTCAGCCTGCCAAGTAACTGGGATTACAGGCATGCGCCACCACACCCAGTTAATTTTTGTATTTTTAGTAGAGATGGGGTTTCACCATGTTGGCCAGATGGTCTTGATCTCTTGACCTCGTGATCCGCCTGCCTTGGCCTCCCAAAGTGCTGAGATTACAGGTGTGAGCCACCATGCCCAGCTGACTTAACCATTTGATTTGACCATTTACTTTTAACATAATTATTGGTACATTTGGTTTAAATCTGCCCTATTGCTCTTCATTATGTATTTGACATAACTTTTCCTTTTTTCCCCTCTCATCTTGTTGTCGTTTAGATAGAATATTTTTATGATCCAATTTTACTTTCAATATTGGCTCATAGCTATAATTCTTTGATTCTTTTTATTTTGGAGATGAGTCTGGGTTTTACAATCTTGATATTTAACTCATGGCAATCTCCTGTTTCATTTAAGGTATAAGAAACTTATAAAAATAGACTTTGTTTCCCTGTCCTTTGGGAAATCATTGTCGTATATGTTACTTCTGTAGATGCCATAAACTTCCCAGTGCATTGTTATTATTTTTTAAAGAGAATAAGTAGAAAAAATGTATTTTCTTATACAGTTCCATTGTGAAGAATGTTTTTATTCCTTTCTATTGATCCATCATCTGTTATCATTTTCCTTTTTCCTGAAGAATTCTCTTTGATATTTCTTGTAATTCAGCTCTCCTGGCCACAAGTAAGCTTTTTCAAAAAGTTTTCATTTTTTTTTCCATTTTTGAAATATGATTTTTCTGTTTATAGAAATTTAGGGTGGTTTTTTTTAATACTTTCAATAGTTTAAAGGTGGTATTCTCTTCTTCTGTATTACATAAAATTTCACAAGAAGCCAGCTGCTATTCTTATTTTTGTTCTTCTGTATGTAATGTAACATTTTTTTCCTCTGGTAATTTTAAGGTATTCTCTTTATCACTTTTGGTTTTTAGTAATTTGATTATCATATGCTGTGTGTGTGTGTGTGTGTGTGTCTGTGTGTGTGTGTGT
>NW_012100209.1:2346976-2351233 GCF_000951045.1 Mandrillus leucophaeus | reverse complement strand
TTTTTTTTTTTGGCTTGTTGGCGTTTTTGTTGTTGTTTGTTTGTTTTTTTAATTTTTTTGTACATGGATATCCAAATGTCTCAGCATCATTTGTTTAAAAGACTATGTTTTCTCCACAAAATTACTGACATTTTGTTAAAAATTATTTGTCCATATATGTGTTCATCTAGTTGTGGATTCTCTTTCCTGATCTATTTATCTATATGTGATTATCATTATGCCATTTTGTATCTTCTGTTTGTGTTCCCTCAAAATTCTTATGTTAAAATCTTAACCCCCAAGGTTAAGGTATTAAGAGGTGGGACTTTGGGAGGTAATTAGGCCATGAGGCAGAGCCTTCATAAATGGTATTAATGTCCTTATAAAAGAGTCTTGAGTGAGCAATTTGCCCCTTCCACTATGTTGGGGACACACCTAGAAAGTGCTGTCTATGACGACTTAGTCTTCACCAGACCTCTAATCTATTGGTACCTTGATCTGGGACTTTGCAGGCCCTAGAACTGTAAGCAATAGATTTCTGTTGTTTATAAATTACCTCAAGTATAAGGTATTTTATTATGGCATCTCAAATGGATCATGACCCCAATATTACAGTTGTCTTGATCTTTACCGATTTTGACTGTCTTGAAATCATATAATCATTTACCATGATTGTTTCAACTTTGCTTTTCTTTTCAAAATCATTTTGGTACTCCTTGATATTTTGTGTTTTTATACAAAGTTTAGAATTAGCTTATCAGTTTCTAAAAACATAAAAGTCCTATTGAGATGCTGATTGGGATAGTGTCGAATCTTTAGATCAGTTTGGAGAAAATTGACATCTTCACCCAGTTGAATCATTCTATCCTTAAATACGATTGTATTAGTCATTCTGGGCTGCTGAAACAGACTAGGTGGTTTAAGTAACAGAGATTTATTTTCTCACATTTTTAGAGGTGAAACACCAAGAACAAGGTGTTAGTAGAATTGGATTTTGGTAAGGTTTCTCTTGACTTGCAGACACTTGCAGATAGCTGCTTCTCATTTTGTCCTTACGTGGCTTTTTTATCTATGTGCACATGGGAAGAGAAAGAACTCTCTTGTGTCTTTTCTTCTTTCCATAAAAACACCTTTCCTATTGAATTAAACCCCCACCCTTATGACCTCATTTAACCTAATTACCTCCTTAAATGCTGTATCTCAAAGTACAGACACATTGGAGGTTAGGGCTTCAGCATATGATTTGAGAAGAGGCACAATTCAGTCCATAACATTCCATTTTCTGGCCCCCCCAAAATCATGTCCTTCTCATATGCAAAATACATTCACCCCATCTCAATAGCCCCACTAGTAAAGTAGTTATAGAGAGACCTGAAATAAATTTATCCTGAGGCAAAAATTCCTCTCCGGCTGTGAGCTGGTAAAACCAAGATTTTGTGCTTGCAAAACATAATGGTGGGGCTGGCATAGGATGGATATTCCCATTCCAAAAGGCACGAGTGGGAAAGAAGAATGGGCAGCAGGTCTTAAATAAATCTAAAACTTAGCGAGGCAAATTTTACTGGATCTAAGGCTCAAGAAAATTTTTCTTTGGCAGAATGTTCTGCCATCTGGTCCCGTTGGGACAATGGTCCCACCTTCTGGCCCCACTGGGGCAGTAATCGCACCTTCTTGTCACTACACAGTGCTCCTGCCTTCCTGACCACAGGCAGAAATATTGCTCCTAAGGATCTGGGCTGGTGCAACTGGATTGACTGAAGAATTCGCTACACCCTCTGAAACCAAGGAGGTGGTCAGGTTTCTGAAACTGGTGGGTCGGCAGACTTGACTACTGAGACTATATATCATGAACCTGTGGTGGCAGTGGCAGCCCTATCAATGTCTGAATTGTCCTTAGCGTTACCTTTTCTTACTTTTTAAAGGATAAGGCATGTTCACAGCCAGGTAACACTACTGTTCAGTCCTGGCTTTTGCAGAGGTAGCTAATTAAATACACAGTAATTTCTTCTTGGAATAATTATCCAGGAACAACCCATGATGGTCTTTCACACTTTATTCTTCTTCTTCTTTTTTTTTTTCAATATGGATATACTGAAAATTTTCCAAATCTTCTAATCTGGTTCCTTTTTACGTAACAACTCCTTCTTTAATTCATATCCTCACAAATTTTACTATAAGCGGTAAGGATAACTCAGGCTTTTCTTCCAACACTTTGCCTAGAAATATCCTCAACTAAATATCCAAGTTCATCACAAATAAATTCTACCTTCCACAAAATATTAGAACACCATTCAGCCAAGGTCTTTGCCACCATTTCCTCCAATTTTCAATAACATCTTCCTCATTTCTGTCTGAGACGTCACCAGATCTACTTTATTGTTCGTGCTTCTACCAACATTCTGTTCATGCTGATATATGTATTCTCTAAATAACATACATTTTCTCTATAGCTGTCCTATTTTCTTTCTGAGTTCTCACCAGAATCACCTTTATGATCACATTTCTTGAAAAGTCCCTTCAAGGCAATCTAAGCTTTCTCTAACATGCACCTCAAAATTCTTCCAGCCTCTACTCATCACTCAGTTGCAACGCCACTTCCACATTTGTAGTTATTTGTTACAATACCATTCTATTTCCTGGTACTAAAATCTGTATTAGTCAGCTCAGGCTGGCATCACAATATCAAAGACTAAGTTGCTTAAACAATTTATTTTCTGTTAGTTCTGGAGTCTCAATGTCCAAGATCACAGTGCCATCGGAGTGGGCTTTTGGTGAGAAATATTTTCCTGGCTTGAAGATGATTACCTTCTTGCTGTCTTCTCACATGGCCTTTCCATGCAAGCATGGGAAATGAGGGAGCTCTCTTGTGTCTCTTTCTTTTCCTAGAAAACACCCAGTTCTATTGCGTTAGAGTTCCATCCTTATAACCTAATTTAACCTTATTTACCACCTTAAAGTCCCTGTCTTCAAATACAGTCTTGCTAGGGGTTAGGACTTAAACATCTGAATCCTAGGGGAATACAATTCAATCCATAACAATGATTTACATTTCTAGTTGGTGGATATTCATTAATTTCTTTCATCAGTGATTTAAAGTTTTCAGTATACAGATTTTGTATATATTTTAATTTTGAAGGAATACAGTTGTTCCTAGTATTCCTTATTATATTCCTTATTAGCCTTTTAATGTTAGTAGAATCCTTAGTGATGACCTTTCATTTTTGATATTAATTTGTATCATTTCTACCTTTTGTTTTAAATTAACAGATTTTTATTTTATTGATTTTTCTGTATTGATTTTATGCTTTCTATCCCACTGATTTTTATTCTGATCATTTTTTATTTTCTTTCTTCAACTTACTTTGGGTTTGATTTACTCATTGCTTTCTTTCTTTCTTATGCAAAAACTAGGGACATTGATTTGAATTATTTTTCCTTAAATAAGCATTTAATGCTATATATTTTCTTTTAAACATTGATTTAGCTGTACCTCACATATTTTGGTGTGTTTTTATTTTCATTTGGTTTGACATAATTTCTAGTTTTTCTAGTGAGCTTTCTTAATTTGTATGTTATTTAAAACTGTGTTTATTCAATTTTAAATAGTAAGAATATTTTCAGTATCTTTAATCATTTAATTCTGGTTAATTACATTGTTATTATAGAGCATATTTAAATGATTTGAACTTTTTAAATTTATTGAGCTTCTTTTTTATTATCTAGAATATAGTCTTTCTTGGTAAATGTTCCATGTTTAGTTGGAAAGGATGTATATTTTGCTGTTTTCAGTTAGAGCATTCTGCAAACATCAGTTCAGCCTGGTAAGTTGATAGCGTTTGTTGTTTATGTCTTTTATATACTTATTGATTCTATGTCTAGTTCTTCTATCGATTACTGAGGAAACTGATGACATCTCCAACTGTAATTTTGTGTGTGTGTGTGTGTGTGTGTGTGTGTGCGCGCGCATGTGTTTTAGTTCTATTACGTTTTGCTTCATGTATTTTGGACTTCTGGTTATTGGGGTACGTATACATTTAGGTTTTTAAAAACTCATTGACCTCTTTATTTATGAAACGCTGCTCTGCATCTCTAGTAACATTTCCTGTTCTGAAGGCTATTTTGTTTGATTCTAAGAAACAACTCTACCTTTCATTTTATTAGTGTTTTCATGGTGTATCTTTTATATCCTCTATATTTGAAATAGGTTTCTTGTAGACAGCCTAGAGTTTAGTGTTTTTTTTTTTTTTTATCCTCTGGAAAAAAATGGATCATTTCACT
>NW_012100209.1:2305312-2345636 GCF_000951045.1 Mandrillus leucophaeus | reverse complement strand
TGTGTGTGTGTCTGTGTGTGTGTGTGTCTGTGTGTCTGTGTGTGTGTGTGTGTGTCTGTGTGTGTGTGTGTCTGTGTGTGTGTGTGTCTGTGTGTGTCTGTGTGTGTGTGTGCGTGTGTGTTCATGCACACATGTGAAGTCTTCTGTTTGGTGTTTGTAGCGGTTTTTGATCTGTGAGTTCATAATTTTTATCAAATTTGGAAAACATATAACCATAAGGTAAGAGTAAAGGCAACATACAGAATTAATAATTAGGTGAGAGATGAGGAGAAAGCATGCCATGACAGGTTTGAATTTAAATATACAGTTAAACTTAAAGCTAATCCTGACACAGGAATATCTCGATAAGTAATTGGTCAGAGCCAATTTGATTTAAATTTTATCTACCTCGAACTTGAACTAGGAAATTCAGAATAATTTTCTAGCAAATATGGAAAATTATACTGTCAGATAAATCATACATTTATATTGTTTTTCTTCACAAACCCAATTTTAGTTTTCTGATAATATAAACAACTGGGTGTTTACATTTTAATTATCTGTTTAATTTCTTCAAAAAAGAAGACGTACTTTAGTCTTACCTTTTATTCAAGGCCCTCAATCTCTTATAAAATTTATTAGTTATAATCTTAATAATCCTACTCCTTGCAAATTATACAATCATTAATTCCATGCTCAAAGATAAATAAAGTCACCTTCACCTGATCAACATACAGTAATTGTTTGATATCTTTTATAGGCAAAGATAATTTGAATGAAATAATACATATTGATTTATATCAATTACTGTAAAATCTTTCATATGCTTAATTTACACATTCACAGTCAGAAAAAGTGATTCATGTTTACTATTTTGAGTTCCTGGGAAGATCTCAAGTTGATACTCTATCTTTTAGAATGGGAAACTATTTTTAACAATAAGACTTTTTGCCTGTGAAATGGCTCAGGATCTCAGCCCAAGGAGATTTTTGTAAAACGCTTCTTCAAAAAAATTATAAAATAAAATTATTATTTTTCTTAGGCCTTTAGAAATTTAATTATGTATGTGCTGTGTTCATTTAGGTAGCAAAACAATGTTGCAAATTATAGCAGAGAATCTCAGATTTTCTCTGTTGACAGAAATACGATATATGGTTTTAAATTAAGGTTCAGTATTATGTGTGCCTTGACATCTGGGAAAAACCATGCTGATCTAATGGTCTCAAGTTCCTCTCTTTATGTTCCCACAGATGAGGTCTTTTGGTCAAAATACCCTCTTTATCAAAGGGACTAGGCAAAGTGCCTGCTTATCCCTCAGTAGTAGGCTTCAGCTCTCTGCCTGCCCCTTGAATTATTCAAACAAACCAATAATACCCTCCCATGAGAATGAGTGCTTACCTCACCAACCTCACCATCTAGTTGCTACAAAGTTTGCCTTCCATAGACCTTGTTTGTTCACCCTGTTCCCAAGTGAAATTTCCATGGTGGTTCTACCTCACATGCTATATTCTCTTCCCCCAGGCTGTCACCATATGTGACTAATAAACTGCAGTTTGGCTCATCTGTTCAATGTTAGATGTTGTGTGTTTATAACCTTAGGGTAGAAATCCCTTTCTTATCAATGGAATGAAGAGGAAGTGATCAAAATAGGAAGTATAGGTGGTAAGTTTTTAAAATTGTCTTCTCTTTGCTCGTGTGATGGAAAAACACATTTGTATTTATCCTGTTTCCATCTTATCTCCCTCTCCTTTTGTACTTTTATATTTTTTGGCCTCAGAAATTCCTCAGGGAAGAAAATGGAAATTGTTGGAAGTAAAATTACTTCCCAAAGTTTTGTGAAAGCCTGAGCCATACAGTTGAAGAGAATGAGCTAGAATAAAGGAGGATGGAATTATTTGACGCAGCAGGGATTAAAAAAGAGGTATTTTCTTCAGAGCCTATGGCTTTGAAGTTCACTTAGGAACTCCGAAACTTAGTTTGATTGTCAAATATTCCAAAATATTTGAAAATATTTGTGAAATATATTTCATGTCAAGTCCTGTGATACAGAAGTAGTAGTCATTGGTTTACGTGGACTATGAGGTCTTGGATAGGTATGAAGAGGAGAACAAATAGTCTTCTTACATAATTAAAACCTTTATTGGCCTACTAGAATGAGAACTATGTGTCAGATATAAAGTGATTTAGGTAAAGAAATGGGAATTTCATTAATATACGAGTTTATGGTTTACAACTTCAACAGTTGCAGGCATTAATTCATGTGCTTGAAGTGGCCAATGAACAAGTAACCAATTACCATTTTTTTCTCCTGTGGCAATCTTTTCACATCTGAGTGAAAATTAAGAATTGCAACTGAGCAATTAACTTCTCTATTATAAAAAGATATTGATATAATAGATATCAATAAAATATCAATGCATTGATATTTTAGGTTTCAGTGTCATTATGAAATGTATCACAGAATGAGTTCAAAATATTAATGTCCATTTAATCAATTCCATTTTTTTACTGTATCATTTGCAATGTCTGTAATAAAAATAGTACTTTCTATCATTTCCCATTCCTTCACCCCCTCATGCAAAGTAATATGTTTTTAGACTCCCTAAAGCTTTTCTACATTGAGGTGCGTCAAACTGTAATTCTTACAAGTGTGAATAAAATGTGACAAGAGGATTACCTGGGAGTTTTATATTTGATATTTCACTCATCAACTTTTATGTTAAAATGGCATATTTCTAAAAACTATAAATGTATGAAACCTGCAAATATTAATGTTTTGTATCTCAAAGGTGGAGCTCATTGTAGTAGTGAAATAAACACTGAATAAAGAGTCAGAAGACTGAGATCCATGTCCTGGGGTTTCACCAATTCCCAATCAATATGATCTTAAGTATAATTTCTTTAAGCTTCATTTTCTGCATCTATTCAATGAAAATTCAATAACTGTCTTACTAACCTCAGCAGTTATTGTGAGAATCAAAGAAGATAATGGATATAAAAAAATATTCTGTAATTAGTGAAGTATTCTATAGATTTGGGTTGTTATTATCTATTCCAAATTTTCTCTTTATGGATGAAGAAACAAAACCCTTTATTTTTTAGTCATCCAAGGAAAAAAAAAAAAAACTTGAGAAAATATGGCAGAATAGAACATTTCTACCATCATCCTCAAGGAGAATCATCAATTTTGACAACTACTCATGGATAAAAGTACCATTGTGGGAGTTCGGGGTTTTAGCAGAAATTTTCCAGCACAGTGTTGCAGCAAAAATTTAACAATATACACAATAAGAGAGTAATAACAGTTTTACTTTACTCACATCACCATTCTCCCAAGATGGCACAACACTGTGCTAAGAGCAGCCCATTCAGCTCCCACTAGCCATGTGGAAGACTGCCCAAGAGGCCCACTTTTTTTGCATGTCACCCAGAATACTTAGGTGATTGGCACAGCTATGTGGTTGGAAGAGGCTGAAAGCAGGGATGATGGATCATAGACCCCTCCTAACTGTCTATGGAATCCATTAGAAAGCTCACTCATAAGCTGCTTGAGATGTCTCATCTATGGATTCCCAAAAACTGGACAAGAAGCATTTCAAGTGCCCTATGCACCTCAGCCTTTCTCCCCACGCTATCTCCCTGAGTGTACTGCTGTAGACAACAAATACAAGTATCTCATGCAAGCAGACAACTCAACTATGAGGGATTGGGAGAAGGCACACAAACCTGAGCATTTCTGAGAACATCTCTAAAGAGAAAAACTGGTTAAGGCTATCGCCACACAGCTTTGCTTCAAATAATTGAGAAAAGGCATACAATTTTTAGAATTCCTCCAGGAGAAAACAAAAGGTGTCGAATGAGCACATATATAGAAAAGGTCTGAAAGAGTCTCACAATCCCTAGCTAGGAAAACTAATGAAGGAATTTTGCTTCCAAAGCACTTAACAAACACTGGAAAAGGTGACTGCTTCAAATATTCAAACACCTACACAAAGATACAAAACAGGATAAAACAAAAACCAAAGAACCATGATACTACCAAAGGAACACAGCAATGTTACAGTACTAACCCCAGAGAAAAGGAGATCTACAAATTGCCTGGCAAGCGATTCAAAATAATGTTATTAAGGAAACTCAACAATCTACAAGGGAACAAATAGACAATTCAAAAATATTAGACAACACAACATGATCAATAAGAGAATTTCAATAAAGGAATAGAAATAATCAAAAAAGAACCAAATGGAAATTCAGGAGCTGAAGAAAACAATGAAATTAAACAAAAATGCATTAGAGAGCATCAATAGCACAATTAATCAACAGCAGAAAAAAATCTGTGAACTCGAAAATGGGTAATTTGAAAATATCTAGTCAGAGAATAAAAAGGAACAGAAAACCCAAAAAGTAATGAAGAAAGCCTACAGATTGTATGGGACAGCATTAAGAGAGGTAACTTTTGAATTATGGAATTTTACCAAGGAAGAGAGAGATAGAGAGGTCCAGAAAGCTTACTGAAAGTAATAATAGCTGAAATCTTTCTAAATCTTGAGAACTATATTGCCATTCACGTACAGAGAGCTTAAACATTTTCAAATAGATTCAACCCAAAAAAGACTTCACTGAGCCACATTATAATCCAACTGCTAAACTCAAAGAGAAAGAAGTTTGAAAACAGCGAAAGTAAAGAGGGTGATCCTATACAAGTGAACTCCCATAAGGATATCAGTAATTTCTCAGCAGAGACCTTGTAGACCAGAAGAGGGTGGGATAATATAATTAAAATGCTGAAAGAGATAACAACTGTCAACCAAGATGCTTCAGCCAGTAAAACTATCCTTCAGAAAGGAAGGCACAATAAAGACTTTTCCAAACGAACAAAAGCTGAGAGAGTTCATTACCACTAGAGCTGACTTACAAGAAATACCAAAGGGAATTCTTCAAGCTGACATAAAAGGATACTAATTAGTAACATAAAATTTTATGAAAGCATAAAACTCACTGGTAAGGTACGTACACAGTCAAATTTAGAATATTCCTACTATAATGGTGGTGTGTAAGTCACTTATAATTCTAGTATAGAGGTAAAGGATAAAGTGTTAAAAATAACTATGGCTCTAAGAATTTGTTGTGTATACATAATATAAAAAGATACAAATTGTGACTTCGAAATCATAAAATGTGAGTGAAGGATAAAAGCCTAAAGTTTTTGTAGGTGATGAAAATTAAGTTGTTATCAGCTTAAAATAGACTATCATAGCTATAAGGGGTTTTATGCAGACCTTATGGTAACCATGAAGCAAAAACCTATAGTAGACATATAAAATACAAAGAGAAAGGAATCAAAGCATACCAATACCTAAAATCATCAAATAACAAAGGAAGTCAGCAACAAAAGAAGAAAATAACAAAGAATCTACAAAACGGCCGGGAACAAATAACAAAATGGCAATATTAATTCTCTACCTATCAATAATTATTTTAAATGTAGATCAATTACATTCTCCAACCAAAGACATAGAATGAGGAAACGCATAAAAGAAAAAAAAAAACAAAAACAAGTGCCAAGTATCCGATGCCTACAAGAGATTCACTTCAGCTTTAAGAACACACATAGACCAGAAGTGAAGAATAAAAGGAAAAAGATATTCTATACAAATGAAAACTGCAGGAGAGCAGAGGTCGTTGTATTTTTATCAAAGAAAGACTTTCAGGCAAAAGGTGCAATAAGAGATAAAGAAGGTCATTGCATAGTGATAAAGGAGGGAATATAACAATTGTAAGTATATGTGTACCAACATTGTAGCATCTAAATATATAAAGCAATTATTAAATGACCTAATGAGAGAAATCAACAGCAATACAATTACAATATGACTTGAATAACTCACTTTCAACAATGTATATACCATCCTGACTGAAAATCAGTAAGGAAACACTGGCCACAAACTACACTTTATTTATTTATTTATTTATTTATTTACTTAATTATTTACTTAATTATTTATTTATTTATTATTTGAAACATAGTTTTGTTCTTTTTGCCCAGGCTGGAGTGCAATGGTATGATCTCGGCTCACTTCAGCCTCCACCTCCCAGATTCAAGTGATTTTCCTGCTTCATCCTACTGAGTAGCTGGGATTACAGGTGCGCCCAGCTAATTTTGTATTTTCAGTAGAGATGAAGTTTCACCATGTTGGCCAGGTTGCTCTCAAACTCCTGACCTCAGATGATCTGCCTGCCTCGGCCTCCCAAAGTGTTGGGATTACAGGCGTGAGCCACTGTTCCTAGCCAGAGACAAATTACACTTTAGACCAAATGGAACTAATGAACATACACAGAATATTCTATGCAACAGTGGTTGCATATTTTTTCTCAAGCATACACAAAACATTCTCTAGAACAGATTATATGTTAGGCCACATTACAAGATAAAGATTGAAATTATGTCAAGTATTTTTTTCTGGCTACAATAATACGGAACTAGAAAGAAATAACAGGAGGAAATTTGAAAAATTTATAAATATGTGGAAATTTAAAAATATATTCCTGAATATCCAATGGGTCAAAAAATTATAAAGGAAATAAAAAATGTCTTGAGACAAATTTAAATAGGAACATGTATACCAAAACTTGTCAAATATGGCAAAAGCAGTTATAAAGAGTCTTTTTTGATAATAATGTGCTACATAAACAGAAAAAGCAAAGATTTCAAACAACCTAACATTATACTTCAAAAAACTGGAAAGACCAGAACAAACTAAACTCAAAGTTAGCAAAAGGAAAGAAACAGCAAAGATCAGCACAGAAATAAGTGAAATAAAGACTAGAAAAGCAATAAAAATGATCAATGAAAGTAATAATTTGCATTTTGAGAAGGTAAACAAAACTGAAAATCTTTAGCTAGACTAAGAGAAAAAGAGAAGACTCAAATAAAATTAAAAATGAAAGAGGAGACATTACAACCCAAATAACACAGAAATTCAAAGGGCCATAAGAGATGACTATGAATAATTAAAAACCAAAAAGGTGGATAACCTAAAAGCAATAAATACCTAAAAATATACAACCTACCAAAATTAAATCAAGAAACAGAAAATATGCAGACTAATAAGAAGCAAGGAAGTAATCAGTAAATAAAAAGTTCTCAATAAAGAAAAACAGTACCTGATGATTTCACTGATGAATTCTACTAAACGTTTAAATACGAATACCAATTGTTACCTGTAATCCCAGCACTTTGGGAGGCTGAGGTAAGTGGATCACGAGGTCAGGAGATCGATATCATCCTGGCTAACACGGTGAAACCCCGTCTCTACTAAAAAATACAAAAAATTAGCCGGGTGTAGTGGCAGGCACCTGTAGTCCCAGCTACTCTGGAGGCTGAGGCAGGAGAATGGCGTGAACCCAGGAGGCGGAACTTGCAGTGAGCCAAGATAACACCACAGCACTCCAGCCTGGGTGACAGAGCCAGACTCCATCTCAAAATAATAATAATAATAATACCAATCCTTCTTAAATTCTTACAAAGAATTAAAGAGGAGGGAACACTTCCAAACTCATTTTATGAGGCCATCACTATGCTAATACAAAAACCAGACAAAAATACTATAAGAAAAAAAAATTACAGCCAACAGCTGTTATTCATATAGGTGCAAAAATCCTCAACCAAATACTAACAAGCCATATTTAACAGCAAATTAAAAAGATCATTCTCCACCATCCAGTGAGATTTATATCTGGGTTATAAGGGTGGTTCAACATACATAAATTAATAAAGATGATATTTTGCATAAACAGAATGAAGGACTAAAATCATATGATCATGTCAATAGATACAGAAAAGGCATTTGGTAAAATTTACCATCCTTTAATGATAAAAATTCATTTTCAACAAATTAAGTATACAGGGAATATACCTCATTATAATAAAGGCTATACATGGGAAGACTATAGCTAACATCATACTCAAATGAAAGCAAAGATTTTCCTCTAATATCAGAAACTAGACAAGGATGCCCACTTTACCAACTTCTATTCATCATGGTACTAGAAACCTTAGACAGAGCAATTGGTTAAAAATAAAAGCATCGCTATAAGAAAAGAAGTAAAATTATCTGTTTGCAGATGACACAATCTTGTCTATAGAAAGCCTAAAGACTCCCTCTCCCCTGTCCTGAAAAACCTGGTACAACTAATACATAAAATGAGTGAAGTTTCAGGATCTAAATCAACATACAGAAACCAGTTGTATTTATCTACACAAATAACAAAATGTCCAAAAAAGAAATTAAGAAAACCATCTTGTTTATAATAGCATCAATGGGAATAAAACACACAGGATTGCATTTAACCAAGGAGGTAAAATACGTCTACCCTTGAAACTATAATACATTGGTGAATGAAATTGAAAATAATGCAAATAAGTGAAAAGATATCTCATGTTCATGGTTTGGAAAAATTAATATTTTCAAAATGTCTATACAAATGACATTTCTTATAGAAATAGAAAAAATTTCTGAAATTCATATGGACCCACAAAGAACCTAAATAGCTAAAGCAATCTTGAATAAGAAGAACAAAACCGAAGGTATCAAACTTTCTGATTTAAAATTATATTACAAAGCTACAATAATCAAAACATATGATACTTAGCTAAAAGCAAATAGAAAGACAAATGGAACAAAATCGAATGCCCAGAAATAAATTCATATATATATGAGTTTATATATACAGTCCGTGAATCTTCAACAAGGCGCCAAGAATGCATAATCAGAAAATGATAGTGTGTTGAACACTATCATTGAACAAATGATGTTGGCAGGATTAGATATTCATATGCAAAAAAATCATGAAATTGGATGCCTGTCTTATATGACATGCAAAAATCAACTCATTGTGAATCAAAGATTAAAACATTATATCTGATTCTATATTCCTAGAAGAAAATATGTGGAAAAAGTTCATGATATTGAACTTGGCAATGATTTTTTAGATATGGCACTAAAAGCACACGCAACAAAATCAAAAATAAACCAGGGAAACTTCATCAAAAGTAAAAAGTTTCTGCACAGGAAAGGAAACAATCAACAAAATAAGGGAACATATGGAATATGAGAAAATATTTGCAAACCTATAAAGATTTAATATATCCTATACTTGGTTAATATCCAAAATATAGACGGAGCTCATATAACTCAATAGCAGAAGACAAATCATCTGATTAAAAGTGAGCAAAGGACCTAAAAAAAATTTTTACGAAGAAGAGATATAAATGCCAGCAGGTATATAAAAAGGTGCTCAACATCACTAATATAAGAAATGCATATTAAAACCACAATGAGATATTGTGTTACACTTGTTAGAATGGCTATTTTCAAAAAGTAACAAGGTAACAATTTTTGGTGAGAATGTGGAGAAAAGAGTATCATTATACTTTTTGGTGGAAATATGTTCCAGATATTATGGAAACCTGTATGGACATTCTTCAAAAAATTAAAAAAGAACTACCATATGATCCAGGAACCTCACTTCTGGGTATTAATTCAAAGGAACCATTAGTGGGAATGTAAACTCATACAACCACTATGGAAAACTGTGGAGATTCCTTAAAGAACTAAAAGTAGATCTACATTTTGATCTAGCAATCCCACTCCTGGCTATCTACCCAGAGGAAAAGAAGTCATTTTACAAAAAAGATACTTGCACATGCATGTTTATAGCAGTACAAGTACAAAGCAGTACAATTTGTACAATGTTTATAGCAGTACAAGTACAATTGCAAAAATATGGAACCAAATGCCCATTCGTCAACGAGTGAATGAAGAAAATGCAGTGTGTATATACCATGAAATACTACTCAGCCATAAAAAGGAATGAAAGAATGGCATTTGCAGCAACCTGGATGGAATTTGGAGACCATTATTTTAAGTGAAGTAACTCAGGAATGGAAAACCAGGCATTGTATGTTTTCCCTCATTAAGTGGGAGCTAAGCTCTGAGGATGTGAAGGCATAAAAATGATACAATGGACTTTGGGGACTCAAGGATAAGAGAATATACACTGGGTACAGTGTACACTGCTCAGATGATGGATGCACTAAAATCTTGAAAATCACCACTAAAGAACTTATTCATGTGACCAAACGCCACCTGTTCCCACCCAAACCAACTCTTGGAAATGGAAAATTTTAGAATAATATTTCATAAGTCTTTTGAATATTCTTTACCCTATATTTTATTCTTGCCCCTACATCAATCTCCACTGTTTATGTATAAAGTAAGTTAAAAATCTATCATTTTTCAGTGATTAAATATGTCTTTCATACCATGATTACTGCCAGTTGTCCACTTGCGGCTACTAGAGGAATGAATTTTAAGGAACATGGGCAATTTTTAGTTGCAGGCATAAACACTAATTCCCCAGACTCCCTGAATATAGCAAAGTGATGTCAGGTCTGGATAAAATATGGCAAATGCTTTTGCTATGATTTTGTGCAATCTTCAAAAAGTTTTCTTTTTGTTTATTTTGTTTAACTAGAAAACAGTCTCTCTCAACTTTCTTTGCCATGAATTCTACAGAGCTTAGACCATTATGTAGCAGATAATAAGATTCAATGGATACTTGTTAAATAAATAAAGTCTGGTTTTTATGATGTTAATTGAAACAAGTTATTGTTACTAAAAGTCTCTTTTGTGTACTAAAGAAAAAATATGGTTGATAAACTCAAATATGTTGTGGATCGACAATTTCATAAATGATACTGGGGGATGCGTAGAAAAACAGTTCTTTCATGAGATTTTTTTTGTTGATGTCTAGAGAAGTGGAAGATGGAGTGGGAAGAGGCATGTGAGGAAGAAATATGAAAATTCAAATTTTATAATGAAAAAGAGCAAAAATTTACTCTGTAGGCCACAGAGAGCAAGGGATTTCTGAAGGAGATAGAACATATGTGGACAGGAAATACTAATGTTAGCAATAGAAGAATTATAGGAGATTTCTGATACAAGGTATTTGCAAATAAACAATGAAAAGTACTGAAAACTGAAGATATAGAAAGAAACACATTTAGAGTTCTACAAAGAAGAATTTCTCAAAGTTTTTTCTTTTAATATACCAAAATTGTTGTGTTTTCTACATGAACTTGTCTTCCATATGAAATGCAAAGCAGTATTAAGTTACTTTCTTGGTTTTATGCCTTTCAATAAAAGCCGAGGCCTCACTGGATAAAGAGTATGGCATTTGAAATAAAATTCTAGCCCAGTTGGTTACTTAACCTCTTGGAAACTCAGTTGCCTCCTCTTCAAAGCACAGATATAATCATGAGGTTTACTGAGATGATTGGATGCCTAAGTACTCAGCCTAGTGGCTTGGCATGTGATCTTCCCTTTCCCTCCTTCCTTCCTATTTCCCTCCTAATCACTTTCTTCTCTTTTCTCTCATTCTTTTTTTCCTCTTGCCTGCCTTCCTTGAAGAAAGGAAAACTGCTCTGTACATAAAGGAACTTAAGAGCACTAATGGAAAATTCGATTTAACTATAATTTATTCTCAATGTCCCTAATATTCCCTTGGGTATCCCTTAATACGGAAGCAAAAGCAATATGTGGTGCGGTCCCTCTATAATATTTGGGAGGAGTCAAGATTTATGCCCATATCACAAAGAGCCATATGTAAAGGAGAAAATCCTGAATTAAATAGAAGCAAGTGTCATATAGTACAAAAAATAATGTCTGTGGCCTCGTGAGGAGGCAGCAAGACTGATCCTACCGATCAGTTGTAGTTAACAGCAGACTACCAGACTAAGACTACCAGATTAAGGCACTCTTTTCAGGAGCATCACTTCTTCTCTTAAAGAATAAGAGAGGCAATTTTTACACAACTCCTTTATGGCATCTCTGTATTGGACTATGGTCTCATTTGTGCTTCATACTTATAAATAAAATAAGATGAATTATGTTAAGTAAATACTTGAACTGGAAAAGGATATACTTATTTTGAAAGGGTTTTTTAAAGAATGTAAATTTACTTAATCTGAAATTTCTAGAATCATACAGAATTGTGGAATAGGATAGTTACAAGATTATCACAAAATTAAAACATTCTGGTTGAAAGAAAATTTATGGTTTTTTTCTACTTTATTACTACTCTCATCACTTCACTTCTGATAGTAAATATGTGGGGTTTTCTCCCTCCATACCAAGCAATTCTCCACTTCTCCTGTGACATTGACTAGGTGTTCTAATAGAATTTAACTCAGTTCTGACACTGTCCACCTGGAGTTAGTGCCAGATCCTTCAGGCTAAAGATTCAGCCCTGCAAGACTTCCTCCACTTCAGATACCAACTGCAAGTTCAGGTTCTCACCTGTGATTCTGGCTAGAAATGGAAGGTTCTCATCTCCCTCTCATGTAAAATAATTTGTCAGAAGGGCTCACAGAACTCAGGAAAACAATTTGCTTACCAGACTATCGGTTGATTATTAAAGAATACAACTCAAAAACAGCCAGATGGAACAGAAGCAGAGGGCAAAGTTTGGAGCTTCCATGCCCCTTTCAGATGGCCACCTTCCTAGCATCTCCATGTGTTCAGCAACCGGAAGCTCACCAAACACTTTTGGTTAGGATTTTCATGGAGGGCACATTACTAGCCATGGTTGATTAAGTCACTGGCCATTAATAATTAACTCAACCTCTAGTCCTTCACCCCTTTCTGGAGGTCAGGGGTGAAGACAGGTGGGGAGAGGGAAAGTTCTAATCATTTAATCACTTGCTTGGGTACCCTGGCAACTAGTCCTCACTATGGGACAAAAGAAGGTGACAGCAGAGCCCAAATCTATATTTTGTTATGTAACACCAGTCCGGAAGAGTAAAAATGAAGTATAATGCTAGAGAGATGAGATAATTTTGATATTTATTTCTGTCCTTCTTTCAAACCCCATGTTATTGGCCAAAGAGTGTCAGCTTA
The DNA here is from genome assembly GCF_000951045.1 of Mandrillus leucophaeus. Taxonomy (NCBI): domain Eukaryota; kingdom Metazoa; phylum Chordata; class Mammalia; order Primates; family Cercopithecidae; genus Mandrillus; species Mandrillus leucophaeus. Next base: position 2,332,698 of record NW_012100209.1, on the reverse strand, counting down.
AAATTAAACTTCCATCCCTAGGGAAACTTCTGCTATCTTAAGGAAAAAGTAATTGAAAATGAAAAATAAGACTTTTGCGTTTTGTTAGTTTCCTATCTCTGCTATAAAAAGATTTGAATATTTCATTAGACTTCTCACCCCAAGGATGTATCATGCTTCTTCTTAGAGGACATTGCAGCTGTTACAGTGTTTATGTCTAGGGGAATATTAAGATATATGAACGTAATTATCAGGTTCGAAAGCACCTTAGTAGAGTCTGAGATCTCACAAAATATGCAGAGACCCAGTGCATCAACATCCCATATTGGGAAGAATTGAAGTACGCATACATAGACCTTCTCTGCCAATCTAGACTAGCTGTTAGAATATTTTTTTAACCCAAACAACTGCAAGCATGCAGCAAGAATTAAATATCCAGTTTTCATTCACACAACTTTTATTTCATGCTTCCTGCTTTACTATTCAAGCATGTATGAAAATTGTTTTGGAGCCTAAATGGTGTGGTCTGTGTGTTAGCTCTCCATGTGGCATTGTAACAGAATCCTATGCCCTCTATAAAACCACCGATACTGGATATACACACAATGTTAAAAAAAAATGTTACTCAGAAGGTCAGGGGACCCACAAAAACAGATGTTCTGGCTTAGGGATCATCATTTAACTTGTTGGTATTACATCACTATTTTGTCATCTGGATCCAAATAGAAATCATGGCAGTGCCAACACTTTGTTAATATTCTGGGGGTAGATGAACCAGCAGCATGCCTCATCTGGTTAGCTTTGAGAGAAGCTAGCAGCTAGACTTCTCATTAACTAGGTATGACTTGGCTTGCCACAGGGTTGGGAGGCATTTTTAAAGCTGAGTTACCCCTGTAACAAATGCCAGATGCCAGGCTGGATTTATAAACATGCGCCAGGTTTCAAATAAATCTGGTCGAACTTGAAAATATTAATGTGCTGCATTGGAAACTCTGTGTTCTACTTATTTTGCTTTCCAAAGCTTCACACATGAGGTTTAAGTAATGAACTCCTGGGACTCCGGAGTGGGAGAGTGGAAGGAGAGCTAAGGATGAGGTGGGGATGTGATTTGACAGGAATGGACCTGCTCTATGTAAGGCAAAGAGGTTGTAGTGCAAAGACGGAACACTTCTCTTTCACTAAAAAAAAAAAAAAAAAAAAAAAAAAAAAAAAAACTTTGGCGTCCTAATGGATCGTTTTTATTAAATAAGAAGGGTTTATCTCCTATTCTCTCAATGCTAAGCAGTAGGGGGTTGGGAGCTATGAAACATGAGTTGTAGACTTTGCTTTTACCCACCTTTCTGGGTCTCAGTGTTACCACATGCAAAATGAATATAGTAATTCTTATCCTACCTATAGCACAAAAGTTTTAATGATTAAATGAATGAGATAAAACTGTGAAAGTTTTGTCACTCTGAAGATCCTCTGGAATATTTCAGGGATGCAGTTGTATTCTCTATAAATATCTACTTGATTCCATTGTTATATATGTTTTGAAATATTACTTACATTGTCTTTTGATTTTACATTGTTACTAAGATGGGATAATGTTTGAGATCATCACTGAATTTGAGTATATGCATCCTGTGCTTTGATTTACCTTTTGCTTTTCTTTCTTTCTTTGAGACAAGGTCTTACTCTGTTGCCCAGCTAGAGTGCAGTGGCCTGATCACAGTTCACTGCAACCTTGACCTCCAGGACTCAACTGATCCTCTTGCCTCAGCCTCCTGAGTAGCACGGACTACAGGTTCATGCCACCATGCCTAGCTAATTTTTGTATTTTTTTGTAGAGACAGGGCTTTGTCATGTTGGTCTTGAACTCCTAGACTGATCTGGCACTTCTAGACTCAAGCAATTCACTCCCCGTTGGCCTCCCAAAGTCCTGGGATGAGGCGCTGTATCTGGCCTGATTTTTCATACATGGAAATAACAGAGTAAACATTTCAAATGGAATTTTTTTTTGTATTAAAAAGATGTTCAATATTTGTAAATGAAAGTCTTCCTCAGAACATAATACACTGATTATTTCATATAGGGTATAGTATTTTAGGACATCAACTAAATCAGGGTTAAATTCTGGTTTTGCATTTTGTGGTTGGGTGACATTGAGAAAGTAATTAAGAACTCTGTACCTCAGTCTGCATATCTGTGAAATGGGGATATGTTTTGAAGTTAAAAAGATGTGATGCATAGAAAATATTTAGTATAGTTCCCAGCTTATAGAAAGCACACCAAGAATGTCAGCTGTTAATATTGGTTATTATTTATAAGTCTGATGAGCAACTAAGGCAGGACGTTTAAGTACATTTAATGTAAGCCACAAAGTTAGTGGCAGAGCTAGAATTTGAACTCCCAGTAGCCTGGCTCAGAATAGCCTGCTTTTAATTATTTTACCCCTCTACTAAGTTACTGTTATATTAAAATTTTCTTACAAATACATTTTTAGAAGAGCATTCAATGCTCAATACATTCAATTCTGGCTAACAGACATATTTTATAACTTCCATTCCGAAAATAATTAGGATAAGTTCTTTCCAAATATGCAATCATGAGGTGGGGAGGGAGGGGAGGGATTGCATTAGGAGATATACCTAATGTAAATGACGAGTTAATGGGTGCAGCACACCAACATGGCACATGTATACATATGTAACAAACCTGCATGTTGTGCATATGTACCCTAGAACTTAAAGTATAATAAAAATAAATAAATAAATATATATAATCAGCATGATAGCTTTGGTGCAAAAGACAAAGAGACTTGATAAGTATTTAAATTTAAGGTTTACCTATTCTGTTTATCCTTTCTACTTAACACTATGCTTTCAGGTTACAAAGGTGAGTAGTACATGGTCACTGTATGAAGTTCAGTGTGTTGGGGACACAGAATGAGAATCAATGTCTTTCCAGTGCACCCACTGTTCTGATGGTGCTGTCACAGAATTTCAGAGAAGAGACACTTGAATCAGTGTCATCATAGGGTTGGAAAAGGGTCCAGAAATACTCATAAATTAGAGGATGCCTGAGCTGAGTCTCGGTGGTTGAAAGGGTTGGGGAAGATTTCCAAGCAAAGAAACTGGGAAAACAAGGTGTAAAGGCCTGAAAAAGTCTGGCAAATTCAGGAGTGAATATGTGTCAGAATGACTGGTAGGCAGCGATGCTTTCTGGATGTGGTAAGAAAATGGACCATCCAGGTAAAGAAATACATAAAAGGATATGGGTTCTGTTTTGAAGGCAGATCTTTGGCAAGATAATTCTGATAGTGAATGAATAAAGATAAGAGAGGCATAGCCAGAGGTGAAAAACAAAACAAATAAGTGAAAAAATAAACAAAAGCAATAAGGATGTTTCTACCGTAATCCAGGTAAAAAAAAGTGATGATGGCGTGGACTAAAGTGGTAGCAGATGGGATACAAACACGGGGCAGAAGCAGAGAGAAATTACAACTGGCATGTGAGGAAGTATACTGGATAAAAGATGACTCACAAATTTCTGGCTTGGGCAACTCAAGACACAACCTGTTCCTTAATACCTTTTAGGCATTTGTTTTTTCTAATTTATGTAACTACATAATTGGTTTGGTGCCTAAAATTTGAAGAAAAAAAAAAAAGTATTGTGTCTTAAGGCAGTTTCCAAGAAAACATGTATCATTAGGTATCACGTTCAGAAATCTGAGTGACATCTTACTTCATCTATCTACTCCCAGACATATTAGTGCTTTTCCTTCTGCTTTAAAATTCAATTCCATCATTCTTTCAACATAAAGAACACCCAAACAAAATGTGATGTTTGCGGTAAAAACTAATTTTTTTGGATACTAAGCACTGAATTGAAAAGATGTAGGTACAAACCTTCACACTGGCATAATGTAATACTTCAGCTGAATCTTAGTTTACTTCTCTGGACTTCAGTTTCTTCATTTGTAAAATGAGTATGTGTTGGTTTAGAATTTTGTTCTTAGTTATTGGGGTGCACAGAACTCTTTGAGAATATGAATAAAGATAAGAGGAGCGTGACTAGAGGTGAAAAACAAAACAAATGCACAAACATAATCAATAAGGAGGTTGTTGCTGTAATCCATCCAGGTAAAAATAATGATGACCTGAATTATCTAGAGAAACAATCATACCTATGTGTCAATGAATGCTGCACAACTTGAGAAGTGTCCCTGTACCCTTTCTGACGTCTGTTCGTGAATGCCAAAATAAACATCTCAGACGTAGATGATCTACAAGGTCCTTCCTAGCAATCTACACATATTTACAGACAAAATCAAGGAATAGGAAAACAGACGCAAAAAGAGTAGAGGAAACTGGCCTGTTCCTATCTTGCTAAAATCACTTACCTTGAATTAGTACATTAAATCCTAATGCAAATTATACAATCATGTTATTGTAAGTCTTTGTCGCTTGACCAGTTGGATAATGTGCGTCTTTCTATAAATTATTTCTTAAGGTAAAATCTATCTTCATGTATCTAAATTAAAAGCTAGTCAAGCCAAATAAAATAAAACCACCAAACCAAAACAATTTTTTCTTTTCTACGACAAAGGAAAATTGCTTTTCTTCACGTGGATATTTATGTTGCCTTAAGAGCACTTCTGATAAAACTATCTGAAAGTATTTGTGACAGTTTGTACTATGGAGATATACATTCAGGCTGTGCTATATATGTATGTTTGATATGCAAGGAAAAATACTGAGAAGCGCTTTTGTATTTTGTTTTCAGGCCTGATTAATCTGTCCTTATGCATTCTTTTAATTACAAATGTTACAAATAATAACTGTAGGCCGGGCGCAGTGGCTCAAGCCTGTAATCCCAGCACTTTGGGAGGCCGAGATGGGCGGATCACGAGGTCAGGAGATCGAGACCATCCTGGCTAACACAGTGAAACCCCATCTCTACTGAAAAAAAATACAAAAAACTAGCCGGGCGACGTGGCGGGCGCCTGTAGTCCCAGCTACTCGGGAGGCTGAGGCAGGAGAATGGCGTAAACCCGGGAGGTGGAGCTTGCAGTGAGCTGAGATCCGGCCACTGCACTCCAGCCTGGGCGACAGAGCCAGACTGCGTCTCAAAATAATAATAATAATAATAATAATAATAATAACTGTACCTGTCAGGCTGGAAAGACTTTCCGGAGGATTTTGAGTTTACAGGCCTTACATGTAAACTTATGTTTTCTTCATTACTTAACAAAATAACAATGTGTGTTTATTTAGATCTCCAAAGCATCCAGCTATGAATCATTTTTCCAACTTGGGAATTTTCAAATTGAACCACTTTTAAACAACCCATATCAAGTTCTTATTTGGTTATTTCTTTGGTAGACTAAAGTCTAATCCTCTCTCTAAATCTAAAGTTAGTTGCAACTTTGATAGGATGTTTGACTCTTGAATAAATATCATAAACAACTACAGTGACCGAATTATGTATGAATTTCAAAAGTTATATTTAGTACAGGTTTCCAGCAACTGTTTTAGTAAGTTTAGCACACTGTGGTTTTATTTCAAGTGGAAAATGCACTTGGTTCCTCAGGATTCCCAGGATTTAAAACAGTCAGTGAATCAACAAAACAAAGCAAGAAAAATCACATTTTTTTGAGGAATAAACAATACGTATAAGATTATAAAAATCAACAAAAAATGAAAACTATTTCTAAAAACTCTTTTATATTTAATTATTCTAATTTCAAGTACAAAAATAAGCCATATGATACATTAACTTTTTTTATTCTGAACATGATGTACTTGGCTTTGCAGAGTGGCAAAGGTAACATTTTGCAAACATCTGGATACAATCAGTGTTTGGAAGGTATAAACTTAGTGGCTAAGACACTAAGGTTTGAATCCATCTCTGTGGAGTCTGACAGAGATGGATTCAATTATTGACTCTATCTCTTGCTGATTCAGTTTCTGAAAGAGGACAAAGGACAAATTACTTAATCTGCATGTAAATTTTGTTTTTTCTTTTCTTTCTTTTCTGTTTTCTTTTTTTTTTTCAGAAAGAAGTTGTTGCCCAGGGTGAAGTGCAGTGGTGTGGTCACAGCTCTGGGCTCAAGCGATCCTCCTGCCTCAGTCTCCTGAATAGCTGGAACTACAGGTATGGGCCACCATGGCAGCTAATACTTTTATTTTATGTAAAGACAGGGTCTTGCTATGTTGTCCAGGCTGGTGTTGAATTCCTGACCTCAAGCGATCCTCCTGCCCCTACCTCTCAGAGTGCTTGGATTAAAGGAGTGAGCCATTGCTCCAGGTCCAATATTCTTAACTGCAAAGCAAAATAATAATTTCTCTTCTTCATAAGACTGTTTAAAGGATGAAGTGAAATCATGGGTATTACACTGTTTTAATGGCTCTATGTGACTTTAATGTGTTTGAACGGCCTCTACTTCACTCCGTCCATCCCCCATTAGAAAGTAAACTCTATACACAGAGACATTTTATTTTTTTCACCATTACATTTCTCAGAACAGTACTTGGCATATTGTGAGTGTTTCATCAATTGTGAATCAATGAATGAACACTGAATACCAGGCTGAAAGAACTTTATTTTATTTTCTACAGCAATGAGAGCCACTGAAAGTTTTTAAGTGCATGTAGAGTTAAGAAGTGGTAGCCAAATAAGATAGTAAAAAATATAAATCTAACAAAGTATGTAATAGATGGTAGGGAGATAGGGTGGGGATCAACAGCAGAGGGAGGAATACGTGCTTAGAACTCATTTCATACAACATTAGAAAAATAAAAGTGAGTTTCAAAAATCTTCACCCTAAAATAAGTAGCTCCACATGCCTTTCTGGTCCTGGTAGCTTAAAGTGAACTCACCATTACTAAAATTTCTCTCGAAGAGCTCACCTTCAATCCTTTCTTATACATTAGAAAGGAAAATGGTTGCATGGGAAGAGTATGACCTGTGCTGAGTAGAAGTCTACATGGATTCACCATTCTTCCCACTTAGGAGAAATAGGACAAATGCTGAAATGGCATTTATCTAGGCATACTGTCATCTTCCTTTTGAAATTTACACATCCACCCTGTTCCAGAATGACCTTTATTAACTTGGATTTGTGTGATCAAAGATGATGGGCCATGTACAGCCTTGCTCATGCTCTAAGCCAAAAGTGAAGTGCCCTTGGGATTTCAACAGGAGCTCTGAATTTTGAGAACTATGCCGCATTCAGGACAAGATGAATAATGAGTCATGCTGAGTAATTGGCTTTCTTATTTTCAGAGTCTGTAAAGGGAAATACATACATATAGTACTGCTTGGATACGAAATTAAAGGTTTTCAGCTAGGTCAGTTAACTTACCATGGCAGATATACACCGACTCTCAACAACAGGTCTTTCTTGCTCCTAAATTTGCCTAAATAGAGAATTCCTTTCTTTTTCTGGTAAACCACAGGGACTGCACTCTTTTGGAAAATGCCTTCTTTCACTAAACCTATTGTAGCTAAGTTCATTTCATCCTTTGCATCTCTAAAAAGAATTGAAAAATGAAAGGACACATTTTAGTGAGTGTTTTTCTTATCATTCCACAATTTGCTATATGGTCCTTGTTCCATTGACATAAATAAAAGATCGTTTCTCTCTCTGAGCTTGCTTACTGAAACTCTCACAGCAATGACTATTCCATCCCATGGAAATCCCCTATCCACTGGCACTTCCATTGTTTCTTTGCTAATTATCATCAGCTCATATTCATATATTCACATTCCTTCCTTCCCAGATTAGATTTCATGGAACATCATCAAATCTCCTCCTTTCAAGCTGTTGTCACTCTCTTGCCCTTTGACCTCTATTATACTCATCAGAAAAACTGTCAACCTTTTTTCAACCTAATAGCCACGAGCTGTATGCTTGCATCTGAGTAGTTGAGACTTCTGCACATAATCTTACTACCCTTCTGAGCAGCCCCACTTTAAATAGATGGACTTCAAATTTCAGTTGACCATTCAGCAGTGTCTGGAAAACCCACTGAATTTGTATTTCCGTTCCCAAATCTTGGGAAGATAGGTAAAATCATTATTTTACTTCCCAAAAGTAAAAATTCATTATTTTATTTCCCAATCTTTGTCTCAACATCTCCTCTCTGCTCATTATGAGCTGATTATCTCAGCAGATATCTCAGTCATCGTGACATATTGGATACAAATGGTTCATCTTCTTTCCACAAAATCTATAACCTCCTTGCAACTATATTGTCTTTGTGCTCTCTCTATATATGACAAAGAATCCCTGCTTCCCATAAAGACTTTGATCTACCAGGGATCAGAATCTCATCCCTTCATCTACCCAATGACTTTACTCCAGCAATTACTCCTCCTCCTCTTTACCACCCCATCTCTTCTGCAGGTTCAATTTCTCTTTTTCTATCGAATCAGTTCCATGACAAATACCCTCAATAATCTCCTCTCCTTTGTTCTCATGGTGTCCCCAGCTAAAGCCAGCATCTATGCAACCCATAACAGAAAACTTCTTGGAAGAGATGTCTTCAGAAACTTTTGTAATTTGCACCTTTCATTCTTTATTTTATGGCTTCAATTTGTAAGTAGGATAGCTGAATCGAACATATAGAGTTTAAACTTTAATAAATTTTGCAAGCCTGACTTTCATGAAGATGATATTAATGCGTATTCTCACCAAAAAGTCTTATTTCCACTACATTCTTGCTGTGTTGAAAGATTTAATAAAAAATCTATTCTCTTGTAGTGTGGTAAAAGTGCTGTGATTATGTATTATAGTTTTAAAAAGAGTTTTAATAGGAATTAGACTAAGTTAAGTTTTACATTAAAATACCTTGATTTACTTCAAATTTTATTCTTTTATACTTGAGAAACAATGACAATAATTCCAATTTTTTTTTATATTTGAGAAACAATTACAAAGAATGTGTGTTTTTCTTTTATCCATTTCTGAAAATAATAGCACAACCCAAGGAAGATTGCCTACATATGTTCAGATCCTTTGCAACCTGTATTTTTCAGCATATGCCCTAAGGTTATAGCTTTAGAAAAGTGTAAATTACTTTATTCAACAAGAATAACTAATTCATCTTCATCCGGTAGCATGAATGCTAATGAGCTTGTAAGTATATTTGATATTATAATTCCTCAAGAAGCTAAAATACAAAATTGGTTTACCAAATTTATATTTTAGTTTGTTGTGCTTCAAAACATAATTAGCAATTGTATCTGTCAGCCCACAGATTACTTGGGCCCAGTTAGTGTGTTTGATAAATTATTTTAATAACACTGAAAGACATTAACTTAATAAAAATATGAAACTTTGCTTAGCCATCTGAATAGCTGATGGTAGCATCTGTGGAGTTTGTAATCCATTTTTCACATCTAATAAATTTGACTATTTACTTGTTTGGTTGGATAATTGCAAATGATAGTTGAAACAACCTTTTAAAGACATCTAATAAATTTGACTGTTTACTTGTTTGGTCACATAATTGGACATGATAGCTGAAAACAACCTTTTAAAACAAATCAAACATCACAATTTCATCATCTTTTATATATAAAAAATTTCATTGTGCAAAATCAGTCTTGAAAGTTGTTTAATAAATGATAATATTTGTCTCAATAAGATTATACAATCTTTTCAAAATTTCTTTTTGAAGGACATTGCACGTTTTATTTTCTATGATGGGACCATATCAAAATCCCTAAGCACTCTCAGAAGAACATATATTAAAATTTGAAAAGTAATGACAATTAGTGACAGAATTTTCAGAAGGTTTCCCTGGACAAACACTTGGTTATAAGCCTACAGTGATTGATATTCCAGTGAAAATTTTACAGCTTTGAAGACAACTAAATCACAAACAACATTGGAAAAAATTTAAGAAATACAGAAAATTTAAGTGTTGATGAGTCAGTGAAGCAAGTATAAGAACTTAAAAATTATTCCTCCACTTTAGAAAATAGTTTTTCATTATTAAACAAAGTTGAAGATGTACATCATTTCTTGTTACTCAGAAAGTCTATCCATGGGATTCACCCACAACTGTGTATTTTCACTAGCATATGGGTAAGAAATTTCACAGCCATTGTTTGAATATAAAAAAATGAACCAAAAGTGAAGTCCATAAAAAGTTGAAAGAATAAAGAAAACTTTTGCTTCAGTATAGTCAATATAGAAATAGAAATACTACCTAGTAATGAAAATCAATGTGACACACCTACATGCAACATTAAAAATAAAAATCAGGACATGATGTAGAACTAAAGTGCTGATTTTATAAGATTACATAAAATAGGATTCCATTTGCATAAATATCAAAAATATTCAAGTCAAGAAGCATTCTGTTTAGGGATATAAATGTACTTGGTGAAACTCTAACAATAAACAAGAGGAAGATAAAACACAAAATTTGGAATAGTGGAAGAAGTGAAAGAGTGGAACAAATAAAAGTGGTTGTGGATATTCAGGTGTGTATTGTATTTTTACTATATACCTTGGCTATGATTTGTAAATCTTACTTTGTGTCTATTTAGTATTTAACAAAAATAAATTTTCAGTTGCCCAACTGAACATTTTAGGAACTAACCATTGGGAAAAAAAACTCTTGTTTTCAATGTACATCTTGGCTCTGTAATTTTATTGCTTTAGTTAGGACTCCTTTGGAAATCAACTGAGCAAACTCAAAAGGAGGTAGGATACATTCTAAAAATACTGATGACTCTGGCAAATTATGTCCAACCAGGCTTTATGGCGCCTAGAACTGAGACATAACACATTATGAATGCGGCAGATATCCTTCTCTTTCTTTCTCTTCTATCTCCTTTTCTCCCTCCTGCATGTCTTCTGTGCACACTCTTGGGTTGCCTCTTCTGCTATACCCCCTACAGACCATCTTCCTCTGCTCATCTACAGTTTCCTTTCTGAGTATACTGACTCAGCTCCCATCATTACATGTCCTTTCTTAAATGTACCTCCTTCAGTTGTCAACAATCTTTCTTGTATTTTTAGTATAATCCTCAGGAAACAGAATCTGATTAGTTACTGCAGAGACATCATTTGTACTGACTATCAGTCAACTGTCTGCCATTCATTCAATTAGGTATGGCTAGCACAAAAGTGAATACCCAATAGAGGCTTAGATCTGGACAGATTTTCTAAGAAGAGAATGTGAGGTAGGGAAGCCACTTCAAAATTAGCCTTATACATTCACATTTATGTTACACTGAGCCTTATGCAAGTTTCTCCATTTGGGGCATGTGGGGCTTCCAACCTGAGCTAAATATTCCCAAAAATAAATGAACATTTTCCTAATGGATGTTGTGGTCTCTTTTCCTTTCTGCATTTCCATTCTCCAGGGTGATGTTTTGCTACTCTAGCAAGAAATCAGAAGAATGACAATTGGATTGTCCCCCACTGAGATGACAAATTCCTTGATAAAGTGTTTTAGGTTTCAAAGAAATGTCCCGCAGCAAATGCTTCCTGCCTAATGTTAACCTCTGCTTTTCCTTTCCTTTACACAAGTTGGTAGTAAGATGGAATTGGTGAAATTCCCATACTACTTTTCTCTTCCCTGTAGACCTCCTAGATCATGTCAATTTGATGGGCCAGATTATCCATTTAACTTGTCCCTATGTGCTGCAGGAACCAAAAAGGAACCATTGAAAATATATGCATGGAGCAGTCACTTCTAACTCTAGAAAAGAAAGCCATTGTAGGTAGAATAGCATATTTCTTCCTGTGTCTGGATATACTCTCTTCTGGACTCTGTTGTTTATATTTATGGAACAGGAGTCTACAAATTGCATTTATCAGCCTCTCACGTCTGTTGGATTCTTGTTAGGTTCTGCCAATAGGAGGCACTTGAGGGAGAAGTTAGTGGGAGAGCAAAATTTTCTGCTTCTGACTTCAGTACTGGGGTGGTTGCACTGGGAGTGGGGAAATTCTTGACTTTAAGAACATGGGTAGGGGCCACCCCTTTCTGGTAGGTTCTAACTTTGACAAACCTGATGCATCTTCAGTAATCCAGGACTGATTATGAGTGTCGCCAACAGCACAGTGGCAGGTGCAGGCAAATGTTCTCCAGATGAGTGGTTTTAATTGCTTTGTATCAAAGAAGTGCCACCTCTTATTCTTTTCTGTTTCTTTAGCTCCCTCCACTTCACCTACTTCTCTTTGTTCTTCTTGTCCTTCCAAAATTTATGTAGATAATTCCTTGTGTTAAATTCATTCTGTTTTAAATACTTGGGGTACTTTTTGTTTTCCTTGCTAGACCCATACCCATACACTGCCACTATCATTTTTGGCTCCAATTAGGCCAAAGCTTCTGCATTGCTACTTTGCCCCAGGCTGAGAAGGAAGGCCATCTGTCTGCGTCTGGGAATAAACATTTGAGAGCGACACTAGGAACCTGAGAATGCTTTGTGGTTGTGCACTTCACAGTGTCACCTCATTCTGTAAGGACTCTGGATTCTTAGGAAAGAAAGCCAAGTACTGTATATATATATGCACACACACATACATACATACATATATATATTCATTCTTAAGAAAACCGTAGCCACATTTTTGAAATAAAGTCATTGTTAATTCTTACAGTGTAAGGTTGATCTTTCAAACATTAAAATGGAATATTTTTCACACATGGCCTATTTTCAATTCCATGAAATGTGGTTTCATAGTAGAATGATTGTTGAAGTGGTTAGAATGCTTTTCACTCTAAGTTGAATCTCTGTGCTTGACAATAACATTTGATGCAATTAAAAATTTGAAGACATTTAAAACATCAGTTTCAAAATTTGGCCATAAAAATAAACCACTTCAAGACAAGAATTAATGAATTGTTAATGACTCCCTCTAGAGGCACGAACAGTCAGGCATAAAATTTAGAGATGATTGTCCCTGTTTTTGAAAAATCTATTCCAGGGCTCTACTTTAGACTATTTTTAAAGTCTAATTCCATCTAAGTTGGTAACCACCAATCACTTCCCACTGTATATGATTGTAACCCTTATGCACTAAGACAAGTTCTAAAACTAACATTTGAATGTGATTTTCATGTCCTTTGCTCTTTTTCAACTTTAAAATTGTGCGTGTATCTTTCTATCTCTGCTGGACAAGTGGGACTAGGGAAAGCCACAACAAAATTCTATTTGTGAGCAAGTGTTGGGAAAACATAAAAAACATGAATGTTACAGAAGCTGGTAACTACTTCTTCACTCTTTTCACAGACCCATCCAGAAAGAGTTTACAAGAGAGCATATTTCCAGAGAGATGTATTTGTAAAGACATTCTGGAATTATATTCAAGTACATGAGACTCTTTAAAGATATGACAGTCTCTTAATACAAATGCTTCTGAATTCCCAAACGCTGTGCTTGAAAAAAAAAATTAAAGTCATAAAAATCAGAACTGCAAAAATAGTGACATGAAAATGAGGACCAATGAATAAGAGCTTAAACTGGGCCTGAGGCAGGAAGAATTGTCAAGGTTTATAAGCACAGTCAGATCATTAGAATTTCACCGGATTCAACTTCAAAATAAATGAATGGGGGAATGACTGCTGGAATCATTAAAATTTTCCATAATGATGACATATTTTTGTGTGTAAACTTGAGGCCAAAACTAAGAAGCTAAAAACAAACAATGAGTGAAGCTTTGGTCTATTGCTGTAGTCTCTGAAAATATATTTGCTACTTATTAAGTGGAAGTGGATCATTATAAAGGTCTTCATCCTCATTGTCTTCATGTTGAGTGGAGGCTGAGGAGGCAGAGAAAGAGGAGGGACTGGTGGTGTTTCAGAGATGGCAGAAGCTAAAGAGGAGGAGGAGATGGAAGAGGGAGCAGGAAAGGCAGGCATACTTGCTGTAACTTTATGGAAATACATAATAATTTCTGCCTGATATTTTTTGCTTTTTCATTAAAAAATGTTTCTATGTTAATACCAATCCTTCTTCTATCGTTTCAGTACCTGTATCATATATAGAAGGGTGCATGTAATAAGATAAGCCAAAAGCAGCCTTGAATAACCTGAAACATTCTCCCTGATCACCTAATGTCAATTTATTTATTTATTTATTTATTTTTGGGTACTGCTTTTGTGACTTCCTTACCATCTGACACTGGTTTGGAATCACTGAACTTCATCAACTCATCATCTTCTGTTAATTCCTCTGGTGTGGTGCCTATTAACTCTTGAATTTCTCCAAGATACATATCTTGAAATGCTTCATCTTCTACCCTTTTTGCCATATCCACAATCTCTTTCATGATTTCCTTGATTGGTTCTGTTATAAATCCTCTGAAGTTATGCACAACATCTAGATAGTTTCTTCGGGAGGAATTTATTGTTTCTTGTTTGACGGCTTTTGTGGCTTTTTCCATAACAATGTCATCCTCAATGGTGTAATTTTTCCAGATGTTCTATTCTTTCATGATGTTCTATTAGGATTCTTTGTCACAGCCTTGACACTTCTTTCCATAGAATACTGTGTGTAATGAGCCTTAATGATCCTTCTGACTCCTTATTTAGAGGTTGAATTAGAAATGGTGTGTTTGGAGGCAAGTAGACCAGTTTCACACCTTTGGTGTTAAACTTATAGAGTTTTTGGTAGCTGAGGGCATTGTCCAATAAAAAGCAGTTACTTACAGGCAAGGTACTTCCTGACTTTAGGGACAAAGCATTGATGGAACCAATCCAGAAAAGGATTCTTATTTTCCAGGCTTTTATTTATTTATTTATTTATTGTAAAACTAAAAGACTGGATGTTTGAGTTTATCTTTTCCTTTTAAATCTCAAGGGTTGGTGGCATTATAGATAAGGGCAGTCCTGGTCATAAACACAACTGCATTTGCACAAGACAGTATAGTTAGCTTATCCCTTTCTGCCTTAAATCTTGTTGTTCAATTATCATCCTAATAAATGTCCTTTGTGGAAGTTTGTTGTGTTTTTTATCCCAGAATAGGGTACTTTTGTGTGTAATAAAGACCTGTTGAGGCAGATAATCTTTCTTCTCAATGATTTTCCTAATGGTATCTGAGAACTCAACTGCTGTCTCTTGGTTAGCAGAAGATGCTACTCCTACTATCTTGACATTTTAAAACCACATCTCTTTCTGAAATTATCAAACCATCCTTTGCTAGTATTAAATTCTCTAGTCTTAGATCCTTCACATTGTTTTTGCTTTGAGTCGTTATATAATGACTTCACTTTTTCTTAAATCATATTAGAGACTATGGGTACGCTTTTCCTACAGCAATTCTGCAGCAACATAAAAGCTGTGTTTTCAATATGAAATTAAAAGAAACTATTTTACAAAAAATGCAAGGCTTCATGTCTGCTGGTGTAGCTTCAGTGAAAGCTTCACAAATTTTCTTTTCTTTTAAAATAATGGTTCTTATGCTGGATTTATTTATCTGGAAATGGTGGGCATCCACAGCTGCAGATGTCAGTCTATGGTACACATCAAACAATTAAACCATTTTTGTGTCATTACTTTGCTTCTTGGGAACATTTTCAGCATCACTAGTGGCACTTCATATAGGTACCATAATATTACTCAAGGTTTAATGTGTTATACTAAACACAATAAAAATACGCAAGAACTGAAAGAGATCACTTTTGCTACAATATGCAAAAGTTGTACTGGAGAGACAAACTGCTCATAAGGAGATGACTGGTGTCACACAGTGTTTTAAGCAAATACTTGCAACTCTTGAGATCACTGCAATAGCAACAAGAGGTCAATAAAAAATTATTACAGTAGTACAGTATATACTACAGTTAATTTTAGGCAGTTATGATTTAATACTGCATCTTTGCATTTGTTTAAATTTCTCTAGAATGCAATGGTACCATATGTGGCCTGTAAGTGTTTATGTGTGTTTTGGTAAATTTTAAATTTTTATAATAGATTTGTGTATATTTTATGGTAGTAAATAATAAAATAGACTAGTATTTACATATATTTTATGCATTCATAGCACACCTAACTTTTTCTTATTTTTTCCAGTATTTCTAGGCTACACGGTTCATCTGCAAATTTCTGTAAATTGTCACAAATCTTCAGAAAATTTTTCAATGTATTTATTAAAAAATGTACATATAATTGGACTAGTGAAGTTCAAATCCACGTTTCTCAAGGGTCAACTGTACAATATAACAGAATGAGAATGGAAAGTGTGAAAGCCCAGAAAATTGAAGTGGGATTTGACATCAAGTAACCTGCATATCTACTTTACTTGGAGATTCTGAATTTTCTATCAAAAGATAGAAAAAATCTTTTTGAAAATGAATGTGCAAGACATCAGAATATTTAGGTCTAATCATTAATAGTCAAACTAAAGAAATGGTCTCTCAAATCAGGCCTCTCTTTTCTTTATGCTTACAATACCTAAATGTGTGTCCTGCTGCATAAGTTTTCCTGGAGAATGGCTACAGTCATTTTACTTTCTAAGTCAGCAGTGGTTTTTCTGAGTGGAAATGCAATTGAACCTTTTTGCCCAATGGTCTTCAAGGAATCTGAAACGTGACTCAGACTCACTCTTCTAAATTATTAACTAGAGCACAAAGATGGAGAGATCTCCATAGATAAACTTTTGTATCATGTAATCTGAGTGTCCCTGCATTTTTAACATCCTGGCATGGCCCCAAAACACTTCTCCATTACCCTTTTCTTGTTCAGTTTTTCGTTGGGTTTTATCCAAGTTCAGAATAAATTACCTTGGCAATTTTAAACACTTGCACTTCCTCTCCCCTTGGATCTAAATGAACACAAATCATTTCTTTTCCATGGAAAGAACCAAGATAGTTTGTTTCCCCTCTCATCAGTGAATCAAAAGAACTCTATTTAGCTGTTTGGCCTTTGTTCTCCTAAATCAAACATGCTGTTTATCACTAAAATTAACCATTACTTATAGGCTCATTGACTAAACCAATAAACCGGCAGAAATTTAAGTAAGCTAAAAGCAAATCGATTAAAACCTAATACAATCATGGTTTGTTTATGAAGAAAATAAAAAACCAGCTATGAAAAGTCATTTGTAACCTAACTTACTTATTCTACTGAAAAACATTGTTTTGTTTTTAGCCTGAACCCTCTGTTTTTTCTAGCCTATTCTCTCTACAGCAGATTTTCTTATTCCATTCAACACACACATGCCTAGTCCAATCTACCTTATATTTTCTTTTTAATGCTGTATCTACATAGCATTGAATTCCATTGATTTTTCTCCACTATATTTCCCATACATATATTGTATCAGGCTGTTTTTCACATTACTGTAAAGAAATACCTGAAATTGGGTAATTCATAAGTAAAATAATTTCTATTTTGTCTCACGGCACCGCAGGCTGTACATGAAGCATAGTGCTGGTATCTGCTTCCAGTGAGGGTCTCAGGAATATTACAATCATGGCAGAAGGTGAAGGGGGAGCCAGCGTATCATATGGCAAGAGAGAGAGCAAAAGTGAGAGGGTAGGCTTCATGCCCTTTTAAACAACTTGATCTCATGTGAACTACCAGAGCAAGAACTCATCGCCAAAGGGATGGTGCTAGGCCATTCATGAGGAATCCACATCCATGATCCAAATGCCTCCAATCAGGCCCCACTTCCAACACTGGGGATCACATTTCAACATGAGATTTGAAGAAGAAAAACATGCAAATTATATCATTTCAATCCTGGCCCTTTAAATCTCCTGTCCTTCTCACACTACAAAATATAATCATCCCTTCCCAATAGTACCCCAAAGTCTTAACTCATTCCAGCATCAAATCAATCAAAAGTCCAAAGCCTAAAATATCATCTGAGACTCATCTCCTTCTGCCTATGAGCCTATAAAATCAACAATGAGTTATTTACTTCCAAGATACAATGGTGGTATAGGAACTGGGTAAAAATTCCTATTCCAAAAGGGAGAAATCAGCCAAAAGGAAAGGGCTACAGGCCCTTTGCAAGTCTGAAACCCAGCAGGGCAGTGATTAAATCTTAAAGCTACAAAATAATCTTTTTAAACTCCATATCTAGCATCTAGGGCACACTAGTGCCAGGGACGGGCTCCCAAAGCATTGGGCAGCTCTACCTCTGTGACTTTGCAAGGTCACCGCGGCTGCTTTCACAGGTTGGAATTGAGTGCCTATGGTTTTTTCAGGCTCAGGATGCAAGCAGCTGGTGGTTCTACCATTCTGGTGTCTGGAGGGTGGCAGTCCTATTCCCACAGCTCAACTAGGTAGTGCCCTAGCAGGTATTCTTTGTGGAGAATGCAACCTCACAACTGCCCTCAGCATTTCCTTAGTATAGGCTGTCTGTGGGGGCTCCACCTTGTAGCAGGCTTCTGAAATACATCATACAATATCTGAAATTTAGGTGAAGGCTGTCAAGTCTCCTTCACTCTTGTATTCTGAGCACCTGTAGGTTTAATGCCATGTATAAGCCACCAAGGCTTATCACTTGAGCATCCTGGAGCAGCAGGCCAAACTATATCTGGGCGCCTTTGAGCCAAGGTTGGAGCCAGAGCAGCCAGGATGCAAGTAGCAACGTCCCAAGGTGGAGCATAGCAGCGGAGCCGTGTGCCTGGCCCCTGAAAACATTCTTTTCTCCTAGGCTTCTGGGCCTGTGATGGAAGAGGCAGCTTAGAAAATTTCTGAACTGCCTTCTAAACCTTTTTCCCATTGTCTCAGATATTAGCACTTGGCTCCCTTTTAGTCATCCAAATCCCTGTAGCAAGAGGTTGCTTGAAGCCTGCTTACATTAGTCTCCTAAAAATGTTTTTTTGTTTGTTTTCTGCCATATGGTTAGGTTGTAAATTTCCCAAATTTGTATGTTCTTCTCTTTTAAACATGAGTTCCAACTTTAAGTCACTTCTTTGCTTCTGTATCTGTTCATAGTCTGTTAGAAGCAACTAGGTCACATCTTTTTTTTTTTTTTTTTTAGATGAAGTTTCACTCTTGTTGCCCACGCTGGAGTGTAATGGCATGATCTCGGCTCACTGCAACCTCTGCCTCCCAGGTTCAAGCGATTCTCCTGCCCCAGCCCCTTAAGTAGCTGGGATTACAGGTGCCTGCCACCATGTCCAGTTAATTTTTTATATTTTTAGTAGAGACGAGGTTTCACCATGTTGGTCAGGCTGGTCTCAAACTCCTAACCTCAGGTGATCCACCCTCCTCAGCCTCTCAAAGTGCTGGGATTACAGGCATGAGCCAGGTCACATTTTAAATGCTTTCCTGCTTAGAAATTTCTTCCACCAGATGCCCTATCAAGCTTTTCCAATGTGCCTTATTTTGTTGTTGTTGTTCTGTTTTGTTTTGTTTTGTTTTGTTTTAGGCTTTCAGCAGCCGGAAGCCATGGTTTTAAGTTACTGTCTCTAGTCATAAGTGGTAAAGAGGGATGAGGAGGGAACTTTACTGGCCCAACCAGAAACAGAAACAAAGAACCCATGACTGTATTCTCTCCCTTGGACACCACTGAGTCATTGCTCTTAAGTTTGGCCTTCCATAGACTTCCTAGGATGTTAACATAATGTGGTCAAGCTCTTTGCTAGGTTGCAACACAGGTGACCATTACTCCACTTCCTGATAACTCTCATTTTCATCTGAATCATCATCAGCCTGGACTCACTGTCCATATTTCCGTCAGCATTTTGGTCACAATCACTTAACCAGTCCCTAAGAAGTTCCAAACTTTCTCCCATCTTCTTGTCTTCTGAGCCCTCCAAGCTCTTCCAACCTCTGACCATTACCCGGTTCCAAAGCTTCTTCCACATTTTCAGGTATCTTTATAGCAATACTCCACTTCTCATTATCAATTTTCTGTGTTAGGCCATTTGTCCATTGCTATAACGAAATACTTGAGGCTGGGTAATTTATAAAGAAAAGGAGTTTAATTGGCTGGTGGTTCTGCAGGCTATACTAGCATGGCTCCATCTACTTCTGGTGAGGCCTCAGGAACCTTACAATCACAGCAGAAGATGAAGGGGGAGCAGGTACATCACATGGCAAGAAAGGTACCGAGAAAATGAGGGGGAAAATATCACACTCTCTTAAACAACCAGATCTCACATGAACTCCAGAGTGACAGCTCACTCATCACCAAAGGGATGGCCCAAGCCATTCATGAGTAATCCTCCCACATGATCCAAACACCTCCTACCAGGCCCCATCTCTAACACTGAGGATTACATTCAACATGAGATTTGGAAGGGACAAACATCCAAACTATATTATATGTAAATGCTTTTTAAAACAGTAATAAAGGGTTAGGCTTTTATTTTTGCTTAAGGTTGGACATGTAATATTTTTCTACAGATTTTTAGTATCTTTCTATTTATCTATATTCAATACAATTTCTCTAACCACCTAATGATAAACCTTTTCTCTAAGACAGAAAAGTTTTCCCACATATACATTAAAAGGAATGAAAACTAGTATATTTACCCCTCTCTACCGAGGTAGTTATAAATCTATTGCAAGGTTGTAAGAAGTTGGGTCCAAGAAAACCAGGCCACGCAATAGGAGTACAGAGACCAGAAGCCTGCCTTTCGTCCTCAACACCTGTGTCTTTCCATTCATCCTGATATCTCAGCTGCTGCAAGGAAGCAATGAGCTGAGATAGTTAACATTTTGCTTCCACGAAGAATTTACTCGTCTGTCAGTGGAATCAGACTGTATTTCACTTTCCTTCTTGGTGCTCAGAGAATAACAGAATAACCACTCCAGCAAGTACTTGGAGACTGTGAACATTAATAAAGGTTAATAAAGCATTTTAAGTGCTGAAGAAAAAGTATCATGTGGCTCAGTCAGATAGGAATTGAATTGTCCTGCTTTCAGGAACTAGCACTAAAACAATCTCATTAGTTGTTACAAATCAAGCTAGAAATGTCATAGAAAACATCGTCATATCTTGATAGTGGTTATCTGAGCTCACAGAATCACCCTTTGAGATTAAGATTTAAATTGCAGGGCAGAATGTCTTCATTAAATTGTACTCCCAGAGTTACCAATTTAGGCTTAGCTATAATAAAAAATGTAGAAAAATGATTTAAAGAATTACCTCATTTATTCAAAATTTGGTTAAGAATATGAAAATCTTGGTTAATTTGCTAAAAATCAGTTACTTAAAAATTCTTTATATATTATGACTTTATATGTGCAAAGCTTGAATAATATATTCATGAAAAGTAGCTACTGAAATTAATTCTGCATACATATGATTAAAATATACCCACAGAGAATATAATGTGGCAGGCAGAAGTATGAATGACAATTTCAGGAAAGCTGCATTTGTAGTCTGGTTCCACTATTTTCCAACAGAATTGGAAAATTAATATAATGAGAGATTGAACTTTTAATATGCTTATGAGTTTCTCACTATATAAAAATATTAATTTCATAATTTAGATTAACTCATGTGAAAGAACATTGACCAATTAGAGAAAGGTCTAGTGCCATATAAATTTAGTGTATATTTTACTGTGCAGAGATTTGATAGTCACAAAAATGAGAGCACTGCTCTTCTGAGAAGTGTCAGCCTCTTCTGATCCACATCACCATCTCTGTGCTCTCCAATCTGCACCACATATTCCACTTACCCTCTACATCTTGACTTGAACGTGCAACATACCTTTGTGCATTAGGCATAGGGCTAGAATCTCCCAGCTTTTCTCGAACTTTGGGAAGGTTTGAGACTGGAAAAACATGTCACGAAAGTACAAAAAAGAAAACTTCAAAATCCAAACAATGTATGGTAATGATGTCCATTATTTCAATAGCCACAAACTGATTATTATACAGTGAGTGCATTTTAGACTTTTGTTATAATATAATTTCCAAAAAGGTGAGACTGTCACTGATATGGTTTGGCTGCATCCCCACCCAAATTTCATCTTAAATTGTAGTACCCATGATCCCCAATTGTCATGGGAGGGATCCAGGAGGTAATTTAATCATGGGGGTGGTTATCCTATGTTGTTCTCATGATAGTGAGTGAGTTCTCATGAAATCTGATGGTTTTCTAAGGGGAGTTTCCCTCTTTTGCTTAGGACTTCTCCTCGCTGTCCCCATGTGAAGAAAGATGTGTTTTTTTTCCCCTTCTGCCATGATTGTAAGTTTCCTGAGGCCTCCTTAGCCCTGTGGAATTGTGAGTCAATCAAGCCCCTTTCCTTTATAAATTACCCAGTCTGGGGTATGTCTTTATTAGCAGCATGAGAAAGGGCTAATACAGTCACATATTGATAAATGGCCTTAAGTGGCTTTCACTCAAACCCCAAATATTCAAACAATTCTCAACTTCTTCCTTCAAAACTTTCCTCCTCACTGTTCACCAACATAGCACCAAAACAGCCCCACCGGCAGTCTGGTCCCTGAACAAGAAAACGTTGCCTCCAGGTTTCCTCAAAATATTACTCCTTCCCTCAATCCTCCCTGTCCTCCTTAGGGACTCATTTTTCTTAACTCCGGGCTGGACTCCAAGCTTCTAGTCTCAGAGTTCTAGTACTTTACTGTGTATAAATAAAATTTGAAGTACATTTTTAAAACATAGATTTCTGGGCTCCATCTGCCAGTTTGATTGTGATTCAGTTCATTTTGGGTGAGGCTTGGGAATCTCTTTGTTTCTTACCTTTTGAGATGCTCC
This sequence comes from Mandrillus leucophaeus, assembly GCF_000951045.1. NCBI lineage: Eukaryota > Metazoa > Chordata > Mammalia > Primates > Cercopithecidae > Mandrillus > Mandrillus leucophaeus. Next base: position 2,310,080 of record NW_012100209.1, on the reverse strand, counting down.
CCCAGTGATTTTAACCCCCACTTTGTGTAATATTGAATTTTTTTGTTCAAAGAATAACTACATTTATCCCAAAACATTTATTTGATTCTTTTGGCCTAAAATAATTCATTGCAGTCAGAATAAATGTCTATCTTCTCACCATGGTGCTCAAAGTTCTCTGCTGCAACTTTTGCCATATTTCCAGGCCCACCTTTGTTTCTCAATACAGATAGTGTTCTTATCTATATAGTCTCAATCTGGCTAGCACCTTCTCCTCCTTCAATGCTCAGATTGGGCACTACTTTGTGATGGTTAATGCTGAGTGTCAACATGATTGGATTGAAGGATACAAAGTATTGATCCTGGGTGTGTCTGTGAGGGTTTTGCCAGAGGAGATTAACATTTGAGTCAGTGGGCTAGGGAAAGACAGACACACCCTTAATCTTGTGGACAACGTCTAATCAGCTACCAGTGAATATAAAGTAGGCAGAAAAATGTGAAGAGGTGAGACTGGCCTAGGCTCCCAGTCTACATCTTTCTCCCTTGCTGGATGATTCCTGTTCTTGAACATCAGACTTCAAGTTCTTCAGTTTTGAGATTCAGACTCCCTCTCCTTGCTTCTCAAACTTGCAGAGAATCTATTTTGGGACCTTGTGATCATATAAATTAAATATATATATATATATCTCCAAGGAGACTTCTGGCCTTTTACCAGGGTAACTGTGCACTGGGGACAGGGATGATTAGACATACTGGAGACTACTGGACCCTGACTCTGAGCTGATGTTGATTCTAGGGGACCCAAAACACCATTGTGGTCCTCCAGTTGAAGTAGGGGTTTATGGAGGTCAGGTAATTAATGGAGTTTTAATTCAGATCTGACTTACATTGGGTCCAGTGGGTCCCTGGATTCATTCTGTGGTCATTTCCCCAGTGCCAGAATGCATCATTGGCATAGACATACTTAGCAGTTGGCAGAACCCCCACATTGGCTCCCTGACTGGTAGGGTGAGGGATATTATGATGGAAAAGGCCAAATGGAAGCTGTTAGAGCTGCCTCTACCTAGAAAAATCATAAATCAAAAACAGTATCACCTTCCTGGAGGGATTGCAGAGATTAGTGCCACTATCAAGGATTTGAAAGACATAGGAGTGATGATTTCCACCACATCCCCATTTAAGTCTCCCATTTGACCTGTGTGGAAGACAGATGGATCTTGGAGAATGACAGTGGATTATCGTTAGCTTAGCCAAGTGGTGACTCCAATTGCCGCTGCTATACCAAATGTAGTTTCATTGCTTGAACAAATTAACACATCTCCTGGTACCTGGTATGCAGCCATTGACTTGGGAAATGCCTTTTTCTCTATTCCTGTCCATAAAGCCCACCAGAAGCAATTTGCCTTCAGCTGGCAAGGCGAGCAATATACCTTTACTATCCTACCTCAGGGGTATATCCACTCTCTCAGGGGTGTATCCGCTTCCTGTCATAATCTTATTCAGAGAGACTTTGATCACTTTTTCCTTCCACAATATATCATACTAATCCACTACATTGATGACATTATGCTGATTGGATCCAGTGAACAAGAAGTAGCAAACACACTGGACTTATTGGTGAGACATTTGTGTGCCAGAAGATGGGAAGTAAATCTGACTAAAATTCAGGGACCTTCTACCTAAGTAAAATTTCTAGGAGTCTTGTGGTGTGAGGCCTGGTGAGATATTCCTTCTAAGGTGAAGGATGAGTTGCTGCATTTGGACCCTCCTACAGCCAGGAAAGAGGCACAGTGCCTAGTGGGCCTACTTGGATTTTGGAGGAAACACAGTCCTCATATGAACATAAGAAAGCTCTGCAACAGGTCCAGGCTGCTGTGCAAGCTGCTCTGGCACTTTGGCCATATGACCCAGCAGATCCAATGGTGCTTGAGGTGTCAGTGCCAGATAGGGATGCTGTTTGAAGCCTTTGGCAGGCCCTAATAGGTGAATCACAGTGGAGGTCTCTAGAATTTTGGTGCAAGGCCTTGCCATCTTCTTCAGATAACTATTCTCCTTTCGAGACAGCTCTTGGCTTGTAACTGGGCTTTGGTGGAAACTGAATGTTTGACTATGGATCATCAAGTCATCATGCAACCTGAACTGCCTATCATGAACTGGGTGCTTTCTGATCCATCTAGCCAGAAAGTGGGCCGTGCATAGAAGCATTGCATCATCAAATGGAAGTGGTATATACATGATCGGGCTTCAGCAGGTCCTGAATGGAAAAGGAAATGACATGAGAAAGTGGCTCAAATGCCCATGATCTCCACTCCTGCCACTCTGCATTCTTTACCCCAGTCTGCACTGATGGCATCATGGGGAGGTTCCTATGACCAGTTGACAGAGGAAGAGAAGACTAGGGCCTGATTCACAGATGGTTCTGCACGATATGCAGGCACCACTGGAAGTGGACAGAAGCATCACTACAGCCCCTTTCTAGGACATCCCTGAAGGACAACAGTGAAAGGAAATCTTCCCAGTGCACAGAACTTTGAGTAGTGCACCTGGTTATGCACTTCTCATGGAAAAAGAAATGACCACATGTACGATTATATACTGATTCATGGGTTGTAGCCAATGGTTTGACTGAATGGTCAGGGACTTGGAAGAAGCATGATTGGAAAATTAATGACAAAAAATTTGGGGAAGAGGTATGTGGATGGAACTCTCTGAATGGTCAAAAACTGTGAAGATATTTATATCCCATATGAGTGCTCACCAACAGGTGACCTCAGCAGAGGCAGATTTTAATAATCGAGTGGATAGGATGACCCATTCTATGAACACCATTCAGCCTCTTTCCCCAGCCACACCTGTCATCACCCAATGGGCCCATGAATAAAGTGGCCACGGTGGCAGGGATGGAGGTTATGCATGGGCTCAGCAACATGGACTTCCACTCACCAAGCCTGACCTGGCTACGGCCACTGCTGAGTAGCAGAGACCAACACTGAGCCCTTGATATGGCATCATTCCTCGGGGTGATCAGCAAGCTACCTGGTGGCAGGTTGATTAGGTTAGACTTATTTCATCATGGAAATAGCAGAGGTCTGTCCTCTCTGGAACAGACACACTGGACATGGGTTTGCCTATCCTGCACGCAATGCTTCTGCCAAGACTACCATCCATGGACTCATGGAATGCTTTATCCACTGTCATGGTATTCCACACAGCATTGTCTCTGACCAAGGCACTCACTTTATGGCTAAAAAGTGCAGCAGTGGGCTCATGCTCATGGAATTCATTGGTTTTACCATGTTTCACCTCATCCTGAAGCAGCCGGATTGATAGAACAGCAGAATGGCCTTTTGAAGTCACAATTACAATGCCAACTAGGTGACAATACTTTGCAAGGCTGGAGCAAAGTTCTACAGAAGGCCACGTATGCTCTGAATCAACATCCAATATATGGTACTCTTTCTCCCATAGCCAGGAATCATGGGTCCAGGATTCAAGGGGTGAGAGTGGGAGTGGAACCACTCACCATCACCCCTAGTGATCCACTAGCAAAATTTTTGCTTCCGTTCCTGGAACATTATGTTCTGCTGGCCTAGAAGTCTTAGGTCCAGAGTGAGGAACGCAGCCACCAGGGGACACAACAATGATTCCATTAAACTGGAAGTTAAGATTGCCCCCTGGACACCTTGGATTCCTCCTACCTTTAAGTCAACAGGCTAAGAAGGGAGTTACAGTGTTGGTTGGGGTGACTGATACGGACTATCACGATGAAATCAGTCTACTACTCCATAGTGGAGGTAAGAAAGAATATGCACAGAATACAGGAAATCCATTAGGGCATCTCTTAGTATTACCATGCCCTGTGATTAAGGTCAATGAGAAACTACAACAGCCTAATCCAGGCAGGACTACAAATGGCCCAGACCCCTAAGGAATGAAGGTTTGGATCACTCCACCAGGAAAAAAAAATCACAACCTGCTGAGGTGCTTGCTGAAGGCAATGGAATACAGAATGGGTAGTGGAAGAAGGTAGTCATCAATACCAACTATGACCACATGACCAACTGCAGAAATGAGGACTGTAACTGTCATGAGAATTTGCTCCTTCTTTTGTTAATAACGTGTTTGTTCATATATACACTTGTACTAAGAAAATATCTTCATTTTATTTCTTTTTCTGGTATGTGACTTAAGATTTATTGACTTCATATCAGCATTTAAGTACTGTTAACTTTATGTGATAGGATTTGGGTTGGGTATTGGTGTGTTTCTGGTTGTATGAAGGATAGTTGTATTATGTTAGGTGTAATTACGACCTTGTTATTGTCTTTATTTGAAGATTATGTATGATCTCATGAGATATGTATAGGTTCAAGTTGACAAGGGGTGGACTTGTGATGGTTAATACCAAGTGTCAACTTGATTGGATTGAAGGATACAGAGTATTGATCCTGGGTGTGTCTGTGAGAGTGTTGCCAAAGGAGATTAACATTTGAGTCCATGGCCTGAGGAAGGCAGACCCACCCTTAATCTGGTGGGCACCATCTAATCAGCTGATAGAGAATATAAAGCAGGCAGAAAAACGTGAAATGATGAGACTGGCCTAGCCTCCCAGCCTACATCTTTCTCCCATGCCGGACGCTTCCTGCCCTCAAACATTGAACTCTAAGTTGTTCAGTTTTGAAACATGGCTCTCCTTGTTCCACAAGCTTGCAGACAGCATATTGTGGGACCTTGTGATTGTGTAAGTTAATAATAAACTCCTATATATATTTTATATTATATATAAAAT
>NW_012100209.1:2291846-2305087 GCF_000951045.1 Mandrillus leucophaeus | reverse complement strand
ATATGTTTTATATATATATAAAATTAACTATGTCCCTCTAGAGAACAGTGACTAATACGTACCTCCACCAGGTTATATTTCCTGATTAGTCTCATTTGGGTTAGGTGTCTTTCTTCTCATAGCATCTGGTGCATGCTTCTACTGATCTTGAAATATCTGGTCTGTTTAAGTCTTTGGCTTCTAGCCTAGCCTATGAGATCTTGGGCATTAGAGGCTATTTCTTGGATGTTTAAGTCAATGGCATCTGCACAGGGCCTGGCAGGTACTTGGCACTCACTAAATCAACTGAAATTGAAAACAATTAGTTTGTAAGTTGCGTCCTCTTGCCTTCTACCTTTGTGCAGTAGAAAACTTTAGGCAAAGGTATACAGGCCATACTTTAGTTGAGGTAGACTAGACCATGCCAAAGTAACTCCCAAATTTCAATGGCTTATCGCAATAAAAGTTTATTTTTTGCTCATATTACACAAATATGAGGGCTTTGCCACCCAAAACCCAGACAGACAGATGCTTGGACATCTCAATATGAGGTATCAAGACTGCTTAGAGAGCTTCTCTTGAATGTTTTAGTAAAATAAGACCAATTCCACTTTTATATCAAAATTCATAAACCAGAACTTATCACACACACTGCTTAACCTCTCAAAGGTGGAAAGTGAGGAGAAGCACATGGATATTTGGCAAAGGGTAAATTTCTCTACCAACAGGCCCTTGTGTGCGGAATTTAAATTTCTCTGAAATTGATCCCACAAATCTATTTGAAGCCATCATTCTTGAGACCGAATGACTATTTTGTTTATGTACAAGGCGTAGTAAGTTGAAAACTTGGCAATCAACTAATTAGAACAGACTCAATTAGAAACTCTTTTAATATATTTTATCTACAAAGGATGATCAGATAAGTAAACAAAATAGTGTAAATATTAATTTTTCCAGTTATTTTTCATTCATTTAAAATTGATTGGATTAATAAAATCTGTCACTTTTTAATCAGTTCAACGTCTTTTCTTTTTTATTCAAATTAAGTTGGATCGTCCTAGTTGTGTGTGTGTGTGTGTGTTTGTATATCTTCATGCAGTGGCGTATATGCCAAGCACATTCATTCTGTCCGTAAGAGGACCTTGGTGTTCTTACAAATGTACTTGGCCTTGCTAATTCCTATGTGTAGTATGCTGGAAAAGGCCAATAGAAATAAGGGCAATTTTCTACAAACTTGGCATACATTTCCTCAAAGTGCTTGATTATTTGTTATCTCTTGTAACACATATTCAGTAGTTTAACTTTATAGGTGTTTTGGTAGGTTGCGCTCTTTAGTTATCAAAACTGATTTTAAATAAAATATGCTTAACTGCTTCCTTGTTAAAATATAACAATTCCTGGGAGCTGAGGCAGGTGCAATCATCCTGTTCAAGATTTCACTCACATCTTACTGATCAAGTGACTGGTCAATACAAGCACAATGTACTAAGTTTCGAAGAATGATGCAAACTGAAAGTAGCAGTTGCCAAAGACTTTGATAAATATTGTTTCTGTTGCTTAGTTATTCACTGGTTGTAATTCACATAAATTTTGTCAATTGGTAGCAGCAATAATTTAAAAATAAAAGAGTAGTTTGGAACAGTGTTAACTTTAACTTCATGAGCAATTTACTGTCATAATTGAAATGGGCCAAGTGTTTATTTTGAGCTAAAAATGAGATTAATATTGTAGAGGTTAATGGTACTCATTGCTGTATGTGTCCAATTCTCCTTGAATGAAGTGATTATTCATAATCCACTTCAAATAATGAAGGAAATGGAAGAATGGCCCATTAAGAGTACTTGCCTAGGCACTACCAGCAATCTAAAATTGGAAAAACATAGAGTATAAATTTGAAACTGTTACCAGTGTCTGAAATTCAAGTTACCCCTAGTTACTGGTTGCCTATTCGTATGAGTCCATAGCAACTTCACTCCTTGCCTCCTCAGAAGCAATAATTCGACTAACGGGCATAAAGCAGATAAAGAGACAGAGTCAAGTTTCAGAACAGGAGTGGAAGTTTATCAAAAAGTCTATAGAACAGGAAAGAAAAAGGACAGAACCTTTGGAAGAGATCCAACTGGGCACCTGAAGGCCAAAGAGAAAAAAGAGCCCCTTTCACCTTGATCCTGGGACTTTACAGGATGGCCTCTTTTCCACGATACTTCCCCTAGTGTGGGATTTCCGCATGCGCAGTGCTTCCCTTACCTTTTGGAACTGATCATGCGCGGTGTGTTTAGGGAGTGAGGCATATGCCCATCTGATACTTTTTTTCCTTTTTCCAGTGGAATGTGCCCCGGAATGTCATACTTCGCCATTTTGTCTATTAACATGCATGCCCAAGAAGCTGCTTCTCCCTGGGGTGTGCTTTCAGCTAACACTTTTAATGTTAACAGGTATGGACCATCAGGAGATTGCTTCTCCCTGGCTTCTCAGTTATCATTTTTAGAGAGTCAATGTGATAATTGCTGAACCATCACTGGACATTTCTATTGGGTAGGGGAAGAGCCCTCTTCTGCCCTGCTCATGCCTAACTACCTGTAACAAAATGATACTCTCTAAGAATAAGAAATCTCTTAAGAAAACAAAATGCGGTTGTATTGCCCGTTGTAGTGATTCTATCTGGACTGTTTCATTAATCTTTCCTTCTGTATTTTGAAAAAAAGGAGGGAAAATTTTAAGATCTGGAGTTAACATAAAGAGAAATCTGAGGCTTTTTTGTGACAATCTGGTAAATCACTTTCTAAGGCAAGAAGAAAATCTTGAATTTTTTTTTTTTTTTGAGACGGAGTCTCGCTCTGTCGCCCAGGCTGGAGTGCAGTGGCCGGATCTCAGCTCACTGCAAGCTCCGCCTCCCGGGTTCATGCCATTCTCCTGCCTCAGCCTCTCAAGTAGCTGGGACTACAGGCGCCCGCCACCTCGTCCGGCTAGTTTTTTGTATTTTTTAGTAGAGATGGGGTTTCACCGGGTTAGCCAGGATGGTCTGGATCTCCTGACCTCGTGATCCGCCCGTCTGAGCCTCCCAAAGTGCTGGAATTACAGGAAAATCTTGAACTTTTATTCTTAATTTACAGCTACACAGATCAGTGTTTTTTAATTTCATTCCAATGTTTCCATTTCCAAAATTTCCAAAATGGAAATTTTTCACAAAGAGAAAACTCTGTGATCAAGTAGTTATAAATCATTTTGCACCTTCTATTTATAGAGACATAATGTATATTTTTATATTCAAGAAAAAGTAAAGAGTTCCTTTTAGAGAAGAATTGCATTTAATTTTTTTTAATCCATCAAACACACCCATTTTCTTTTTTTTTTTTTTTTGTTTCAGTTATGTCTATGAACACTTCCTAGAGCACATCTTTTAAATCATGCTCTGCTGTAATAAGTGGGAAATAAGAATCACCAGCTGACCTTTTCTCCATTTGCCTGTTGTCCCTATAGGTGAGAAGTATTTAGTCATGGACTAGCTGCTGTATGTTGTGATTTAAATGTGGAAATAGAATCACTCTACTCTTAGCTTTCATCACCCTTCCATCACTCTGTATAACTTAATTTGTTTAAAATTCATTTTACTGCTGTATTTTTTGATCTGACACATGGAAGTGTTCCAGCCTATGCCTAATGCTCAAATAGCAGGGTAGGGATATTACCCTGAGGAGGTGGTATCTTGTTTAATTTGGTATCACAGGGTACCTAACTATGTGAATTTGCACATTTATGACTCTTATCAATAAGAACCCATTCATATTGTCCTCAATATGAATGAGAACTTGATTTCATATAACACTGCCTGCCTGCTTTCCATTTGTTGAAAATGCAATGATTCGAATAATGTTCTTTCACAAAAATCCTTTTGTATACATAGGAAGCATGATTAGAGTCAGCTATTACATTTAGAGCAGTAGTTTCAAAAGAGATATACTAGGACTCAAATATTCATTAATGTAGTTGGAGGGTCATATGTCTTTTGATACATTCTTACTTTTTGACTATGATTTTGGTGTGGCTTTTAGGAAATAAAACTTAGTTACTCTTAATGTAGATGCCCACATCCTACATTAATATAAGTGGGCCGATTTGATCATTAAGAGGAGGACTAATATGTCCTAAAGGGAACTAAACTTACACCCGTCTCTTTAGAAAAAAAAATTAAGACAAAGACAAAGGTCATTTTGTATACAAAACATGCTATATGTAAACCTGCCGCCCTGAAGGATTCTGAGTATTATTTGAGCATAACTAAGAAAAAGATCAGGGTGTTTTTCATTTGCAATAGTCGTTCTCTTTCTTTACACACAACAGAATCCACATAATTATGACTGTATATATTAGTATGCTCACATCCTTAAAGATAAGCAACATGACTACTATTTCAGACCCTGTAAATATGCTTGCATATTGGAGATCTGCCAAAAGTGAAGTTGGAACCAAGATTTTATAACTTAAGTCCACTAGAAGAAAGATTTTTTTCTTTTATTTCTAAGAGGAAAGATCCAAAAAAATTTCACCAGAGTTTTCACCAGAGGAAAAGTTTTACCAATTACCTGGGTCACCAGTTTCAGAGTTAGCCTATCCATCAAAATTTCATGGTCAAGAAAGAGAATGAACCAAAAAATTCTTCCTATTTTGGTGCAGAAAAGTAGGACATTTATATTTTTTTCTATTCTAAAAATTGACTTAGGATTTTGTAATAGAGTATGGGATCTTTCTTATCCTGTTTCCCAACATCTGCACATTTGAGAATTCCATTCAATGCCTATTGCAGGATTTTTGAAATCACCAAATGCACTGTTGGCTACTATTGTATATAAAATAGCTGAGTCAAACATCATAGTAGTAGGTATGCTTCATAATAGTGTATTTGATGTTATCCAACCATGACATGGAACTGCATCTTAAATAATTGAAACTTGGATAAGCATTTGACAGAAATCTATTAAAGGTTCTTGATTTAGAGTATTACTTAGATGACCAAATTCCTGTATTTCCATTTCTTTGTTTACTTAATTGGTTAATCACTTATTTATTCCGATATCCATCCAACAATCCTAAAGATCCAAAGGAGGTAACACCTCTGACCTCCAGTAGCTTCTGGCCCAGTGAGGAACAGAGAGATCTTGGTTACTGTACTATGTTAAAAGTGCTATGACTATGGAAAGCACAAGGTTCCCAGGAGTTATGCTCAGCAGCTAACAAAACTTAGGCTGGAGGGTACAGAAAAGACTTCTCAGGGTAGGTGAAGATGATCTTAAGCAATCTGGGAGGATTGGTTGTGAGAGAAAGGTGAAAGGGAGAGAAGCAAGTTGGGAGAAAGGCAGAATGGTTAGGAGGGTGCTGCAGGAATCTAGGAGATCAATGAGTATGGACTGACTGGAGGAGGGGCAGAAAGGTGGGATTCCATTGAGAAGTCTTTGGTCACTGGGACACGAAATGGGAGGTTGAATAAGCTAGAAGGTTGCAAGGTGACTGTCAGGTTTCCAATATAGACTTCTGAGTAGCATGGACAGAACACGACTCCAAACTCTATTAGAAGCATTCCTTCATTTTGGCTCCCAAAAATAGACCCAAGAATGCTGAGCTCAGTCAGGGCTCTAAGTTCCTTAGAGAGTCCTACTTACAATGAATTAAACAAATTCAATATATACACAATGAATCAAACAAATTCAATCTATGCAGTGATACAATTCTGTATCTGTCTAAAAACGACACAGGAAGATGGGGCATAGAGAGAGTACAAAGTTAATGTATCTAAGGTGATGGTGAAACAAAGTTAATTTTTAAATTTAGCTAATTATAGAAAGCCCAGAAAAAACGTCTTTTCTTGCCTTGAAGTTTACAATTCCTGTTGCAAAAAATATGGTTGATGGAATGATTTGCATAACATTAAAATCCTGATTGAAGTTTTTCTATCTGGGCTTACCTAGAACACCAGGAATAAAGAATTTCGTAATTTGCTAACCTTTGCCAGAGGAGACTTCGGTTTTCACTGAGACGATAAAGGGTTAAAGTTAGAATTGTCAGCAACCAACAGAACATCTAAGATCAGTACATCTCACTAGGGAATTGCTTGGTCTATTTTGGGTAGATTTTAAGCCAAGATTTGGTAAAATTCCTTCTCTGAATGCACTTATCAAAGCAGCAGGATGCATGAAAGATCACTGAGTTTATTTTTAAATGACAGAGGAAGGCTCCCCCATCTTTTATCTCATTTGAGTTTGACTTTGTCTCCAAAATGGACTTCAGTGTCACATTCGGTGTCATATTCAGTGTCACATTCATAGAAAACTACAGAGCAGTAAACTCTAGTCAGAAGTTATCAGAAGTATAAGGACCACATGGAAATCTAACTGAAGAAGTTGAAGACAAAATCATGGGGCATATGTAACAATAAGGTGAAGCTGGCAAAAATAACATAGCAAAAGAGAGAATCCAGCATTCTTTAATGTGTGCTTATTTTATGCTGTCTTTCTAAAGGGCAGCTAATTAAAAACTGACTCTTATCCAACTATATATAAGACAGGTGGTTTGCCTTTGGTAACTTACCCAGTCACAAAGCAAGACGGTGGTGATGATGGGCACAGACAGTTTTAAGCCCCATAGTAAGATTCTATCCTCTAAACTATCAATATTGCTTTAAACGGTGATACGTAACAGTTTGACATGACTAGTTATCTGGCATAGGCAGTTATCTTGTTACGTATTTTCTTAATTGGTAAATAAGTTTCCCAATCCCCAAAGCTTTATCTTTTAATGTATTGATACTGATTTATGCCAATTTTATTATTATTATTATTATTATGAGATGGAGTCTGGCTCTGTCGCCCAGGCTGGAGTGCAGTGGCGTGATCTCTGCTCAATGCAAGCTGTGCCTCCCAGGTTCACGCCATTCTCCTGCCTCAGCCTCCTGACTAGCTGGGACTACCGACACCAGCCATCACGCCCAGCTAATTTTTCTATTTTTAGTAGAGACGGGGTTTCACCGGGTTAGCCAGGATGGTCTCGATTTCCTAACCTTGTGAACCGCCCGCTTCGGCCTCCCAAAGTGCTGGGATTACAGGCGTGAGCCACCGCCCAGCCAATTTATGCCATTTTATTTTTAATACCTGTTTATTGGTGAACCCAAACGAAAATTTTTTAAACTTATAACCTTGAGAATTATCAATCCAGCATGTCTGATTTTCGCAAATAGGGAAACTGGCATTCATAAAAACAAAGGAATTTTCGACAATCGCATTGCGAATATAGACTCTCTGCCACTAGACTATAGGACTTCTGCAATCTAGAGCTTGACTTTTCCCAGAATTCCTGTTTCTCCCCGTTATTTGGTGCAAGAAGCCTATTCCCTGCAGCTCTGATGAAACACTGCCAGTAAAATATTTCACTGAAACCACTAGAGTTTTTGCTTTGTTTGGCCTTTGCATTGTTTCTAGTGACCCCAACATGTTCAAAGACTGACTTTGTGGCCACTTTTTTCTTCTTAAATTCCATTATAGCACCTACATTCCATGAAGAGCATTGCACATGCTTATATAACCCGCATCTCTAATAAAGCCACACATGGTTCCCTGGTCTCTATTTCTCAATAAGTATGTCATATTTATCATCAATAAATTGCAATGTGGTGGTCCCTCGCCAAAAGGCTAAAAAGAAGGTAAAAGTGAGAGGTCCAAAGAAGGCCATATAAAAGGCCATGTGCATACATCTTAGTCTGGCATTCAAGGCTCTTCATAACCTGTTCCTGCTCAGTTTATCCACGTTTACCTTATGCCAGGTTAAAGGAACACTTTGCTCCTAGTGGAACAAGTATTTTTAATGTTTTTTTCAGGTCAACTCAGATCCACTTTCTAGTAGCCTTGCACCCCACCACTGCTTCATCCAATTTGGATACAATCATGAATATTCTTATTCCTTCCACTTCCCTCTCTGAATCTAATAATTTATATATAATCTCACCTTGTTCACCTACTTTCTTTACTCACCCATCCACATCTCTCTCTTTTATCTCTGAACTTCTTAAATACTTTTTTTTGCAGTACCACATGATGAGTCTTAGAACATATTTTACTTGACATTCGACTCTGTTTACATAAATTCTTACATATATGTTCTATTCTGCAACTGGCTTCTAAGGTCTTGGAAAACAAGTTGGTGTTTGTGTAATTTAGTTTCTCCTTAAGGCCATACATGGTTCTATTTTGTTGGACACATGGTAGGATTGCACTTTCTCAGTTTTCTTTTTAAATCAGGCACAGCTTTATGACTTGCTTTAGACAATAAAATGTAACAGAAGTGATATATACATATATCATTTAAAGGCATAAGCTTTCAGAGCTAATTTGTGGATCGCTTCATTCCCATCTCCTGCCATGAGACACAAGTATTAAGATAGAGCCTCTATCAGCTTGGTTCCTTGAATGACTACAATGGTAGACTTTACTGTCAATCTGTAATGCATATATGTACTCTCAGTGAGAAATCAACTGTCTCTTTGATATATTAGTAAGATTTGGGTATTCTTTGTTTCTGTAACATAACCTATAACGTCCTGCCAAGTTATCCTAGATAAGTGTTGTACCTGCAGTGGATGGCCAGTAAATACTTGTGAAAAGTTAACAGAATTAACTAGACACTAAAATTTATAATTCATTTTGGAAAAGCCCCAGTGATAACTAATAAACATAATCTGGAACACCAGTGAGAAAGTAAAAACAGCAAAAAGATGATTTTTGTGCTGATTTACCCAAAATGAAGCTTAACAATTTCCTTTAACTCTGATTGACCTTTGAAGTACTGTGAAAGTCCCGGAACAGCCTGAAGTTGCAAATATTTGATAGCTCAGTTACTGGAATATTCATTTCTAAGGCCAGTTTGGAAATGGGGAGGAGGTAAGACAGGAAAAGCTGAAAAAAATGGATGTTTTATAAAATAAGCAAATTGTGGAAGTAAGCAAATTGAACAGGGATTTTAAAAAATTATTGATATTACTTTGAGCCAGTCTGAGATGCACTTATATATTACAGTTATATGTATTATCTTCATTTAATACATATACATGTTATATGCAGACACATGTCAAAAAGCACAGGAGGCAGGCTGAGATGTGTTTTTTCAGAAAGAAGAGTAGACAAAGCAAACTGTAATGACTTGGTTATCTACATAACTCACATAAAAACTGTAAGTAGCACTATCATGACAAGATTTGTCCTACTCACAGTCATTTTCATTTTGCATGTCATTTTCAAATAAACTTTATATATGTATATAAGTGTGAATCATGGTGAAATTTCTTAAAAATAACATAAAACATTGCAATATCCATTTAGTTGTCTGTACTTTCATTATATAATTCATACACTATTATTCTACAAACATTAACTGCCAACTGAACTCTGGTTTATGTAGTGCTCCAAAACAGAGCTTCTCAAATTTTAAGGTGTATATTATTATGAGGGGATTTTATTAAAATGCAGATTCAGACCCACTGGGACAGGGACTGAGATCTTGCATTTCTTACAAACTCCAAAGTGATGTGGATGATGCTGGTGTGGAGCACACTTTGAGGTACAAGTTTCTAAACATAGTTTGTCATGTTGCAAATGGCCTGCCTCAAAAATAATCCTCCTCTTAGCCCTCTGAGAGGTCATAGCTCACTGTGGCCAGTAGTCATTGCTGAGTACCCTGCTCAGTGACTCCTCAGAGGTGCATCCCATGGTCATTTCATAAAGGCTGAATGAGCAGTAGCATTCAGCACTCATTAATTTTTTCCGCTTACTGAGCATGGCCAAGGACAAAATCTACCATGTGGATGGTTCATTGCCAAACTCTTCTCTATTCATCATGAAGATAAGACTCATTGAAATGATAAAGAATATGTGTTTCTGGGAGCCATGTTGAAAAATGTGCAGCCCAACCTGACGCTTATCAAGGAAAGGGAAGCAAAATAAGTAGGTGAGGCTTCCTGAAGAGTAGAGCACCAAGTGGCCCCATTGAATGTCTCTCTTCACATATATCTGCTGCTTATGTTCGTTTGAGGCATATATGCCCTTGCCAGTAGCATCCTGGCTAGCTTAGGAGGATGATGATGCATAAAAGTTTTGTAAACTAGAGCTTCTTCATTGTTCTGAAACACTGGAAATGAAAAAATTTGAATCTTATGTACATTTGCATTATACCAAGAAATTCCCACACTATGTCTATCCATGAAAATAAGAAATATCTGTTAGTTACTATTAATATATTCCTCTGTTGATAATTTTTTAGCATCTATTTTTGGGAAAGTTTCTCATTGATATTATCAAGAATATAAAGATATAATCATTAAAAAGTCATCAGAAATTTTTCAGCTATTTCAAGCACAAAGTCTAATATAAGAAAGTATGTTTGGGACAGCCAGCTCATATTTTATGTTAAAAGTTTATAAGGATTGTATTTAAAAACTTCATATAAGCTTAATATTTAATGTGAAAACTAGTCTTTTTATTCTATTTTCTTAAAATTACATAATACAATAAATATAATTTTATCAGTTAAGTCCCAAATAAATGCACCAAATGTCCAATTTACCCCAAAGTGCCAAATAAATATTATCATTCATATTTTTTCTGATAGATGAAAGGTAGAAAAGCAATATTCTTGGTACTATAGCAGTAAATGAGACAAAGTCTCTGTTCTCATGTAGCTCTCATTCTCATAGGAGAGAAAGAAAATAGTAAATTGATTTATAAATATGTAAAATATCAGGGAGAGTTGCACTTTCCAGAGAAATGTAAAATGGGTTGTTCTATTAAGCAGTAACAGTGTGGCTTCCTTCAATTGGTGATCATGAAGGCTTCCGTTAGGAGGTAACATTTCAATTGGGCTCTGAAAGCCAAGGAGAAGCCAATTATGCAGTATTGAGGGTATAGGTATTACAACAGAAGAAATCGCCAATGCAAGAACCTTCTGGCTGGAAGTATTTAGCTTGTAGCAGGAAAAGAAAGGCCAGTGTGGTTACAACATTGTAGGTAGAGGGATATGGTCAGAGATGATCTTGAGAAGATCCTCACGGGTCAGATTATGTAGGATCACAGTAAGAAATTAATTCTGGGCATTAAGAGAAGCTGTTGAAGGCTTTAACTGGGAATGTGGCAGCATAGAGCTAGTGTTACATTCAAGGCCTCTGGAGCCAGCCTACCTGGGTTCAGATCCCAGTTTTCTAGCTATGTGTTACGGAAAAGCTATTTAACTTCTCTGCGCCTCAATTTCCTCCTTGTAAAATGTACATGACAATAGCATCTGCCTCGCAGGGTTGTTGTAAGAATTAGACAAGTTAAAATTTGTGAGCACACAGAATGGAGTTTGGCAGGTAGAGAGGCTACAGAAGGGTGTGTTTAGTTAGGAACACAGATAGTCTGAAGTTTGTTTATAAAAGATTATTCTGTTTTTACTGTTAACAATGGATTATAGAAGTACAGGGAAATAACCAGGGCTACAAATTGGAGACTACTCAATAGAAGTTGGCTTGGACTAGGATGGAACTGGGGGTAAATAGAAACAAATATTTATAGTTACATTTCAGTAGTAAGGAGGTTATAGGACATCAAGTTAGAAAGAACATTTTAAACATATAGTTAATATTATTGAGACCTTCGCATATTGCCCAGGTCCAGATGAATAAAAGTATATTTAATCATAAGAAGATTTAATATTTTGCTTCTCTAACAACTTTTGAAGGCTTCCATTTGGTAAGTCTGTGTTCTCTGAGGACTTTCAGAGCACACCTTTTTTACACCTTGTCCCATCAAGCATTTGCCAACATATTAACAGAAGATTATCTGCTGATTACCTGCTTTGCTGATGCCCAGGTGTTCTTCCTTAGCTTGATTCCCACTTGTGAATTCTTCCAGCTCTCAGTGACTTCTATAGCTTGTCCCTTCAGGATTAATCCTCCTTTTCTAGAATCAAAGTCAGGATATGTTACAGTCTGTCTACATCTTATAAATGATCAAACTTCCTTCTTCTGGGACCTGAGAAAGGCTATGTTTCCCAGCTTCTGATGCAGTTAGGTTGGGTTAAGGAGATGCAAGCTGGCTAGTGGTTGTATTAGTTCATTCTCACACTGCTAGAAAGAACTACCTGAGACTGGGTAATTTATAAAGAAAAGAGGTTTAATTGAATTAGAATCACAGGTTATACAGGAAACATCGTTGGGGAGGCCTCAGGAAACTTACAATCATGGCAGAAGGATGAAGGGGAAGCAAGTCCCTCTTCCCATGGTGGTGGGAGAGTCAGGGGAATGCAGATCCCGTCAGAATTTTGCCTTGAGACAACACTAGGGGGATGGTGCTAAAACCTCAGAAACTGCCTCTATGGTCCAATTACCTCCCACCAGGCCCCACCTCTAATACTTGGGATTCCAATTCAACAAGATATTTCGGTAGGGACACAGAGTCAAACCATATTAGTGGTAGGTGAGTGAAAGTGATAAATACTACCTCCAACCCACGACTTCAAATCTCCTTGGAGACCTGCAGTTTGATCTCTCTTCCCTCACATGGCTGGGGCCACACTATGAGAGTAATCTGGAATTCTGAGGCATCATGGGAGAAGAACCACACTAGATCATAGCCTAATCTATATTAAACTGTAAAGTGAGTGGGAAATAAACAGTTTCTTGTGTTGAACAACTAAGATTTTGAAATTGCTTGCTATAGCTGTTACAATTAATTATCCAAGTTAAGGCTACCAGATGATTCCAGCAAGAAAAAAGACTCACTTGATAAAAATTTTGTTCATCAAGTTTTTTAAAAATTAGGCTATAGGTAGCTTATTGGTGAAGGACTATATATCACGTATTTTTCAGTGCAAATTCTCTAATTTTTTTTTCAAAAACATTAACAAAATTACTGCAGGTAATAATATAAAGTTTTGTGTTAGATGCTTTGGTAGGTACCAAAAGGAAAGTTTTCATCTTTGATGAATGTACAGTTTGGTTTAGGAGACAAGAAATAGAAATAACAGCAACACAAAAGTCATTGCAGCCACATAAAAGATGGGGTTAATGGCCGGGCACAGTGGCTCACACTTGTTATCCCCGCACTTTGGGAGGCCAAGGTAGGTGGATCACCTGAGATCAGGAGCTTGAGACCAGCCTGGCCAACATGGTGAAACCCCATCTCTACTAAAAATAAAAAAAAAAAAAAAAAATCCAGGTGTGGTGGCACGTGCCTGTAATCCCAGCTACT
>NW_012100209.1:2214225-2291796 GCF_000951045.1 Mandrillus leucophaeus | reverse complement strand
AAAAAAATCCAGGTGTGGTGGCACGTGCCTGTAGTCCCAGCTACTCTGGAGGCTGAGGCAGGAGAATCGCTTGAACCTGAGAGGTGGAGGTTGCAGTGAGCCAAAATCATGCCACTGCTCACCAGTGTGGGTGACACAGCAAATCTCCGTTCGCCCCCCCCAAAAAGATAGGACTAACTATAAAATAAGAAGTGTAACTATTGAGGTTAACTACAAAATAAGTATAACTGCTGAGTGCTATGTTTGCAGAGAAAGAGATGCGAGGTTGTGGGTGGACGTCTAATGAGAACATTTAACTTCTCACAATGCCTGAAGAGAAAAATTAGGGAGGTCAACTACAAGAAAAGCAAAGTGATCAACATAAAGTTAGAGAGCAAGGGCGAACGGTGTTCAGTAAAAACGAACTCCTGTCAGAAATTAGGAAACTTACATTCTTTTTACTTATTTTTCAGAAAACCTTTGCTTCTAAGTAAATGAAATCTGTATTAAAACATGCACACAAAATACACTGCTTCCTTCTTATTACAACATCAATGTATTGCCTGTATTAGTCCACAGGTACTCGTTTCTGTCCCTAAAATATCTTTGTATAATGTCATCGGATTAGACTCAAGAATTGAAATATTAGATGAGCTTTAACACACACATACATGCGCACACAATTTACTGTATATTTTTAAATGTATGTAGTAGTTGCTTTGTATTTTCTAGCAACAGCTTTTAAAAATTAATTTTACAAAGGTATTATCTTCTCTGGCAAATTATATCTAAGGCAATGATTTCTTCAGAGAGTTTATTTAGTTGGAGCTCTTTTTTTCTCATTCTGACAACATATAAGTATTATTTATTTATTTTACCCAAAAGGAGATTGTTCAAGATTAACAAATCTCAAAGTGCTGAGTGCCTAATATAATGACTTTCCAAAATGACTTGCCTTCAAGTGTTAACCGTTCCTGGTCACACACTTGCTTCTGCAGTCATACATATAGACAACTTGAATAGGAAAGCAGCCCTTCCACAATCAAAATGTGTTGTTCATACAAAAACCTATTATACCTCTTCCCTTAAGGATTTCCTAAGTAATTCTTTAAAAAATGTATTTATTTCATGTCAGTTTGACAGCTCCTTTTAAAAACGTTTTTGAAATACTCCTTACCAAAAAATAGAGTGCTGTAGTACATAATAACTGAGAGCTATATAAAAGGAAAGTGTTTAGGCACATGTGTCATCTGGAAAATGGTAGAAAATGCTAAAATATGTAGATTAGATAGAATAAGTTAGACAAAACAATCTGGCCTCCAATTTGAATAAAAATCAATTTATTTCCTGCAATCACTCAAGAAAAATCTCCCAGGGGATAACGCACAGTCGAAAAATTTTTAAATCCTCCTTTTCATTTCTCTCAACACATAAAGCAACTTTTCTCAAAATTACTTTCCTTCCTTGCTGCATTACAAAATGCAGAACACACCAATTCTCGCCAAATTCTCTGTCTCAGGCACTGTTATCTCATTTTAGTACCCTGTTCTTCTGAATATCAATTTATTTTCTCCCATCATGCCCTTGGTAGTTCTTTCCAGACTAGGCCTAGCTCATTGATCTGATTCTTATCCCCACCAATTACCCTGTTCTACAGAACAGACCCATGAGTCAAGATACAGTCTACAGGGGCTGACAGTTGATAGGGAGAGGGTTAAATCACAGACATGAAGATTAATTTGGGACAATTTTCTTACTTTTATTTCAGAACATGTATAAAATTTTAATGTAATATATAGAAAAATCCCTTAAAAAGAATATAATGGCTTTGGTTATATACCTGAGTCTAATATTTATTAGAACAAGTGGCAATAGCAAAATATATACTATATATTTATGTAGTGTGTGTGTATGCATACACATAGATATCTGTAGTATATATATGTATTACTATTGTGTGTGTGTCTATATGTATATGTGTATACACACACACACATATAAAATAGCAAAATGTATTGAACTGTGCTTGTCCATTATGATCATTATCCTGAACTTTTATATAGCTTGCCCTGATACTATTCTATGTCTGAGATCATAGGGAGTCAAGCCAATAAATAAATACAAATATAAATAAACATGTGCTTGTACATAAATACAAATAAACTCCAATTCTATATTGTCTTTCAATTAGTTCCTGTTTGCATAAAAACATCTTTTCAATAAATGTAATCATAACTTTTTAAAAGCAATGCAAATTGAGAAAATAATTTTCATCCTGTTCTAAAATATATTCTTTTGTAAAAAGGTGTTCAATCTCTGTGACTTTTTCATCATTGTTGAATATGTTTAAACATTTTTACATGAACTTTCATTTTGGACTCAAATGAAATATAATAAATGTTTAATCATCACTTAACCTTACTTTGTTCTATATCAAAATAAGTTATTTTTGAAAAGTAAAAATATCTTACATATTCATGAATGTTTGTGTATTCATTTAAGTGGAGTAGAGGTAAATTATGTACTTCCAGGGAACTAAGTTTAGTCATAATGATTTTTGTTAGAGATTCTGATTACTTTAGGCAAGAAATAGGGAAGGAATGACAGAATGAATACTTGATGAGAATTCAGGAGCCCTGTGTTCTATTCTTACTTGGTATAATAGAATATATCTTACCTGTAAAATTTCAGAGTTGCAATTAGCTTGTTTTTAACTTGTAAATTAAGAAACTAAACTGAGTGAACTTCACATTTCTTTTATCTCTAGTAGCTTAGATATCAAATACAGAATGCCTTCACCATTTTGCTCAGTACTTTCATGTGATACTAAAATTTGCAGTAGTTTTATATTAACCAGTACACAGTGTATTTGAATTCAACCCAAATATAAAATTAATCTAATGCCAACTGCCAATACACTGTCTAAAAGTTGCTCAGCTAGACTAACTAAATATTTTACTAAATATTTTACCAATTGAGACTGTTTTATCAATAGCACAGCCCTCTGCAAATCCAGAGAAAAGTGTCATCTTCTTGACGATAGGCCAGAGGTTGCATTACTACCTACATATAAATTCAAATCAACAATTTTAAGAAACAATACTCTTTCTCTTGCTCTCTCCCCCTACTATTTAAACTAAAGTAGAAATTTTAAATTTTCTTTATATTGTTCCTACTTTCATCACATGCTTTACTATTTTCCTATAAAATATTACTTTCTATATTATATTGCATGTGTGTGTGTGCATGTGTGTCTTTTCTTTTTCTACCTACCCCCCAAAAAAAAAATTATGATTGTATTAGTCCATTTTCATATTACCATG
Organism: Mandrillus leucophaeus; assembly: GCF_000951045.1. NCBI lineage: Eukaryota > Metazoa > Chordata > Mammalia > Primates > Cercopithecidae > Mandrillus > Mandrillus leucophaeus. The sequence goes on along the minus strand of NW_012100209.1, from coordinate 2,288,494 downwards.
AAGAAATACCTCAGACTGGGCAATTTATAAAGAAAAAGAGATTTAATGGATTCACAGTTCCACATGGCTGGAAAGGCCTCGCAATCATGGCAGAAGGTGAAGGAGGAGCAAACGCAAGTCTTACATGGTGGCAGGCAAGAGAGCATGGGCAGGGGAACTGCCGTTTATAAAACCATCAGATCTCGTGAGACGTATTCACTATCATGAGAATAGCACAGGAAAGACCTGCCCCCATGATTCAATTACCTCCCACCAGGTCCCTCCCACAACACTTGGGGATTATGGGAGCTGCAATTGAAGAGATTTGGGTGAGGACCCAGTCAAACCATATCATTGATTCTTGTCCCCTTGGTGAAATTCCTAATAATTTTATGACTATTTTGCTCTCTCTCTTAATTAACTCTGACTCTGAATAAAAATACCTAAAAATGTGTCTTAGCTTATCATGCTCTACATTAAAACTTCTAACAGGTGTCTCAGTGGCCTTTTTCAAAGTTCCCACATTTATCAGCCTTTGACTTGAAGAAACTGTTATCTTTGCACTTATGTATTACTTCTTTTATCTCTTAGGCATTTTCACCTGTATTATATGAATATGTGCACTGCTTTAACCTCTCCAGGGAGACTTTAGTGTGTCTTGAAATGTCTTATTATCCTTCTATCTCATCCTACCTCCTTTTCTTTTCCTATGACCCTCACATATGGCTGGAATGAAGGGACGTAGGTGATGAGGCAGTCATGAGTATTTGGAGAGGAGGATGCCGAGAGGGGAGCCAGAACATGAGGTATTGTATGGGCAACTTTCTTAACTATAAACTTCTAGTTTTGGGCTTGGCTTCCTGAGAATAAAAATTATTTTGGGACAATGAAGGATTTTTTTTTTTTTTTCCTGAGACAGAGTCTTACTCTGTCACCCAGCCTGGAGTGCAGTGGCCTGATCTCGGCTCACTGCATGCTCCACCTCCCGGGTTCACGCCATTCTCCTGCCTCAGCCTCCCAAGTAACTGGGACTACAGGCACCTGCCACCACGCCCAGCTAATTTTTTTTTCTTTTTTTGTATTTTTAGTAGAGATGGGGTTTCACTGTGTTAGTCAGGATGGTGTCAATATCCTGACCTAGTGATCTGCCTGCCTCAGCCTCCCAAAGTGCTGGGATTACATGCGTTAGCCACCGCACCTGGCCTCTTTTTTAAAAATTTTATTTTATTTTAAGTTCTAGGGTACATGTACAGGACGTGCAGGTTTGTTACATAGGTAAACATATGTCATGGTGGTTTGCTGCACCTGTTAACCCATCACCTAGGTATTAAGCTTCTCATGCATTAGCTATTTATCCTGATGCTGTCCCTCCCCACTCACGCACCCCCAAGACCTCAGTATGTGTTGTTCCCCTCCCTATGTCCATGTGTTCTCATTGTTCAGCTTCTACTTATAAGTGAGAACATGTGGTGTTTGATTTTCTGTTCCTGTGTTAGTTTTCTGAGGATAATGACTTCCAGTTCCATTCACATCTCTGCAAAGGATGTTTGTTCCTTTTTATGGGTGCATAGTATTCCATGGTGCATATGTACCACATTTTCTTTATCCAGTCTATCATTGATGGGCATTTGGGTTGATTCCATGTCTTCGCTATTGTGAATAGTGCTGCAGTGAACATACATGTGCATGTATCTTTATAATGGAATAATTTATATTCCTCTGAGTATATACCCAGTAATGGGATTGCTGGGTCAAATGGTGTTTCTGGTCCTAGGTCTTTCAGGAATAGCCACACTGTCTTCCACAATGGTTGAACTAATTTACATCCCCATCAACAGTGTAAAAACATTCCTATTTCTCCACAGCCTTGCCAGCGTCTGGTGTTTCTCAACTTTTTAATAATTGCCTTTCTGACTGAAGTCATAATATCTCATTGTGGTTTTGATTTGCATTTCTCTAATGATCAGTAATGTTCAGCTTTTTTTCATATGTTTGTTGGCTGCATAAATGTCTTCTTTTGAAAAGTGTTCGTTCATGTCTTTTGCCTACTTTTTAATGGGGTTGTTTGTTTATTTCTTGTAAATTTGTTTAAGTTCCTTGTAGATTGTCAGATAAACAGATTGCAGAAAAACTTCCCCTATTCTGTAGGTTTTCTGTTCACTCTGATGATCATTTCCTTTGCTGTGCAGAAGCTTTTTAGTTTCATTAGATCCCATTTGTCAATTTTTTGTTTTTGTAGTAATTGCTTTTGCCATTTTCATCATGAAGTCTTTGCCCATGCCTATGTCTTGAATGGTATTGCCTAGATTTTCTTCTAGGGTTTTTATAGTTTGGGATTTTACATTTAAGTCTTTAATCCATCTTGAGTTAATTTTTGTATAAGGAGTAAGGAAGTGTTCCAGTTTCAATTTTCTGCACATGGCTAGCAAGTTCTTCCAGCACTGTTTGTTAAATAGGGAATCCTTTACCCATTGCTTGTTTTTGTCAAGTTTGTCAAAGATCAGATGGTTGTAGACATGTGGTCTTATTTCTTAGCTCTCTATTCTGTTTCATTGATCTCTGTGTCTGTTTTTGTACCACTACCATGCTGTTTTGGTTACTGCAAACTTGTAGTATAGTGTGAAGTTAAGTAATGTGATGCCTCCAGCTTTGTTCTTTTTGCTTAAAATTGTCTTGGCTATATGGGCTCTATTTTTGGTTCCATATGAATTTTAAAGTAATTCTGTTAAGAATATTAATAGTAGTTTAATAGAAATAACACTGAATCTATAAATTACTTTGGGAAGTATGGCCATTTTCATGATATTGATTCTCCCTATCCATGAACATGGAATGTTTTCCATTTGTTTGTGTCCTCTTTGATTTGCTTGAGCAGTGGTTTGTAGTTCTGCTTGAAGAGGTCCTTCACTTCCCTTGTTACCTGTATTCCTTGATATTTTATTCTCTTTGTAGCAATTGTGAATGGGAGTTCATTCATAATTTGGTTCCCTGTTTGTCTATTGTTGGTCTATAGGAATGCTTGTGACTTTTGTACATTGATTTTGTATCCTGAGACTTTGCTGAAGTTGCTTATCAGTTTAAGAAGCTTTTGGGCTGAGACAATGTGGTTTTCTAGATATCGGATCATGTGTCATCTGGAAAGAGAGATGGTTTGATTTCTTCTCTTTCTACTTGAATATCCTTTATTTCTATCTCTTGTTTGAATGCCCTAGCCAGAAGTCCCAATACTATGTTTAATCGAATGGTGAGAGAGGGCATTCTTGTCTTGTGCCAGTTTTCAAGGGGAATGCTTCCAGCATATGCCCATTCAGTATCATATTGGCTGTGGGTTTGTCATAACTGCCTCTTATTATTTTGAGGTATGTTCCATCAATACCTACTTTATTGAGAGTTTTAACATAAAGCAATGTTGAATTATATTGAAAGACTTTTCTGCATCTACTGAGATAATCATGTGGTTTTTATCCTTAGCTCTGTTGATGTAATGAATTACATTTATTAATTTGTGTATGCTGAACCAACCTTGCATCCTGGGGATGAAGCTAACTTGATTGTGGTGGACAAGCTTTTTGATATGCTGCTGGATTCAGTTTGCCAGTATTTTTTTGAGAATTTTTGCATTGATGTTCATCAAGGATATTGGCCTAAAGTTTCCTTTTTTGTTGTATCTCTGCCAGGTTTTGGTATCAGGATGATGCTGGCCTCATAAAATGAGTTAAAGAGGAGTCCTTCTTTTACAATTATTTGGAATAGTTTCAAAAGAAATGATGCCAGCTCTTCTTTGTACCTCTGGTAGAATTCAGCTGCAAATCTGTCTGGCCCTGGAGTTTATTTGGTTCATAGGTTATTTATTACTGTCTCAACTTCAGAACTTCTTACTGGTCTTTTCACAGATTCAACTTCTTCCTGGTTCAGTCTTGGGAAGGTATATATATTAGGGAATTTATCCATTTATTCTAGACTTTCTTGTTTAGTTTTAAAGAGGTGTGTGTAATATTCTTTAATGGTCTTTTGTGTTTCTGTGAGGTCAGTGGTAATATCCCCTGTATCATTTTTTATTGTATCTATTTGATTATTCTCTCTTTTCATTTTTATTGTGTAGCTAGCAGTCTATTTTATTAATTTTTTTTTCCCCAAAAAACCAGCTCCTGGAATCATTGATTTTTTGAAGCATCTTTCATGTCTCTATCTCCTTCAGTTTCATTCTGACCTTACTCAATTCTCGTCTTCTGCTAGCTTTAGGGTTTGTTTGCTCTTGGTACTCTAGTTCTTTTAGTTGCAATGTTAAGGTGTCAATTTGAAACCTTTCTAGCTTTTCAAAATGAACATTCAGTGCTATACATTTCCCTCTTAACATTGCTTTAGCTGCGTCCAAGACATTCTGGTACGCTGTATCTTTGTTCTCACTGGTTTCAAATAACTTCTTGACTTCTGCCTTAATTTCATTATTTACCCAGGAGTCATTCAGCAGCAAGTTGTTCAATTTCCATGTAGTTGTGTGGATTTGAGTGAGTTTCTTAATCTTGAATTCTAATTTGATTGCACTGTGCTCCAAGAGACTGTTTGCTATAAATTCAGTTCTTTTGCATTTGCTGAGGAGTGATTTACTTTGAGTTACGTGATAAATTTTAGAGTGAGTATCATGTGGTACCAAGAAGAATGTATGTTCTCTTGTTTTGGGGTAAAGAGTTCTGTAGTTACCTATCAGGTCCACTTGATCCAGAGCTGAGTTCAATCCTGAATATTTTTGTTAATTTTCTGTCTCCATGATCTTTCTAATATTGACAGTGGGTGTTAATATCTCCCACTACTATTGTAGGGGGGGTCTAAGTCTCTTTGTACATCTCTAAGAACTTGTTTTATGAATCTTGGTGCTCCTGTACTAAATGAATATATATTTAGGATAGTTAGTTCTTCTTGTTAAATTGGACCCTTTACAATTTTGTAATGCCCTTCTTTGTCTTTTTTGATCTTTGTTGGTTTAAAGTCTGTTTTTGTCAGAAACTGGAACTGCAACCCTTGCTTTTTTCTGCTTTCCATTTGCTTGGTAAATTTTTCTCCAACCCTTTATTTTGAGTCCATGTGTGTCTTTGCACATGAGATGGGTCTCTTGAATACAGCACACCACTGGGTCTTGACTCTATTGAGCTTGCCATTCTGTGTCTTTAGGGCATTTAGCCCATTTATATTTAAGGTTAATATTGTTATGTGTGAATTTGATCCTGGCCTCATGATGCTAGCTGGTTATTTTGCAGACTTGTTGATGTAGTTGTTTCATAGTGTCATTAATCTTTGTACTTCAGTGTGTTTTTGTAGTGGCTAGTAATGGTTTTTCCTTTCCATATTTAGTGCTTCCTTCAGGAGCTCTAGCAAGGCAGGCCATGAATTCCCTCAGCATTTGCTTGTCTAAGAAGGATTTTATTTCTCCTTCACTTATGAAGCTTAGTTTGACTGAATATGAAATTCTGAGTTGGAAATTCTTTTCTTTAATAATATTGAATATTGGCCCCCAGTCTCTTCTGGACTGTAGGGTTTCTGCTGAGAGGACTGCTGTTAGTCTAATGGGCTTCCCTTTGTAAGTGACCTGGCCTTTATTTGCCTTTCTTTCTGGCTACCCTTAACATTTTTTTCTTCATTTTGACCTTGGAGAATTTGATAATTATGTGTCTTGGAGTTGATCTTCTCATGGAGTATCTTACTGGGGTTCTCTGGATTTCCTGAATTTGAATGTTGGCCTGTCTTGCTAGGTTGGAGAAGTTCTCCTTGATGATATCCTGAAGTATATTTTCCAACTTGATTCCATGCTCCCCATCTCTTTCTGATACCCCAGTCAGTCATAGGTTTTTTGTTTTTTTTTTTAATAATCCCATAGTTCTTGGAAGTTTTGTTTGTTCCTTTTTATTCTTTTTTTCTCTAATCTTGTATGCCTGTCTTATTTCAGCAAGATAGTTGTCAAGCTCTGGAATTCTTTCCTCCACTTGGTCTATTTGGTTATTGATACTTGTGAAGATGCATTGTGAAGTTCTCATGTTGTATTTTCCAGTCCCATCAAATAATTTATATTCCTCTCTAAACTGGTTATTCTGGTTAATGCTTCTGTAATGCTTTATCATGTTTCTTTGCTTCTTTGCATTGGGTTAGAACATGCTCCTTTAGCTCAGCGAAGTTTATTATTATCCACCTTCTGAAGCCTACATCTGTCAAATCATCCATCTCAGTCTTTGCCCAGTCCTGTATCCTTGCTGGAGAGGTGTTATAATCATTTAGAGGAGAAGAGGAACTCTGGCTTTTTTTTGCATTTTCAGCATTTTTATCATTGACTCTTTCCTCATCTTCATGAGTTTATCTAGCTTCGATCTTTGAGGCTGCTGATCTTTGGATGGAGTTTTTGTGGGGTCATTTTGTTGATGTTGTTATTGTTGCTTTCTATTTGTTTGTTTTTCTTTTAGCAGTCAGGACCCTTTTTCATAAGACTGCTGCAGTTTGCTGGGAGTCCACTCCAGATCCTATTCTCCTGGGTCCCTCCTGTACCTGGAGGTGTCACCAGTGAAGGTGCCTCCCTTGGCTGGGGGTGGGAGCTTCTCTTGCCCTGTGTCATGACTCCCAGGTGGGCCATTACACCACCCAGCTTTCCTTCCTCTCCATGGTCATGCCAACTGCCTATCAGTCTCATTGTGGGAACCTGGATATCTTAGTTGCTGGTGCAGGATTCACTTGCTGTTATTCTTTTTGATGGGAGTCTTTGACCAGAGCTGTTTCTAGTCGCCATCTTGGTCCAAACAATGAAGGATTCCACAGCAGGGAATCACATAATGAAAGTGTGCATTTTGAGAGGCATGGAAAAATGAAGAGGTAGGCTCCCAGTTGATAGTTTATTTAACAATCAATAATAATTTATGTGAAAACAACAATGACAGTGACAGCAGAAGAAAAAATAAAGTTGAGAGCCAATAAGCTCAAATTCAATGATACTTTTCAAACTGTATATTGCTACCGATTAGTGAGTAGTAAAACTAGTTTTGGGGGCCTTACTTAGTATTTTCTGTTTGTTTGCATTTGTGTTGTTCATTTTATGATCTTTTTCCATATCTATACATAGTAATAAAATTATATTTGATATTTACTTTATGCTTTTACTTTATCAGACATAATAAAAATGAATATTCTTTTATAAAACCTTGTTCCATTTATATGTGTATGTATGGAGTGTGTGTGTGTGTGTGTGTGTGTGTGTGTGTGTGTACTAGGTGGGCATAGAATATGTATTTCTGAGACAGAATACTATAAAGGCTAAGCCAAGAGCATAAAAATTGGACCATGTTGCCTGAGTATTTACTACCTGCATGACGTTGGTAAACTTAATTCTTTTCTTTCTTTTTCTTTTTTTTTTTTTTGCCTCAGATTCCTTATCTGTGAAATGAGGTATCTGTAAAATGAGACAGGGAATGATTCACCTTCATTTTTAGGAAGATTTTGGTTGCTAACCTGTATCAGGTCTATATATGTTATTCCATTCATGTTTCTCTCCAATGTTATACAATTTTTCAGCCAGAAATTTTTCTGTAAGACATTAGGTCTATGATAATAAATCTTTCTCACATGAAATATACCTGTGAATTTGCCTTAGTGGTTTGTTGACTCGAATAAACACACAAAAACATAAGAAAGTTACAAAATCAGACTACTGTTGAAAGAAGAGAGCATAAGGAATCTATAAAAAGTCTTCTAAATTTTCGTAGAAGCAATAGAATCTTGGATTAAATTTTACTTTATAAATGTGAACATTTATTTATTTATTTATTTATTTATTTATTTATTTATTTATTTTAGTGGTAGGAGTTTTAAATGGTAAAGACGAAACAGAGACATCAATTTTATTTCTTTTTTTTTTTTTTTTTGCCAGGCTAGAGTGCGGTGGCATGATTTCAGCTCACTACAACCTCCACCTCCCAGGTTCAAGTGATTCTCCTGCCTCAGCCTCCCAAGTAGCTGGGATTACAGGCACCCACCACCACACACGGCTAATTTTTTTGTATTTTTAGTACAGACAGGGTTTCACCATGTTGGCTAGGCTAGTCTTGAACTCCTGACCTCAGGTGATGCTCCCGCCTCAGCCTCCCAAAGTACTGGGATTACAGGCATGTGCCACAGTGCTCAGCTGAGAATTTACTTATGATAGGAAAAAAAATGATTTGAGAAAAATGTAATTTGATTTTTTAAACACCATTGATAATTAAAACAAAGTACAAAAGAATCCACCTATCTCCATTGACTATGTAAGAAGTTCTAGCTTAAGGCTATGTTTATTTCAGAACAATTATCTAAACTTGGAGCATTGATGTTAATTTAGTCTCCAGCTAAAGGTTAACTTCAGCTGTGATAGGAGCAAACAAGGAAGCACAGATTTCTTTCTTTTCACTTGACTTGGGCTGGGTGTACTTTGATGGTGAAGGATGGTGCAAGTGCCTATGGATACAAATGAGAGATCAGACATTAAGGGTTTAAAGACCCTAACCTGTGTATGTTGCACCCTCTGCTGGTTACTAAAACCAGAGTCAAGAAGTGTCTATGGACAATGAAGTAAAAAAAATCTGTAAATATTCTTAGTACTCTCAAATATGCATTCATTGCAGAATGGGCATAAAACTTTTTTCCTACATCCAAATTAGAATATTCAGAGGATCAGAGCTCTTTTATTTGTAATACATAATTCAGTTTACACATGACTTTGGTTGGCTATGGCTAACACATAGAAACAGCACAACAGAAAAGTTAGTTATGTGGAAATACAACTTTCGAAACAGATAAAATGGGAATTATTTATTTGAATAAAAAAAGCCATAATTATGCATTTTCTTTAAATAACAACTTCTCATAGAAATATGTAAAACATTTAAATTATGTTATTCTACTTACATTAAATACTTATAATAGTTTAATTCAAATGCACAGTTGAAAAATACCTCTATTGGGGGAAGAAACCATTTTAGGACTCCACGTACATTATCTTGACTCATTTCTTACATGGAGAGGAAACAAGTACCCAGGAAACCAGATTGAGAAACTGAGTTAGGGTTAAGTAAGACCTGTCCTCACATGAAGAGCCTCCTCAACATCTCTTGCCTCAGTTGTAGTTATTCCAGGGCATTGGACCAGTGTTGAGTTCATACGTGAGCATCGGGTAGCTCAAACTGTGAGGTTCAGGTGGAAGCACTGGCAAACCTGATGCCTGTACCTGAAATCCATTCTCTCTGAATGCCTTTCTGATTTCTTATGGGGAGATTTAATAAGAATGCTTTTCCTTTACTTATTACAAAGATGAGGTACACATTATATGCAACTGAGACACCTTTCTTCAAAGACCACAAAGAAGAAGAATTCATTCTGGCCCTACCACTTTTGAGATAAGTGTTCACTTTTATTGTATTCACAATTACTGTAAAGTAACTGCAGAAGTTAGCATTGATCATAAAGCATATATTGAAGCTAGAACATGAGGAAACAGGGACTAATCACTCACAGGGGCCTACAAATTACAGATCTTATTGAATAATATCTCTCCAGTGTGCATATATGGCCACTATTTTAACTGTTAAAGAGACTTCCAGTTACACACTGGAAGGGAAAAAAGACAGAGTAATATCCAGAAAAACAGCACACTAGACTCCATTCTGACCACAAGTCCCTGGATATGGCTGCCAGTGACGTGAATGAAGGAGATTCATGCCAGTAGAAACAAGGCCATGGGCAAGAAGATGTCTTAGCACTACGTAAGGCAAGTCTTGGTGGGAGGGGTCAGCCACGCAGTCAACATTTACCTTTGCCTGTAGTGCAGAAGCAAAATCAGAGTGTTGAATATTTCTTTTTCCTTTTAGAGAAAGGAATAAACAAGGAGAAGGAGTGATTGTCATTCTCTTAAAACCAGAAATAGGAGAGAGATATTCACATACCATGTAGTGTGTGTGTCTGTGTGTTTACACACACCTACACATGAGCAGCACAAACATATTAGCAACTCATTAGCAACGTGTATTTTACTAAATATTAGGGCCTCATTTCTTTCTCTGTAAAAATAAGAGGTGAGGTTAGTTAAATGTAGTATCTCTTATAGTCCTTAAAGTCTATGAGTCTGTATATCCAGCCAGTTTTACTTGTTTATAAAAATGTTTCGGAGGAAAGGCTGAAAATGTTATGAAATTGGCAGAGTGACAGGAATCAGCCGATCTCTCTCAAGGAAGTTTGATGAGAGAAATAGATCTATGTTTGTTTGTTTATTTGTTTGAGTTTGTTTTTTTGTTCTGTCGCCAGGCTAGAGTGCAGTGGCGCGATCTTGGCTCACTGCAATCTCCAACTCCTGGGTTCAAGTGATTCTCCTGCCTCAGCCTCCTGAGTAGCTGGGACTACAGGCATGCACCACCATGCCCAGTTAATTTTTGTATTTTTAGTAGAGACAGGGTTTCACCATGTTGGCCAGGATGGTCTCGATCTCTTGACTTCATGATCCACGTGCCTCAGCCTCCCAAAGTGCTGGGATTACAGGCTTGAGTCACCATGCCCGGCTGTGGATCTATGTTTATGAAGATGCTTATCTAAATTTGGCACCTAATACATACATTATCAGAATCTAGATAACTAATAGAAAGGTTTTCTTTGAATTATTTTTAAAACTAAGTTGACAAAACTTTAAATAGAGTTTTGAAAGAAAGGAGAGGCTGAGTTTGAGAGGATTGGGGTGGGTATGACAAGCAAGGGAAATGACATAGTTTAGAATTTTAAAGTGGGAAATCCACTTGAAATTAATGAATGCAGTTTTCTACTCAGACACAATTCCAGTCCTGAAAAACCTGGATATATTTTATGGGAAAAAAATCCACAAAATAGAATAAAACCATTATTCCATTAAATAATGTTAACAAACTAGTATTGACTTGAGAGTGAGAGTGAGTGAGTGTTAGCTAGGTAAATAAAGGTAGAAAAGGCACTCCAGAAGGAGGAAACACCACAACCAAAGGCAAGAAGATTTCAAGAGGCACGGAGGGTGAGGGGCATTGCGGGCATTTCCACATTATGAAAACATAAATTATGAAATAGGGAATAGTGGGCAAATTTAACTGAAAATATGGTATTTGTGTCATGTTCTATGCCAAGCTAAGAATCTTAAGATTTATTCCATTGCTAGTAAGGACCTTAAGCAAGCTTGTAGTACAGCATAATTAAAGCAACCCAACCAGAGCATAGAGGCTGTATTTGAAAGCAGCAGAACTAGAAGCAGGCTCTTTTAATAGCCAAGTAGTGATTCTTAAGTTGAGACAGGAATAGAAATTTTCAGAACATAAAAACAGCAGAATTTGTTTAATTGTTTGGTTTTGTAAAATAATAGAGAAAACTCCCCAGATTTTTGGTTCCAGTAGCCATTGACAGAGATCAGAAACAGGGAAACAACAGGGCGGTGGATGAAGAAGAATTTGATGGGTATGTGCATGACTGTGGCTATGTTGAACGTGGGTTGCATGTGAGTTATCAAGATGAGTATGCCTCATAGATGCCATGTTTAAAGATCAGAGGCTCAGAGACAAAATAAATTGATAATCACTATCAAAGATTGAATGCTACTTAAACACAGTGTTTAAATTATTGGATAGAATTTCATTTAAATTCAATAGAATGTAAACTTTTTTGTACGATTGTTTGTTTTTGTCATCACTCAATAGATAAACTCATGAAAAAATTAAATAAATTACAAGCAAAATATGAAACTTTCGTTTTTCAGCGCAACTGAATTTTATGAGCAATTTGGTTACTCCTTCTGTCTAAAGCATTTTGCACATTGTAAATATTCAAGTAATGGTGACTATGACTATTAGCTAGAATTTAACATCAATTTGGGACTGGGAAAAACGTTGGAGATGTGACAGTACTTGTTTCTTCCAATAGTAGAGCCTATAAAATCCCACAGGTGAATTATGCAATTAATTAATGTTTTCATAATTAAGTGTCAAGTGGAGTGAAAATGAGAAGAATAGACAGAGCTGGGTTAAGGGAGAGGACACTTCGAAAACAGATGGATTTTGTTGGTTTTGAAAGTATTACAAAGAAGCAAATGGAGAATACCTGGAAAGACAGAAGAAGACAGATGGAAAAGGCACTTGTGTGTCACCAAGGAGTATGGACTTGATCTTGTAGGCTGTCACTGTATAAACATAGAGAGACTTGAACAGCTATGGGTGTTTTGGTTTTGTTTCTTATTTTGATTATGGCATCTATGTAAAGGAACATTGAAGCAGTGATAATTAGTCAGGTAAAGGTATGAGCTGAGAGAAACAGGGATTAAGGTAATAAGAATGAAATGGGAGCATGATTAAAAAAACTTTTGGTAGGAAAATCTATAGTAAATGTTGTCTGACTCAGTATAAGGATTGTGGAAGATGGAATTATATATAATATCCTGAAAGCTCTACTTTGAGACGAAATAGTTTCTTGATGGTGCATATTTACCTCACTTTCCTCAAACTTTGCTGTGAAAAATTTAATCAATTTCTTCCTATGTGATAGATGAATGATTGATACTTTTAATTTTTGTATTTCTCGTTACTAGGTAAGAAAACCCAAATCATATCGTTGTCCTCACAGATTTTCGTATAGAATGTTAATTCTGAATTAAATGATTCTCCTTAGCATAAGACTTTTATTATTGCTTTTTATGATCCTTGATTCCATTAATATTACTGGTGGTACTTTTTTCTTGGTTGTACAAAAGTTGTAATATTTGTTTAATGCAGATATGCTATAAGTAAAGGCCCTGAGTTAAAGTTAGCAAGATTAGGCTAGGTGCGGTGGCTCACACCTGTAATCCCAGCACTTTGGGAGGCCGAGGTGGGTTGATCACCTGAGGTCAGGAGTTCAGCACCAGCCTGGCCAACGTGAGGAAACACTGCCTCTACCAAAAATACAAAAATTAGCCAGGCATGGTGGCGGACACCTGTAGTCCTAGCTACTTGGGAAACTGAGGCAGGAGAATTGCTTGAACCCAGGAGGTGGAGGTTGCAGTGAGCTGAGATTGCGCCATTGCATTCCAGCCTGGGTGACAAGAGCAAACACTCCATCCCAGAAAAAAAAAAAAAAAATTAGCAAGATTAGAACAATTAAGAGTTTCAAGAAATATGTTCTGTAAGTGGTGAATGTATGGAAACGCTAAAAGGGTGCATGATATGTTCTCTTATTCATTAAATTTTTAAAATTTTATTATCTAAATCTAGATTTACATTTAGATGCTATTCACTTAATTAGCCTTACATGTTTAGTGTTTCTCGTTGTTCTAAGTCCAAGTGGGCATATATAATGTATATTCCAGGTTCACATTATGAATTAAAACCCAGTCATTTCCTTCACCCTCCAGAATTCTCTAAACATTCTGAGAAATAGTCTTGCTCTAATTTCTATATGGCCTTTGAAAACAGAGTTTAATTTTAAATCGGAGTTAAATGCTCATATAGAACAAATGTTCTTTAGTTATACAAAAGCCACTCTGAATTCCATAGGGCAGCATTTCTCAAACTTTGGCTCTTCGTGTTCTACAGTTTTGCAATGCACAGCTTTAATGTTTGACTCAGTAAGAGATCGCTGAACTCATATCTGCTTCTTCATTGAATCCATTGCAATATATTGTTTTGGTTTAATTATAGAGAAAAACTTGGCTTACAAGATATATATACGAAAAAGAAAGATATATTTTAATAAACTTTTTAGATAATTGCGCATATTCTTTTGTATGCCACAAAAATATGACAAGTAGTAGTTTCTTGGAGGTTAGTAGTAATGTAGAGTCTTAAAACATATCACTATGATGCTCTATTGCATTGGAATCCATTGACCTATCCTGCACGTTGCATGACTGTTTTATTTATGCATGATTCAGTCACATTATGCACTGGTTGTTTGGAAAATATTGGTCCTCTGATTTGTGAACATCTTCCAAATTTGAACACATTTCATGATTCAATATCATCATGTGCATGTAGTCTTGGAAAATTCCACTGCATACTTTGTAAGAGTGGATATGAAAAAGGCAAATAATGACTTGACTATAATAGTGGAACCTCTTAAAAGTGTGTGGGGCACCCAAGAGTTTGTGGATCACACTTTAAGAATTAATATTCTAGGGAAATTGGCTTCTTTTTAAAAAGAAAATAAAACCGCTGGCAAAGTTTTATCTTTGGCTCACCTATGCTCTCTGTTTTCTTTATATCTACTATTAAAATAGAGGTGTTAGTAGGTTCAGGGGGCCTATTATATGTCACTGGAAGTTGAATGTATATGCCCAACTCGTGTATTCCATTCCTCATGATCAAGTACTGCAGAGTTTTTAAATGAATGACAAATCACATCACATAGATTACACAGACTCTAATTTCATCATGGCAGGCCTCATGGGTATTATTCATGCATTCTAATAATAGTGTATAAGAGACCTAATGTGTAAAAAAAAAAAAAAGAAACAATCTTTTTTGAAGAATGCAAGAAATCCAGAGAATTTCCTGAAGAGAATAAATATGAAAGGACTAAAATAAAATGTATGATTATGAGTTCTTTAAGTCTTTTGGTGCTTTAATAATTAACTTAAATATAATGGTCATGGATATAAATTCCATTTTTAAACTCTACCTGAAAACTAAATGTGAGCTCCATATTGAATATGACATAAGTTTCCATTAAATAATTCATATTTTCCATTAAATATTATTTAGCAGAAATTTTAATTAATCCAATGAGTGAATTAACTCCATTAATATTTAATGGAAAATTTAATCCTATGAATTAATATCTTATTTAATTCCTAGACAAGCATGGAGTATTTGCCAAGTTCAGTTGGCATGTAATGTTAGTTGTTTAATTATTCCAGGAAACTAATCACTACAGTCTTTTATTGATTAGCTTATATGCAAATATGGAATAATTTTTAAAAGCATGCATGCACTTTCTTTTATACATACATATAAGAAACTGACTTAGGAAGTGGTATTTTCCCCCTGAAAGCAGACAACAGATAGGAAGTTTGTGTGCCTAGTTTTTTGTTTATTATTCTGAAAACAAGAGACTCATATTTATTACTAAAGAAGTAAGTTTATCAAACTGAGGAGGATAATACTTTCTACATATAATTTTTCAGATTGGCTCTATTTAAAGTAAGTCTTTGTTTCTTATGTATTTCTTTCAGAAAACATTATATTTCAAGCTGCATAGATATTTGCAAAATAAATTTTAAGAATCATTTAATCCAATGGTTTCTAGACTTTGGAGTTCATGAAAATTTAAAATGCCATTTAATTCAAAGGAAAAAGTTTTATTTCCCACTTCTTATTTTGCCAAAAAGACCTTTAAAGCTAAGAAGCAAAAAAGAACAAGCAAGAAGCAAACAACAACCTATTGCCTATAACCACCATCAACATAATGTAAAGAAGTTCTTTATACCAAAATTCCAAAAGCATTGTATTGAATGCACAGAAATTCAGTGTATTACCTTTTTTCTCTCAGACTCATGAAAACTTCATTATGGGATTGCTTGACTGAATTTTGCCCCCCACTACTCCCAAATTATGTGTTGAAGTTCTAACCCCAAAGGTGACTGTATTTGGTGACAGGATCTTTAGGGGGGGAATTCAGGTTAATGAGATCATAAGGTAGAGCTCTAATTTAACAAGACAAGTGTCCCTATAAGAAGAGATACCAGACATTTCTCTCTCTCTCATTCCATTTGTGCACAGAAAAGAGGCCACGTGAGGACACAGCAAGAAGGTGGCTGTCCACAAATCAGGAAGATAGGCCTCGCCAGAAAACAATACAATTGTGAAAAAATAAATGTCTGTTGTTTAAGCCACATGGTTTGTGGTATTCTGTTATGGAGGCCTGGACTGACTAATACAGAGGTCTATTGCCAATGTCTCTAAATCACTGATCTAATGCTCCATGGAACTAACACAGATGAGGAAAATGTCTTCTATTTTAAAAGAGCATTAGAGAAAGGAATTTCAAAACAATTACACCTTTGACAAATGGAAAGGAATTTTTATTTAATTTATTTTTATTTTTTCCCTGCCCCTCTATTATTCCACTGAATTGAGGGAGGTAGGGGGAAGGTAGACATATACCACAATTAATCTTCATAAATGCCCATTTTTCTTTCTGGAATGTTCTTCCTTTTTTTGTGTCCTCAGCAAACGCCATATATATTCAGGTACTCAGTTCATACATGACCTTCTCTAAAACTCTTTCTTTTGCCTCTTGATATGAGTTACATCTCTTCTCTGTGAGTTGTGTATACTTATATGATAGCAATTATATTGAACTGTCATAATCTGTTTGTTATTCCTGTGTGATAATTTCTGATATCAGTTGTCAGCTATAGTTCAGCTGTCAGCTGTTGTATTTTTTTGATATATTCAGTCTATTTTTGACATCTTATTTTGTGATTTCTATTTACCTAGCTTTTCCCAAATTCCTTTACCTTGTCTGCCTTCTTTTAGAATGACTATTTTTTAAACTAATTTTTCCCCTCTATTAGTTTGAAGTTATAAATTATTATCATTTTATTGATTAACCTAGACATTTAGCATAGTTATGTCTACATTTATTTAATTTCTCCCCTGCTACTAATCATAAGCTCCCGGGAATACCCCCTTTATTAATATTAAGAATAGAGTATGCTATGTTAGTTTTGTCTTGTATTTTAACAGCAATGCAATAATTATTTATTACTATTTATTGCTATTATTTCATGTGAAAGCCATTTCTCTATATTTCCATAATTTTACAAATCACATTGCTTATTATTCATTTTTGCATCTTAGTCCTTCCTTCTTGCTCTTATTTTCTTTTCCTTCAAGGTTATTTTTTGTTTAGTTTCAAAGTATTTATTGTATCCTTATTACTTAAAAATAATTTCAAAAGATATAATTCTATGTAGACAGCTAGTTTATCTTACCACTTGGAGATATTAATTGTCAGGGAAATGCAAATAAAAAGTGATACCACCTTACTCTTGCAAGAATGTTCATAATTGAAAAATTTTAAAAAAATAGATGTTGGCATGGATATGGTGAAAAGGGAACACTTTTACACTGCTGGTGGGAATGTAAACTAGTATAACCACTATAGAAAACAGTATGGCAACTCTTTAGAGAACTAAAAGCAGAACTATCATTTGATCCAGCAATCCCATACTGGGTATCAACCCAGAGGAAAATAAGTCATTATATGAAAAAGACACTTGCACACTGATACGGTTTGGCTGTGTCCCATCTCAAATCTCATCTTAAATTGTAGTTCCCATAATCCCCATGTGTTGTGGGAGGGACCAGCTGGAGATAATTGAATCATAAGGATGGTTTCCCCCATCTTGTTCTCATGATAGTAAGTTAGTTCTTCTGATGATTTTATAAGGGTCTTTCCCCTTCACTGGGCACTCATTCTCTCTCCTGTTGCTCTGTGGAGAGGTGCCTTCCACCATAATTGTAAGTTTCCTGTGGCCTCCCCAGCCATGTGGAACCATGAATCAATTAAACCTCTTTCATTTATAAATTACCCAGTTTTGATAGTTTTGGATATTGCTTCATAACTGTGTGAGAATAGACTAATACACATACACATATTTATAGCAGCACAATTTGCAATTGTGAAATATGTGGAGCAGGCCTAAATGCCCTTCAACTAACCAGGGGATAAAGAAAATGTGGTCTGTGATATATATATATGTGTATGTGTGTGTATGTGTATATATATATACACATACACATACACACACATACACATTTATATATATAAATATTTATATATATTATAAATATATATATAAATATAATAAATACATATATAAATTAGTTTAAAACATAGTCATTCTAAAAGAAGGCAGACAAGGTAAAGGAATTTGAGAAAAGCTAGGTAAATAGAAATCACAAAATAAGATGTCAAAATATAAATATATAAATGTGGTGATCATATATGTATATATACACACACACACAGAGTATGTAATACTACTCAGCCATAAAAGGAATGAAATAATGGCATTCACAGCAACCTGGATGGAGTTGGAGACTGTTATTCTAAGTAGAGGAATTAAAAAATAGAAAACCAAATATCGTGTACTCTCACAAGTGAGAGCTGAACTATGAAAACACAAAGGCATAAGAATGATACAATGGGCTCTGAGGACTTGTGAGGAAGTTTGGGAGGGGAGTGAGGGATAAAAGACTACACATTGGGTACAGGGTACACTCCCCTGATGATGGGTGCACCAAAAACTCAGAAATGACCACTAAAGAACTTATACATCTAACCAAATACCACCTGTTCCCCAAAAACTATTAAAATAATAATAAAGAATTAAAGAGATATTATTCTACTCTTCCTTATCTTTTATTTTGTGTCAAGATGACAATTATGTCTGTCTTTTAATTTTTCTTCCTCTTTTACAATTTTTAAAATAACTATGTCCTTAATATTTTTCAGATTCATGGAAATGTGCTTAGAAATAGGGTTTATTAGATTTATCCTGCTTAGAATTCATTATGCTTTGAGAATTTGATGATTCTTGTCTTGTAGACATTCTGGAACATTCACATCCATTAATCCCTTTGAATACCACATTTTACTCATTCTTTGTAGTCTCTTCTTTTCAGAACCCCAATTATACATTTATTAATCTTCTTTTACTTTCATTTTCATATTTTTCATGTTTTTTATGCTTCACTGTAAGTACATTCTCTTATCTGTTCTCTGCCGTATTATTATTGTTTCTCTAGCTTTGTCTTACCTGCCATTTAACCGACCTAATATATTTTACATTAAAATCATTATATGATTATCTTTAGACTTAGAATGTCTATTTTTTTAAATCCCTTTTTTTTAGTTTTTTATTTTCAGATGAAGTCTCACCCTCTCACTCAGGCTGTATTGCAGTAGCATGATCTCGGCTCACTGTAGCCTGCACCTCCTGGGTTCAAGCAATTCTCCTGTCTCAGCCTCCCAAGTAACTGGGATTACAGGCTCGTGCCACCATGCCTGGCTAATTTTTGTATTTTTAGTAGAGATGGGATTTCACCAAGTTGCCCAGGATGGTCTTAAACTCCTGATCTCAGGTCATACGCCAGCATCAACCTCCCAAAGTGCTGGTATTACAGGCGTGAGCCATTGCACCCGGCCACGAATCTGGTCTTTTGTAGTACAGTATACAAATGAGTAAGATAAACCAGCATAGACTTTAAACTTTGAAAACCTTCCAAATTCAGCACTTTTTTTGTTCTGGTGGAGAATTTGGTGGTGGTAGTTGTGGCATGGTGGGAAGAGGGCAACAGCTCAACTGTGAGCAGCAATACAAACACCCACCTTGGCCTTATGTACCACCAGAGGGGGGTGCCAGAGCAGATGGTAAGATGATGGTGGTTGCTACGTTGTTTCTAACACATTTTGTGCATAAGAAAGCTAGAAGTATTTTTTAAATGAATCCCCAGCAAATAACCACATAGAGTAACACTTACAGGAAAGTGATAGTCTCACAATTGCAGGCAGGAGTGAAAGTCAGTGACTGAGATATTACTATTAACATGTGCTTATTTAAACCCCAGATATCATGGTCTGGGAAAACAGAGGATATAAAATAATAGTTAAGCTTAGATTGGAGAGTGACTCTGGACAGTAGCATTAATACCAGTAAAATAACAAACTAGCCCCAAATATGACAAGCAATTTGTGATCATGTTAAGATGGATATTTTGTCATTAGCTTAAAAATATAACTTCATTGCTGATGGAATTCAAACTGAATCTTTAATCTCCTACACAGAGATCTCACCTTTCTCCCCCTACGCTCTCACCATACCACAATGCCAATCACAAATGAAATAATTATCCTACATACCTGCTACTAGTCTAGATATCTAATATACAAGAGGACTATAGTTAATAAAATTTTATTGTGCCAAGGATTTTTGTTAATTAAGTAGATTTTAGCTATTCTTGTCACAAAAAGAGTTAATTACGTAAGGTGAAAGATTTGTTTATTATAGTAACTGTTTTGTTATATATAAATATCCCATAACATTGTACTGTAAACCTCAAATATACACAAAAAAATTATTTAAAAATTAAACAAAAAAGAAAAATAATCAGTGATGGCTATTATTTATGTATAAAATGCTATAAAATTGATTTGACTAATATCAGTTGAATCACTGGTAATTTTTTCATAGACAAACTCATCGTGATATCATTACATATATGTATATTACAGCATAGATCTATAGGTGGATTCTAAAAATATTTTCTATTAAGGTGATTTATCAAACAAGAATAATGTCAATGAGCAAAGTAGATCTGAATAAAGCAATGGTACTCTTAGAAAAGTCATGAATTGAACAAACAAGTGTTAAAATATGTTTCTATCAACCTGAAATCAAGTCTGGGAAGGGATTTGTGTGTGAATGCAAAAGATAAAAAAAAAATGTTGGTTTGGGTTTGCCAATATCTGTAGGTAAATATTTTTAGGATTTATTTTTTTTCCATGGAAAAGATTCAATAGTATAATATTTAGCAATTCAACTAAACAAAGGTTGACAAATAAGCCACCTTTCTGCTGACTACCTCTAGCCTGCATCTTTGTCAAATAATCTTTGAAATCATTCACTCATCCCTCATTCCTTGGAAAAGACATTAATCCTCCATCTTCTATTTTCTAAATCTGTAGGATGCATTTGTTAAGTATCCCAAATAAACAAAGAAATCTCAGATATCAAATGTATAATTTCATCTGCAGAACAATGATTAATAAAACCTTCATGGGTTTCTCTGAAAAACATATTATGGTTCAGTGAAACCTTTAAAAACATTGGAAAAACTTTAAATTCAGTAACAATTAAAAGATTGAATAAAATAAATCAAAGATGAGGAAAGAGTCAATAGCACACTGAATAGTTTAACATCCAGGGTTAAATTTAAATAAGGTAATGCCAAGTTTGTTTGTTAGTGCTAAAAATGGTGTCTTGTATTTTTCTTTCTTTTTTTAATGAATTCTTCAAGAAGACACATTTACTTAGTGCAGGTGAGTTTTTTTTGTTTGTTTGTTTTTTTGGCTAAGATACACGTCTTGTTTTGATTCATTTAAGATTGTCATATTTCAGTCATTTAGCTTCATCTTTTCTCTTCTCTCCAGACATCCTCTGTTCTTTCTCGGATGTTTGCTAAAATCATTAGAGGCAGTTACTTAAAATCTCTTGCCTACATTTTGCCTCTTGTTTGAATTTAATTTGTTACTACTAAAGTGTAGTGTATCTCTTCAAACGTAAATAGAGTTATGTCAAACTCTCTTGAAGCAGAACGGCAAAGTATTTTATATAATCATGCATCGCTTAACAATGGGGTTATATTCTGATAAATGCATCTTAGGCAATTTTGTTGTGTGAACATATTCGAGTGTACTTACACAAATATAGGAGGTAGAGCCTACTATACATATATGTATAGCCTATTGTTCCTAGGCTGCAAGCCTGGACAACATGTTACTGTACTGAATACTGTAGGCAATTGTACCACTATGATAAGTATTTGTACAACTAAACATATCTAAACATAGTAAAAATATGGTATAATCATCTTATGGGATCACTGTCATATATAAGGTTCATTGTTGATCAAAATGTTGTTATGCAGCACGTGACTTTATTTAATTGTGGGAGCTGATTATATCAACCCTTTCTTATCTACAAAATATTCATCTTTGCTTCTGCTCACATTCATTTCTACACTGTCACCCCTCTTTGTTTTCCTATTTCCCTGTGATCCTCCCTTTCTGCAAGTACAGAAGTTCTCATTTCTCTATTCATTTATTAATGTATTCACTAATGCATGCAAACTAATATTACATGACACACATATTATGTTTTAAGAATAAAAATACAAAGGTGGAAAAAGACAGATACAGTCTACGTCCTCACAGTGCTTTTTTTTTTCTAATGGGGGATTCAGACAACTCAATATCATCCTAATTATTAGGTACCATGAATGGGGTAATAAGAACGCATACAGTACAGACATCTAACCTATCTAGGAGGGTCCAAGAAGTCTTCTTGTTGGAAGTGACCACCAGGACAAATAGTTGAAAGGATAAGTAGAAGTTGTATACAAGTTTGAAAGACAAAGGGGTTCTGAAGAAACTAGGAGGATGTTCTAAGTAGTTGGAACAGTCTATGGGGAGGTCCTGAAATAAAAAAGAATACGGCATATTTGAGGAAGAAATTTGGTAGGACTGGGAATAAAGTGCATGAGAGAAGATGCTAAGAAAAATAGGCTAGGTAAAGCTGGGTTTAAAGTTATTTTTTTTTTACCATTTTATTGAGACTGTATCCTAAGGGCTGTAAGACACCAGTGAAATGATTTAAGCGGTAGACAGATAGATGTAATCTGGCTGTGTTGTGTAAAGTGATTAGAGGGGGCCATAACCAGAAGCAAGGTGGCCAGACAATTAAAAGAGTCCAAGCAAAAAATGATGAATGCTTGAGTTAGGGTAGTGGAAATGAAGAAAAAAGAAAAACAGACAAAATCTTTAAGGAGTAGAATCAATTGGAAAGGTGAGCAAGAAAGAGAAAGAAGTCAAAGATAATGATCAAATCTTTGTCTCAGGAAACTGGGTAAATAATTTATAAACTTTTACACGGACCATTGAGGAAGCATACTTGGAGGTCATGTAAATGTATAAACACAAGTTTGGTAATATTGAATTTTAGTTGCCAGTAGGACCCTTTAGTGGAGTTAGTGGATCACACTCTCAAGAGACATCTCAGAGCTGAAGATGCACATTTGCGAGTAGTCAATGCACATGCCATTGAAATACAGAGAAGTTTGTGGAGTATGAGTGAAATAAGGCTTAGAGCAGAGTCCCAAAGAGCACTGATATCTACAGGATGGGCAAAAGAGATATATGAAAGATAATTTGGAATGGACCAGTCATAAAGAATGAAAAATAAAATAGTTTCAAGAATAAGGACATGAATAATACCATATGATAAAATAAGACCTAAAAGGATTTCATGAGTATAAATCAGTTCTATTGTTCTTCCTTAGAGAATAAGCTTTAAGTAATGTGCAGGTAACTGTATTCAGTGTCAAAAGTCTAGAAAGTATAAAATTTATACAAAACCTAACACAGTATCCAGTCAATAGACATTTAAAGTATTATTTCTACCAGCAGAGTATGAAAGTTCTAGTTCCTTCACATCCTCTTTCACTTGATATGGCCAGTCTACTTAATTGAAGTCATTCTAATAGATGTGTAATCGCATCTCGTTATGGTTTTAATTTTCGTTTCCCTAATGACTAATGATGTTGCACATCTTATCACATGAATATTTACCATCTATATTCTTCCTTTTGAATTATCTGTTTAACTATGTGACCCATTTTATTTATTGGATCATTTGTTTTTTTCTTATTGAGCATTGAACATTCTTTATATATTCAGTATAAAATTTTTTGTGAGATATATAATTCGCAAATATTTTCTTCCAGTCTGTGGATTGTCTTTTTATTTTATTAACAATGTCTTAAACAACAGATGTTTTTAATTTTGATGAAATTCAATTTATCATTTTGAAAAGTTTTATGGATCGTGGTGTTAGCATTGTAGCTAAGAAATGTTTGCCTAATTTATTATTGGTAATGTAAAATGGCACCATCAGTTTAGAAAATCAGCTGGCAAATGTTGGAAATATACTTTCTTCCCAACTCATTCCAACATATTTGGTCACTTTTTTATAATGTAAAAAATAAATAAATAAAATACAAAAACAGTATTTGGTCATTATATAAAAGTGACCAAATATTTGTATAATGAATGAAAAATAAAGTGACCATATAGTTTTATGATGACCAAATATTTGTTATATTTGGTGGTCACTATTTTATAAAGTAAAATCATCCAGTTGGATGATAACACCAAAATATTTATGACGCATTCATGAAAGAAGCCAGACCAAAAAAAATGAGTGCTTATTGTATGATCTCATATGTATAAAAATTCCATATAATGAAAACTAATCTTAATAAGAAAAAGATCAGGGGTTTCTTGGGGACAGGAGTTTGGGCACAAAACAAACAGGGGCATGTATTCCAAAGGGGCATAATATTTATTTTGGAAGAAAATAAATGTTTATTTTGATTGTGATGACGCTTTCATGAATGTATTCATAGGTCAAAACTTTTACAAGTACAGTTTGTTGTTTCTCACTTAAACCTCAGTAAAGCTGTTAAATAGTATTGCTACACTTCGATATCACAAATATACCAACTCAATTTTTAAAATATTGCTTGTTTTTGTGATATGATCAAGTAATTCACTCACAAAACATTGCTGGTTTCCTGGAGTTGTCCAGTAGTATTTCGAAAACTCAGGCTGAGTGAAATGATCAACTGAGGAATGATAATGAAGGCTTGAGAAAGTGGTGACTAACTGTGAAATATGCACCCTTCTGCCCTAAACTCTCACACACTAAGATGTGAGTTGCTGTCTTCAACAGAAAATGTTTTTCCCTAGTTTCTACATGAACTTCCAGGAAACAATTTTAAAGACACTTTTTTTTCTTTTTATTTGTAAAAATCTGTTTTTCATGGATTTGAAAAATCAGGTTTTTTTCTATGTTTTGTTTTTGAATAAAATATTTTCCCCAGAAGTGTCTTAGCAAAATTATGTATTGCAAACACTAAAAAATGCCTTCACATCTACAATCTAAAACATATTTTATCATTTCACAACTCTTTTGGCTCCTTTGGTTTCTTGAGTCGAGTTTTGGAAAAGGAACTCAATTTACTTCATTTTTAACATTTAACATCTAAAACCATCTTTAAAAGATTTATAATTCTTGTTTCCTTTTGATCTGGTTGTATAATTGGAAAATTAACCTGACAAAATGTAGCTTTGCACTATGGATTTAAATTCATTTTGTATTTAAGTGATGGAAAAATATGTTGTTTCCCAGACTGAAACTCTTTTTCAAGATAAACAATTCTCCACCTAGTCTGGAAGAACTGAAATGAGGAGGCATAAAAGGGAGAAAATTGGGTCCTCGATTTTCCCCTCTCATCTCCACCCTTACACCAAGTTTCAACTCCAAGGGGGAAGATTTATAGAACAGATATGGGGTTTTTCATCCCTAGAGTTTCAGTGGAGAAGGCTGCATGTCCCTCGAAGACATCTAGGCTTTCATTAGAGCTATGTTCCATAGAGCAGGGGAGTAACGTGGTGAAGATAGGATGACTATGCATTCATTTGTTTAGGACACTTTTGTTTTTCTCTTTTTTTGGCCTATTTATCAATAGCTGTCCCATTTACTCTTAAAATTATCCTGATTTGAATGATGTATAATCCCAGATCTCCTTCACTGGGCTCATATATCCATCCCATAATAGTTGCTAGCGTTGGTTGCTGAAAATCCACAGCTGATCCTTCTCAGGTGAGTTGATCTCAGCTCACATCCAACATTACATGGGAGGTTAGACTTCATCTCCCTACTCTCCACCCACAAACAGCTACAGACAGAGAACTGACTAATGAGGAGAAGGGATGCAAAAAACTGGCTCTTTTATTCAAGGTGGGACCAACTTCGTGATGCTATTTGTGCTCCAAAGCTCCCCATGGATTCAGGCTAAAGCTAGTTTCTAGCTGAGATCACTTCCCTTCTTGGGTTTTTATTTTTGTTTTCATTTTGTTGTTGTTGTTGTTGTTTTTGTTCCTTTACCTTATTCTGCTTTGCTCACTACTCTTTTTTCTGATAATTCTTTCTTTTTTTCTCTGAGAATTCTTGATCAATAAATTTATGACACAGGAATCTCAGGCTGTGTTTCTAGAAAAACTGACCAAGATAGTACTGGAATTGATCCCACGAAGCAGTCTTTAAAGATGTGATTTGAGTTGGATACCTCACTTGATGAGGGGCAAGGAGAGCCCAATCACCAGTGGTAGAAATGTCGCTTCCTTTGACTGTGCCTCTGCTGATACATTCTCCTAGGACAAACTTAGATAAGACATAGGTGGAAGGGAATAGACTAGCATGTCAATGTCTGTGGTATTTGAGAGGTATGGGGAAAAAAGTAACTATATGTACTATTGAAATTAGGACATTATAGCTAAATACCTTGTATTGAAAAGAGAAAATGACAGGTTCAGATACATTAATCATGACTCCAAAACAAAATGTGAAACTTGAGACTCTGCTAGGCAGGATTTAAAGCAACTCTTGAAGCGAGAGCGAAGATAGAGCTTAAAATGAAACATAGGACTTGATTATAAAAGAGACAAAACTATTCTTAGTTTAGGCAAGTTTCTTATGCCGATCACAGCTCTCATAAGGAAAATAAATGCTCCTGAGACTCAAGGTGGAGGATATTTGGTGTAGGTGCACTTGAAACCTTGAATCCCCTGATCCCTGAACCTACTGGGTCTGCAAAAGTGGACCACTCTCCTTGTTGGAAGGCTACTGGGAGTTCTACAGTGAGACCAATGCCTTACAATAAAACAGTTTCCTTCAGCATCTATACTCATACACCATCATGGCCACCAGATCTATAACTAGGGTGAAATCTCAGGATAACCTTACTGGAGAAGTGCTGAGTTGGGTAGGAAAAGAGAATTATACATCAAAGAAACTGTAGAATCTGGCTACTGTGGTATGGCAAGAAACTCAGTGGTCAATATAGTATATTTTTAGTTGCAATTTTAGAATTACAAACTGAGGAATGATTAAGTAAATTCAGTGTATCTGAATATTATAATATTTTACATTCTTTTTAATAAAGTGCTTTGTTTTGATTTCTTGTACAGGTACTTTGATATTTCCCAATCATGACTCAAATTAAAGTCCCAACTTGATTTTAAAGTCTTATCAAATAAATAAACACATACACATAATCTATTTCATAATTTAAATTATATTTTTATAAATTTCCATTGAAAATAAAAATTACTTTATTCAAAGGAAATTGAATTATAGTAAATATCATTTTATTTCTGAGTATAGTCTCTCAATATTGTTATTATTTCAATATCCTGAAATTAATCATACCAAATTTGAAGAAATTTTATTTTATAATTTGTAATTTCTCTGGGGTCTTGAAATCTGGAATTAGTTAAATGATCTTTTTTCCAAAATGAGAGAAACATATATTTTTAGGAAGATCCTTGAAGATAATGACTTTATAACCAGATTTTCACAAACTGTATTTACCTTCTGAGAAGATAATTTAATATATTTTAACTTGATTTAGAACATACTTCAGTTGAATGCTAAATATATTATCTCCATATGTTTTTCTGCAGAGTGATGCTAACTGATGATTATTTTATAGATAAGGAAAGAATTAAAAAATTTTTTATTAAAACTACCCCATTTGACTAGATGGTCCAGGTAGAAATATAAATAGATGATTTGTATAAAAACAAACATGAATGCCTGGAGACATATGCTGGCTAGTATGTGGTATTAGTCCATTTTCAGAGTGCTATAAAGAAATACTCCAGACTGGGTGATTTATAAAGGAAAGAGGTTTAATTGACTCACAGTTCCGCATGGCTGGGAGAACCTCAGGAAACTTACAATCATGGCAGAAGGCAAAGGAGAGCAAGCACTCTCTTCACAAGGTGGCAGGAAAGAGTGATCGAAGGAGGAACTGCCAAACACATAAAACCAACACATTTTGTGAGAACTCACTATCATGAAAACAGCATGGAGGAAACCATCCTTATCATCCCATCACCTCCCTCCCTTGACACGTGGGGATTACAGTTCCAGATGAGATTTAGGTGGGAACACAGAGCCAAACCATATCATATGCATATGTCAAGTGCATCCATTTGAAGATGCACCTTTTAAAACATAAATACCTGTGAGGATCACTTCAGTCACTACCTTCTACCACAGGTTTTCCCACGGTGGTCCTTGGATCCTAAGGCTTCCTCAGCAGAAAGTGAATAGTCATTTTAGTTACAAAGAGACAGAGCTCTAGGCTTCCAACTCTCGATTCAATAAAAGTGGCCTCATTCTTGTCTACTGTATACACTGGATTTCTAAATAAGATTGCATTTGAGGAAAAAAAGTAGTTCCATTTGAAGATTATTGCCTTTGTTGACTGTCAAGAGGAAGATAATTACAGATTTTTGTCCTAATTAATTCAATCTGCCAAGGTGAGTCCTTTGCTTGGAATAGCAAGTTATCGACCTCACTATTACACCTTAATATCATTATATCATACGCATGAAAAAAATTTAAATCCCTGAATAGATTGCTCACTGAAAAATAAATTGCTCAATCTTAATTTTTAAATTTAACTTTTAAGTTATTTACTCAAATTGCAATTAACATTTGCTCTTTCCATTTTCTGAGATGCTCCATCCTTGCCTCTACCCTTCTTTTGCTTTCTTTTATTATTATTATTATTATTATTATTATTATTATTCTACTTTAAGTTCTAGGGTACATGTGCATAACGTGCAGATTTGTTACATATGTATACTTGTGTCATGTTGGTGTTCTGCACCCATCAACTCGTCAGCACCCATCAACTTGTCATTTACATCAGGTATAACTCCCAATGCAATCCCTCCCCCTTCCCCCCTCCCCATCATAGGCCCCGGTGTGTGATATTCCCCTTCCTGAGTCCAGGTGATCTCATTGTTCAGTTCCCACCTATGAGTGAGAACATGCGGTGTTTGGTTTTCTGTTCTTGCGATAGTTTGCTGAGAATGATGGTTTCCAGCTGCATCCATGTCCCTACAAAGGACACAAACTCATCCTTTTTTATGGCTGCATAGTATTCCATGGTGTATATGTGCCACATTTTCTTAATCCAGTCTGTCACTGATGGACATTTGGGTTGATTCCAAGTCTTTGCTATTGTGAATAGTGCCGCAATGAACATACGTGTGCATGTGTCTTTATAGCAGCATGATTTATAATCCTTTGGGTATATACCCAGTAATGGGATGGCTAGGTCATATTCATTCTTCCTTCTAGTTTTAACTTAAAATCACCTCCCCAAAGAAGTTTTCCTAATCTTACACTTTCTTCTTCTAGCTATATTTCCTTTATACTTTTACTATGTCACTTTTTAGCCTATCTATCTAGCTCCATGAGAACCATGCCTATCTGCTGACCACTGCATCCCCAAATCTAGTAAATCTAGTACTTAATACACACTCTGCAAATGTGGAAAGAAGACATATACCTTAGTTAACAATGTTACCTGTTTGTCACCAATTCTAGGTGGTTTTCTTAGAATTTCTAATTGTTCTTTCCTCACACATTGTTGTTTCTCTTGTCATATACTGACTAATAACAGCTGCCTCCTGGCTGACATCACTCTCCCTTTTCATCAAGTTCACACGCATTTTCCTGGCTTCCAAGGACTCCACGTCACATCTGCCTTTGCTTCATGTACAATTTTCCATTGAAACTTTCTGCTCATTGTCAGATTGGTCTCTTGACTATCCTTTACTGAACCTGTGTTTTCTTACTGTCAACCCTGTAATACTGCCTGTACTGACATCCTTGCCTAAAGCCTTTTCCAGGTTAAATGGGTCACCTTTTTCTTGACTGCCCAGTGCAGATATTGTTAGTATGACACTTATCCTGTAATTCACTATGTTTGTATATTGCTTTCTTAGTTTTGATCAAATAACAGCCATGTGACTTTATGTAGACTGTTGGACCCAGATTGGGAACTCAATAGACACTTGTTGATTGATTGATTGATTGATTGCTGTATAATATTTATGCCAGTATATTCTGAAACACTTGCTTCATAAATTAGGTTAGTAGATTTTTGCTCTTAAAAAAAATCAGTGCTAATTTTGAAATAATATCAAGGTTACAGAAGACCTGAATGTATAGTACAAGAACTTTTCCTTGAATTATTTGAGAAAATGTTGCCAACCTGATGTCTGATCACCTTCAAATACCCTAGCATGTGTTTCTGTCAAAGACCTATTCCTACATAACCATTATACAATACAACCATCCACATCAGGAAATTAATACTGATACATTTCTCCTATCTAAACTTAGATCCCCATTCAAATTTTTCCAATTGTCTCAATATAGCTTTTTATAGCAAAAGATTCCAGTTCAGAATCATCATGCATTTAATTTTTATGTCTCTTTAATCTTTATGACTCTTTTGAAGATTACTTACCTAGTATTTGTAAAAGACCTATCAATATGTGTTCATCTGTTGTTTTCTTATGATTAGACTCAGATTATTCATCTTTGGGAATAATACACAGAAATGATGCCACTTACTGCACTCTATTTGGTGGCACATGATTTTAATTTGTTCCATTACTAATAATATTTACTTTGCTCACTTGATTAAGGAAGTATGTCCAGGCTGCTGCACTTTAAAGTTACCCTTTTTTTCTTTTTAATTAGTAAGTACATTGTGAAGAGCTATTTTTAACTATGTAAATATCCAATTCCTCATCAAACTTTCAATTTATTGTTTTGTGGTTTTCTATTTTAATCAGTGGGTCACACAACATTGCTATCATTATTGTGGTGCTCAGCTTGTCATGGATTTGCCCAGCAAAACACTATTTAAGCTAGCTTCTGTGAACTCTTGGGATATTCCCATCCTTCTTTGAGCACGTACTTGCTTTCTGGAATACAGTGATATTTCAGGCTCATCTTGTAGTCCCCTTGCCCAAACCAGAACTCAGTCATTTTTCCAGGGAACTCTTATACCTTCAAGTGGGGAAGCCAAGATTAGGGTGGTAGGTATATTCATTGCTATTGGGCCATCATTGCTTGCAGACTTTCTTGGTGGATAGAACTAGAGAATATACATGTACGTATGTTGTAATTTTTATTGTTATGGTTTCTTTCTAATTCGGTCTTGAGGTTTATCTCCGGTTTTGATTCATCTTCACCCTGCGATACCTCCTTGTGGGTACCCTCTTCACACATCTGTGCATCAGAGGTCTCCTCAGCACAGTTGTCCTCTGACATGCACAATCATCTTTCTGTCCATGTGGTTGTATCCTTTCCTGTTTGGGCTCTGCT
The DNA here is from genome assembly GCF_000951045.1 of Mandrillus leucophaeus. NCBI lineage: Eukaryota > Metazoa > Chordata > Mammalia > Primates > Cercopithecidae > Mandrillus > Mandrillus leucophaeus. Next base: position 2,257,425 of record NW_012100209.1, on the reverse strand, counting down.
ATCCCACATCAAAATTTTTCCCATGTGTGGTCAGCTTCGTCATTCCACCTGGTCTCTGACACCTAATGACAAGCTGCTCACTTGCAAAGATATCCTCCTCACCCTGTTTAGTTTCTAAAACTTTGAGCTAGGTCATCCCATAGACTATTTCCTTTTAACTCTGTTCAGATTCTGACTTCCCATTCGAGCCATTCCCACCCTTTGATGTCCTTCTCCTTCTGCTTGGGCTTTGATACCCTAAGCTGATCACTCCCTGCATGTGGATGCCCTGTTCACTTAGCTTGGTTCCCAGCACTCCGCACCAGGTCATGCTTCCACCTAGATGCTTAACTTGCTCTGACTAGCTTCAGAGCGTCAGGACTGAAAGCCCTAACTCAGGAGGAGAAGGAGAGGAAAAAGGAAAAGGAAGAAAAAAGATCTTTCATGTTTTTGCTTGCTCATAGTCACCAACATTTTTCTTCTTTCTACTGCTTTTCTTTTTTTTCCCAAAGAATCATTTCCAATTTAATTTGAGATCTCTTATTTCAGACAAACCTTTACTTTCCTAATCAATGATCACAACACTAGCTTCTCCATTATGTATTCTCTCTCTCTCTCTCTCTTTTTTTTTTTTTTTGAGATGGAGTCTCCCTCCGTTGCCAAGCTGGAGTGCAGTGGCAGTGGCGCAATCTGGGCTCACTGCAACCTCTGCCTCTTAGGTTCAAATGATTCTCCTCTCTCACCCTCCTGAGTAACTGGGACTACAGGCATGCGCCAGCACACCCAGCTAATTTTTTGTATTTTTACTAGAGATGGGTTTCACCATGTGTGTCAGGAGGGTCTTGATCTCTTGACCTCATGATCCGCCTGCCTCGGCCTCCCAAAGTCCTGGGATTACAGGCGTGAGCCACCATGCCCAGCCACATACTCTTTTATGAAAGCCACCATACAGATATAGGTTGACACACCGGGTATTTAATAAATATGACTATTTTAATTCACAGCAGTGTAATGAATTATTGGTCCAGCATGAAGAGCACTGATTTGCAAACTCTTAAGTAGGAGTAGAACCTTTCAGAAACTGATGATATGTATCATTATTTTATTCATTTTATTTTCTCATAATACTGCAACAATACTTCAAAAGTGAAAAATCAGGCTAAACACCAGTGAATCTAATTGTAATGAACACATAACTTTTATCTCCATTGGAGTGTCTAAAGTGATATATTACTTGACATTGTCTATTTACATTCTTTTAGTAGTGAAATGCTCAGATATATTTTGAAAATTAAACAAAAATACAAATACAACACAAACATTGTTTTCCAAGGCAAGCAATATGCTATTTTACTGTTTCTCTGTCACATACTCAAAGTAGAAAAAAACATATATATATAAAATCATGAAGGTTCATGTTACTTGTTTTGACGGTGTTTAACAAAGTATTTGGGATTGTGATATTAGCATATGTTCTAATCAGTCAAATATTTATTCATGTCAGAAATAACAAAGACTCTGCATTCTAGATAATGGGTTACTCTATTATCTGCTATAACCACCCTTTAGATAAAGCAAAACTCTTTTGAGATAAATTAAGAAAATAAAGGATGTTTGAACAGATATGCTGCTTTAAATAGGAGTGATATGATTACCTAAATGTGTATTATCTTTTTAATGGAAAGACAATTTTGTAGGCTTCCTTAATTGTAAGTGAACAGAATTTCTTTATTACTAACATTAGTTAAAAATAGTCCAGTGAGTTCCAGAGGTTTAAACAAACCAAATATTCCAAGCTATTTGAATTGCATCTGGTGGCAGAAGTAACAAGATTTCATCAGGCATTCTGTAAGAATGATTACAGAGGAAAAAAACTAGTGTTTTGCGACACATTCTGTGTGTTGAGATCTATGCTATTTTTTATCTTCTTTAATTTACTTTTCAAGCAACCCTGAAAGATACAAATAACAGCAAATTAAAAGAGAAATTAAGTAACTTGCCTTATCATTTTCTATTATGGGGATAAGCACTCCTTGGGGCATGCAAAGAAGACAATGTCAATGGCAGCTCCTAGAGTGATGCAATATGGTGGACCTGTATAAAGGTTAAACATAAATTAGTTTCTTCCTCAACCTTCCATGGCATCATTTTCCTTCCCATAAAACCTTTGTACAATATTTCAAGAAAGCTTGTACAGACTCATGAATGCTAAGCAAAACCAAAATCAGGAATTATATTTCAGTCTGCATATAACATTTCTTCAATGAGGAAAACAGTTGAAAACACTAAATGATGTTATGTGAACATAGCAGAAAGTTACTCCAAAGTTATCCAATTTCCTAATTTTAGCAAACTGGATAACTTTCAACATTGTCCTAATCTAGAAAAATGATTATGACTTCTTTATTAAAGGTTGCAAGATATAAAAATTTACTCTGATTTTACAGCCCTGCACAGTCAAGAATTATAAACTTTTTTATTTTATTCAATATGGCTTTTATATATCTCATCATATTAGCCACTGATCTTACATTAATATCAGAGAGGTGTTTAATACATGTCTGACACTGGCATTTAAAATGCTATTAATGTAAGGAAGAAAGGTTGCTTCTTCTTTTTAATCTCAGCTGGTCTTAAAGATTGTTCTTCAACTTTTATTTTACTCCCTTCACCCCTCGGGCCTCAGATTCTTCTTTCAAGTTGGCAGCCCCTGAGTATATATCTCACTCAGTTTTCTACTGTGAAATTGTGAAGTTAATGTAAGTTGAGAAGATATATTTAAGAACTTCAAAGGACGCTCTTTGGAATTGTAAGAGTGGTATGTAATGGAAAGAAGAGGTGGTCATTGTCACCTGCATGCAATATTTTATATTTCATCTGCTTGTGATTGTTTCCATACCACTCATATATATCAACATATACAACACACACACACCCCACATATGCTTCGATGTTTTACAACTGTCTGCACTTTATTAGCTAAACAGCCTTGGGAAAGTCAATTGCACTTCCCGAACCTAATCTTGCTCGTTGAGCAACAGAAAAATAATGACACTACCTTTGTTATTAGATAATTGTAAGAATTCAGTGAGTTACAATATGAAGACAGTTTGATATATAGTCAACAAAAATATTGTCTACACAAAATTTGTAAACTATTCTTTATAATCTACCAGTTGATTTGATCACATTTAGCATTTTATTAAACATTACTGCTTATAATTATTTATATTTCTAATTTGTATTGGTTTTATGTACTCCACTATATAATATGTGCGTTGAAGACACTGAGTTCTAAGATAAATTCATAGATTGGCTTATAGATTAGTTCATTAGAATCACTGACATATTAAATTTTAGAACTAAGAAGAGGTTTTAATTATTACAGTACTAACATGTTACTAATTATAAAATTGTTTAAGTGATTAAATATTTGGTCTATAAAATAAAAAGTTATGGTTGATGGAAGAAATGATTCGAACTAATTTATATTTTGATATTGGAGAGATATAACTAGGGACACTTTGAAAGGCTGAGATATTTTTACTTGCACTTGAATTTGAATTTCAATAGTATAGTTTCATAAAATCAAAATCTTCAGAATTTAGAGGTGAAAATTTGCCTGGTTTAGTAAACTTTAAGTAATGTGGGCCTACCTATTCCCTGAGACAAAACAATATTAAACTTAGGTCAGTTAACTTGATTTTAAGTAATGTGGCAACGTATAGAAATTGTTCAAACTTACATAGAGACCATCATTTACCTCAGTCTTATTTGACCAATGATACAATCTGGAACTGAAAAGAAAACTCTGTTTAAATATGCAAGATATGCAAGTGTACCTCGTTTTATTGTGCTTCACTTTATTGTGCTTCACAGAGATTGTGTTTTTTTACAAATTAAAACTTTGTGGCACCCTGCATCAAGCAAGTCTATCAGTGCCATTTTTCCAAAAACACGTGCTTAGTTTGTGTCTCTGTGTCGCATTTTGGTAATTCTGTGATATTTTAGATACTTCATTATTATTATAACTCTGATAGAGATCTGTGATCAGTGATCTTTGATGTTAGTACCATATTGTGTTTGTTTTGGGGTGCCACAATCCACACTCAATACCACAAACTTAATTGATAAGTGTTGTATGTTCTGACTGCTCCATCGATCAACCAGCCACTCCCCTATCTGTCTCCCTCTCCTTGGGCCTCCCTATTTCCTGAGACACAACAGTATCGAAGTTAGGTCAATTAACAACCCTCCAACGACCTCTCAGTGTTTGAGTGAAAGGAAGAGTCACATGTCTCTCATTTTGAATCAAAAGCTAGAGGCAATTAAGCTTAATGAGGAAAGCACGTCAAAAGCTGAGATAGGCTGAAAGCTAGGCCTTTTGCAACAGACAGTTAGCCAAGTTTTGAATACAAATAAAAAGTTCTTGAAGAGAATTAAAAATGTTATTCCAGTAAACACAAATGGTAAGAAAGCAAAATAGGCTTATTGTTGACAGGGAGAAAGTTTGAGTGGTCTGGATACATCAAACAAGGCACAACATTTCATTAAGCATAAGCCGCATTCAGAGGAAGACTCTAACTCTTCAATTCTATGAAGGCTGAGAAAGGTGAGGAAGCTGCAGAAGAACGATTTGAAACTAGCAGAGGTTGGTTTATGAGGTTTAAGGAAATAAGCCATCTCCATAACACACAAGTGCAAGATGAAGCAGCAAGTATGGATGAAAAATCTGCAGCAAGTTATCCAGAAGATCTAGTTGGGATCTTTGATGAAATTGGCTACACTTAAGAACGGATTTTCCATGTAGTCAAAATAGCCTTCTGTTGAAAGAAGATGCCATCGAGGACTTTCCTAACTAGAGAAGAGAAGTCAGTTCCTGTCTTCAAAGTTTCAAAAGGCAAATTGCCTTTTTGGTTAGGGACTACTACAGCTGGCAATTTTAATTGGAAGCCAATGCTAATTTATCTTGCCGAAAATCTCTTAAGAGTCCTTAAGAATTATGCTAAATCTACTCTACCTATGTTCTGTAAATGGAACTACAAAGCCTATATAACAGTACAATCGTTTACAGCATGGTTTACTGAATATTGTAAGACTGCTTGAGAACTACTGCTCAGAAAATAAGATTTCTTTCAAAATATTACTGCTCAGTGACAATGCACCTGATCACCCAAGAGCTCTGATGGAGATATACAAGGAGATTAGTGTTGTTTTCATGCCTACTAACACAACATCCATTCTGCATTTAAAATCATTAATTTTACACGAGCAGATCATTAATTTTACATAAGCAGAAAATATAGAGACACAAAATAATATAAATAAAATATCAGAGAGCCACTGTCAGGACCATATTACTCCCATTAGTTAATCATTTTAAGAACTATGTATAAGACATTGGAATAAGTGATTCACCCAGATTATCTCATTTATTCCCTATAAAACCCAGCGAAGTATGTTCTATCATTGTTTGTATAATTACATAATTGTACAATTATATTTTTAAACTGTATAGAAATAAAAACTTGAATTATTTAAGTTTCCCAAAGTCACAAAGATAAAAATTGCTTAAATCCATCCAGGGTTCTAGGGCTAAACCAAAAGGAAATCTCTGAATCCTCCTAGTTCTCTTTTGAACAAATCATCTTGTATAATCCCTTTTTGATAGTAACATGATTAAGGAAGTAACATGATTATGTCTTTTGTTGATTTTTTTAATATTGAATTTTCATATCAATATGTGGGTACTTTCTTATAGTTTTTTTTCTTAGGAATAATGGATGCTAAAATGTTTTCAATGCTTACAACTATGTTTTTGCACTTTTTTGGTTAATTTTATAAAATGTATAGATAATTATATAGAAAAAAATAATGACCCATTATGTCACTTTCAAGAGATATTTACTGTCTATATCTTGAACTACTTTTGTTTCCTTCATATGTTTTCTACATGGAGTTGGTTACATTCACCATTTTGTGTTTTTATTTTTTGTTTACCGTATTATAAATATATTCTAATGTTCTCAGCAAATATCATATTCAACATCTTTAAAGAACATTTAAAATATTCATGAAAATAGAATATGGCAGTAAACCCATGTGCTCATTATGCAGCATCAACATGGGGAATATTTCCTCTGTAACTTTTCTGACTTCCTTCTGCTCCAGTCATCATAATTTCATTGAAACATAACTTTTGATAATCGAATGTTATTCAATCTCATAATAAAGCGTATTTTACTTACAAAAATTTCTGATTATAATGGAAATCTTGTCACCATGTTCTTTTTTTAAGTTACCATTATTTTTGTAGAGATTAGGTCTCATTATGTTGCCCAGGCTGGTCTTCAACTGGGTTTAAGCGATCCTGCCACCTTGGCTTCCAAAGAGCTGGGATTACAGGTGTGAGGCACCATGCCTGGCTTCACCATGTTCTTTACTAGACCATCCACACTGTTCTGTCATACCTTAATAAGGCCTTTTAAGGTTTTCACATGAACTATTGTGAAATATAACATTTCTTGTAATTTTTATGCTTCTGAATCCTCATCAAGATTCTCTAGTGTATATGTAACATATTGACACACCAAATCAACAAAAGAGAAAAGCTCTGATTTCAATTGCTTTTGAAACCATACAATTCACAACTGGTAATGTTGTAGACACACAATGAAATACCTTGTAAATAGAAAGACACAGTTGTGAGTTCTGATGCAGGCATCAGAAAGTGAACACAACCTCTATCTTAAAATATTAAGAGCACTACATTATAACATCCTTCTTTTCATTATAAATTCAATTTGTTTTTAACACTTCCATTGATTGGCCCTCTCCTTTGCCTGAGTGGATATTTATCAGGTTGATTTATATTTCTTGCCCACATAATGAAGCTAATGAAAAATGTCTGCTTTCCAAATACTGCCCCAGAGGCCTCACCTAAATTCTGTCAATAATGAGTTGGGAAACAAGAGCATCAGAAAAAAAAATCTTTTATAAAAACTAGAAATTGTTTATGAGATAAAAGAATATCCTAAGGACAGTTGCAAGGACGCTCGGTTCTATGACCATAAGCAAAAAAGTTTTGTCAACAATTCCCTTTAGAAATCCATTTCTGAAAGGATTTCTGAAAGGTTTATAGCTGTGCCGATTCAGTTCCCTTGGGTCCCAATCTGACTTTTAAAAAAAGATGATCTTAAATCATATTTGCCCATTCATCCGAGTTAAGAATTGAATTAATATTTTACTCTGGGTCTTACTTACACTTTCTACATTCATTACTTTTTTCTATAAATTCTGTGCTCATTTTATAATTGAGACACAAAATCGGAGTTGTTTTTGTGTTATTAGTTTACTTAGCATTTAATTTTCATTATTTCTCTGCAGTCCATTAAGTATATGAATTTTAAGACTGTATTCATATCCTATGTATAGCAGTGCTATTTGGTTCCTGAGTATTAATTAATAAATGATATGTGTTTCCATTTACTGAAGGCTTATCATGTGCCAGGCACTTTACATACTTTATCTCAAATCTGACCTCCCCCCAGCCATACAAGGTATATATTACTACCTCTTATTACAGGTAAATTAACAGATCATCAAGGTTGAGGAACCTTCATGAACCTTGAGAATCATCAAGGTTAAGAAACTTCATATGGTCACCAAAGGGGAGCACGTTCTGACTGAATATGAGGTCTAACTCTTCTTAAATATTTTCTGAATAGGTGTTATAAGTATTTTCCTCTAACAATATTCTTGTCCTTAGAGTATTCTCACTATTAATATAATAAACTATTAATTTCAGTTATATAATTGGCCTCTTGGAGTGGAAAATTTATGATTCAACTAAAGTGTATTAAACTGTGTCTATTACAGACACATAAAACTTCATCTATAAAAGTATTTAAAAAGTATTTACTTTAGCCCAATACAAAAAGAACATTTCCTTATTCTGTCAATATATTCATAGTGATATAATATTAGTATTACTAACAAATTAGGTCTAATTGTTGCAGTTGGCTCAGATGAACTTCTACTTGTAAATACTTCACCAGCCATTCCTTTTTATTAACATAAATATTTGAAAGTAAAGCCATTTCACTACTTTAAAAATACTACATGATTCAGGTCAGACTTCTCAAGATACATATGGGTTACAGATTTCAGGGTCGCTCTTTGTGTCCTTATTCCTAGCCCTGGGTGGATTTTTTTTTTTTTAAGTGAAACCATTGATCATTGTTGATAGGGCTGAGTTTTAGCACATTGGGGTTAACAATTTACAGCTCTAAAAAACACGGCTGTAAAATTTATATCATATTACAACATTTTTTGCTTTGTTTTGCTTTTTTAGAGATAGAGTCTCGCTCTGTCGCCCAGGCTGAAGTGCAGTGGCACCATCTTGGCTCACTGCAACCTCTGCCTCCCAGGTTCAAGCAATTCTCCTGCCTCAGCCTCCCAAGTAGCTGGGACTACAGGCACCTGCCGCCACGCCTGGCTAATTTTTGTATTTTAGTAGAGATGAGGTTTCATCGTGTTGCCCAGGTTGGTCTCAACTCCTGAGCTCAGGCAATCCACCCACCTCGGCCTCCCAAAGTACTAGGATATCAGGCATGAGCCACGTGCCGGGCCTCAAATTGCAAAATTGAAGCACATTTTAGAATTCTAGTGCTATAGAATTTTAGCACTTTCTTATGCTGTAGTATTGAAGCAATACTGAGCACCTCCTTTCAATATAGTAATGTTGAAAGCATCAGGAGTTTCCAAGATGATTATGATTATTTACCTGACTCCTTAGAGAGTATGATCTAATGAATGCAAAAATCCCTGCTGAAGCTGGAGTTCACCATCTGCATTGCTTTACACTATATTCTAATAGGAGAATAACAACTATTGGTGAAAACTTAAAGCCCTTAGATCCTCTAAAAGTTGTCTAATAGCCAAGATATTTTTTTAAGTGATAAACAGAGAAAAAAATTGTAGGTATTGATCTGATTATCAGCTAGCTAATAATAACAAAGAAAAATCTGGAATTCATCCATAATTTTTTTCTATATTATTTTTGTCAAATTTGGTCAATAAGTTTATATCGGTACCTTTTTTTTTTACTCTCTGAAAGAATATCTTTAAAACATGGATTGTTCCTCTCTTAAATTTTCCATAAAACTCTCCCTAATACTATCTATTATGCTGCGTGCGTGCGTGCGTGCTTGCGTGCGTGTGTGTGTGAGACAGAGTCTCACTCTGTTGCCCAGGCTGGAGTGCGGTGAAGCGATCTCAGCTCATGGCAACCTCTGCCTTCCAGGTTTAAGCGATTCCCCTGCCTCAGCCTCTGAGTAGCTGGGACTACAGGTGTGTGCCACCACACTCGGCTAATTTTTGTATTTTTAGTAGAGACGAGGTTTCACCATGTTGGCTTGGCTGATCTCTAATTCCTGACCTGAAGCAGTCCTCCTGCCTCGGCCTCCCAAAGTGCTAGGATTACAGGCATGGGCCACCGTGCCTGGCCTATGATGCATTTTTGAAAAGATTATTTTTGACTCAAGTGGTCCAAATAGTTACTGGCTACTTTCATTTTTCATTTGCCTGGAACATATTTTTCTATTTCCTTATTTTCAATCTTTCAATGTAGTTTTATTTTTTTCTTGATTTGCTTTTTTCTAAGAAGCAAAAAGCTGCATTATAAATTATATCTATATACAAGTATAGATAACATTATGTGAATATAGAGAAAGATTTTTGAGACAGGTTTCACTAGCCTTGACCTCTTGAGCTCAAGGAATCCTCCCACCTCAGCTTCCTGAGTAGCTGGGAGTACAGGTGTGCATCACCACATCCAGATAATGGCTTTTAATTTTTTTTATTTTTGTAGAGACAGGTGTCACTATGTTGTGCAGGCTGTTCTTGAACTCCTGGACTCACATAATCCTCTCACCTCAGCCTCCCAAAGTGCTTGGATTTTTCTATATTTTAGTAGGTGAGTTACAACTATTACATTTTTACTAGTTATTCATACATTTGGACTAATTTCTGCCTTTACCGTTGTGCTTCTGTTAAACGTGCTTTCTCTTTGCTACTTCCCCCCGTTACTTCTGTTAATGAAGTTTTTATTCTCTGATGTAACTTGAAATGCATAATTATTTTTGTTTCTAATGTTTCTAAGGTAAAATATTCAACATCTCTGTCTTCTGTCAGAGAAAGGCATAGAACTTAGCAAGCACCATTCCATTCCATACTCAGCCACTTCATTTCTGTCTCGAATTTCAATTGTAATTTTTATAAAAATAATAATTTTTATTTTTTTTTAGTTGGAGTCTCCTTCTGTCACCCAGGCTGGAGTGTAGTGGTGTAATCTTGGCTCACTGCAACCCCTGCCTCCTGGGTTCAAACGATTCTCCTGCCTCAGCCTCCTGAGTATTTGGGACTACAGGTGTGTGCCACTACACCTGGCTAATTTTTTTTTTTTTTTTTTTTTTTTTTAGTAGAGATGAGGTTTCACCGTGTTGGCCATGCTGGTCTCAAACTCTTGACCTCGGGTTATCTGCCCACGTCAGCCATCCAAAATCCTGGGATTACAGGCATGAGCCACCACTCCCTGCTAAAAATAAGAACTCTTTAATGTCAATAGTAATTATTGCTTTTTTTCTTAGTTATTTTATTTATATTTGCTTCTTGCTTTTCTCTTTGGGTTCACAATTCTTGCTGAATGAATTCCTCCAGTAAGCCTTTTCCAGGGGTTCTGCATGTTTGAAATGTCTTGATTTTATTATGAAAAGTTTAAGCTGTGTATAGAATCTAGTTTTATGGCTAATTCCACTCAACTTCTATTGTTGCTATTGAGAAGTCTGCTGTTAATCTAATTGTTTGTTCTTGGTAAAAGGTAAAATTTATTTGCTAGGAATTATTACTCCAGGGGTAAATTTTTCTACCTCTGCTTTATTTTCATTTGCTTTATTTTTTATGTTTTGAAATTTCACAGCAATGTGTTTAGATGCAGATTTATTTTTTAAAATGCTCTTGGCATTTGATATTCACTTTCTATTTGAGTAAATCTCTCTTTAAAATTCTGAAAAACTCTAAATAAATATCTTTTAAAATATTGTCTTCCTATCAACCCTTCTTTTCTCAAAATCTAGAACACTTGTTAAGCATATGGAGGTGTTTTTCATTCATTTTGACTTCCACTAGCATTCAGCATTCAGTTTACTATTGTAGCTTTATCTCTGAAGTTTAGTTCATTGAAATTTTTGTTCCAATGTCAAAAACATTTTTATTCCAAGAATGTCAGATTGTTTTCTGTTTTAGTTTGTTTTGTTTTTGATTCATAGTCACCTCCTTTTTTTCCACTGAAAACTTTTCTTCTTTTTTATGTATACAGTTTACTTCTTATATCTGTTAATATATCAAGTATATACAGTTTTCAACTACCCTATTATTTGTAATTTTGCAGGAGTAAATTTCCTATTTGTAAAATATGTTAGCTATCTTTCATGACCTGAATTTTCCTCATACAGTAGGCAATTTTAATTTTTAAAGTAGTCACAAGTCTCTCTTTTTAACCCCTGTCCTTCACCCTTTTCCCCTTTCTATTATTTTTTTTCAGTTGCTTCTACTCACAGCTAACTTCAGATGCAGGTTATAGGTTGGTGGCTTGACTGGCAATCTTTGTTTTCTTCCTCACTAAATTTTCTCTCCCCCTTTCTCCTTTCTCCCCTGCCACTGGGTTCATTGAGATAGTGATTTTGGTTTTGAGTCTGCCTCTATCATTTAAATCTCTAAATAAGATAAAGATTATTTAATAAATTTTCAAAAAGTTGACCTATTCAAATACAGCATCTTTTGTAAACAGAAACAGAAACTCACAAACCATCTTGAATACTAATGTTACACTGACATCTTAGTTACAATCATAAGATCATATAAAATCACAGGAAACCCTTTTATTTAAAAGAAAATGAAGTGAACTTCAGAAAAGACAGGTGACTTATACAATGCTACCCATCTGGTGAATGAAAAATAGAAAACTATAAACCAATATTTTGGACTTCTCCCTCTACTATGTATACTTACTTGATCATCTTTACACAAAATGCTAATTGACTTCTTCTGAGAATAGAAGATGACTTTATTTTAATTGGTAGAAACCATTGTCTCAAAATACCTTTGACTCTACATCATAGTGTCCCATAAGGCTGATCTAGTCTGTACATGTATTATTTGTTTTGGCCCATGTAAAGCTAATATTTTATATGGTTTCTACTATTAAAATGCAAGATAAAAAATATAGATTGCAAGACTTGGAGGCAACATTCTATGGGGCAATACTCACAGAGATGAATAGCTTCTATGTCCATTTAGATGGAGTATTGCTGCCAGTTCCCCAGATCCCAACCAGCTGCCTTACATAGTCACACTCCTCACCTGTATCCTTAGTTAGTGACCCCTGCTCTAAACTCTCAAGTTGCTGTAACACCATCATTCAAATGTCACATCTTTGGATTAAAACACAAAGTCTCTAATGAAGTGGTATGAGCTACCACTTGCTCATAACTCATACCCCTTTAATAGAGAACATCTATCATAAACATCTACCATAAACAGATCTATCGGGGAAAATTCACCCCCAATATTTCACATGAGTTCTTTTCTATTTCCCTAAGTGTCGGCTGGTCTGAGAAATAAAGGGAAAGAATATAAAAGAGAGATATTTTAAAGCTGGATGTCTGGGGGAGACATCACATGTAGGCAGGTTCTGCGATGCCCTCTGAGCTGTAAAACCAGCAAGTTTTTATTTGCAATTTTCAAAAGAGGAGGGAGTTCACGAATAGACTGTGGGTCACAGAGATCACATGCTTCACAAGATAATAAAATATCACAAAGCAAGTGGAGGCAGGTCGAGATCACAGGACCACAGGACGGGGTGAAATTAAAATTGCTAATGAAGTTTCAGGCACGCATTGTCATTGTTAATATCAGGAGACAGGGTTTGAGAGCAGAAAACCTGTCTGACCAAAATTTATTAGGCGGGAAGCCTGGTAGCGCTGTGGGAGACTGGGGCTTATTTCATCCCTTTGTCTTTGACTGTAAAAGACAGCTGTCCCCAAAGTGGCCATTTTAGAAGCCTACCCTCAAGGGTGCATTCTCTTTCTCAGGGATGTTCCTGGCTAAGAAAAAGAATTCAGTGATATTTCTCCTATTTGCTTTTGAAAGAAGAGAAATATGGCTCTGTTCCGCCTGGCTCACCAGCAGTCATAGTTTAAAGTTATCTGCCTTGTTCCCTGAATATTGCTGTTATCCTGTTCTTTTTTCAAGGTGCCCAGATTTCATATTGTTCAAACACACATGCTCGACAAACAATTTGTGCAGTTAACACAATCATCACAGGGTCCTGAGGTGACATACATCCTCCTCAGCTTACAAAGATGACAAGATTAAAGTAAAGACAGGCATAGGAAATCACAAGGGTATTGATTGGGGAAGTGGTAAGTATCCATGAAATCTTCACAATTTATGTTCAGAGATTTCAGTAATGACAGGTGTAAGAAATTATAAAAGTATTAATTTGGGGAACTAATAAATGTCCATGAAATCCTCACAATTTATGTTCTTCTGCCATGGCTTCAGCTGGTCCCTCCGTTTGGGGTCCCTGACTTCCTGCAACACAGATCCTACTGGAACGGTATTTTTTCTGATTGTTGCCTAGTTTGCATTATCATTCCTTTAATATTTAATACTCAATTTGTCCCCATTGAAACAAGGAGGATAGCTCTACAGGCACAGAAGGTAAATGTGTACGTCCTTCAAGCTCATGAAGGCTTATAAACACCCACCATAAAAATCCTATTACATCTTAGTTTTATCAGATTAAGTATTTTTGAGCAGAGCAAAAAATAACTTTTTTGGAGAAAACATATTTTCTAGTACTCCTGGGGAGGAGGGGCAGGTGCAGGAGGTCAGACTTCAGAACTCTACAAAGTTAGACAGCAGCTAAGAGGATTTGGGCACCTGAGGAGCCAGAACATACAGTTTAAGAGCCAGAAAAGGGAGAACAGAGGGTGTTGATGGCATGTTTTAGTTTCTTTCCAACTGCACTGAGTACTTACCTTAATGTCCTCACTCTACTTCTGAATGGTGTAGTCATCCACTTGCCCCAGCACCACCACCACCACCACCACCATGAGGACACAGTACTTGTGGGACTTGAGATCTGTCTAAAATTGAGTTCTCAGACTAAGGAAAACAGTGCTTGAGCCTGAAGGACGTACTCACTTAAATTCTGTGCCTGTGGACCTATACTCCTTGTTTCAATGGGAACAAATTGAGTATTTAATATTAAAGGACTTACAATGCAAATCAGGCAACAGCCAGAAAAAAAATATCATTTCAGTAGGAACTGTTTAAAGAACTGCCCCCCGCTTTTTTTTTTTTTTTTTGCTGTAGAGTTTATCAATGAAAAGAATTCTAAAATGGTTCTGTCATCTTTTTCATGTAACTTCACACAAGACCTAGAAATTACAAGTCTCTTCTCAAATTTTCATTTGTGCAGGGCTCGTCATACATTCAGGTTTTGAATGCTGCTAGCTAAATGTAATAGTTTATTTGAGTCTTCTGCCTTCTAGCTATCTCTAGCTTATTTTCTTGGAAATAATCAATCAGGATAATAAATATATTTGTATATATACAAGTACACAAGAGATAAATTTTCACTGACATACAGTAATATTTCCCAGAACATACCCAGATAACATAAAGTACAATGTAGAAGAGGTTTTCTTTATGGTATATAATACACTGAAAACTATCTTAAGACCCTCTATTGACTCTTTAAATCAGCTCATGCTTACACCCGTTGCAGGACTCACCAAACGTATTTTTTTGGCTGTTATAACAAAATATAATAGATTTAAACAACAGATATTTATTTGCTGACAGTTCTGAAGGCTAGAAGCCCAAGCGCAAGGTATGAGCAGGTTTGGCTTCTACTGAGGCATCTCTTTCTTTTTCTTTTTTCTTTTCTTTTTTCTCTTCTTTCTTTTCTTTTATTTTTTCTTGTTTTGTTTTGTTTTTGTAATTGTTTCTGTTTTTGTTTTGAGACAGGGTCTAGCTCTGTCATCCAGGCTGGAGTGCAGTGTCATGATCTCAGCTTACTGCAGTCTTGACCTCCACAGTCAAGCCATCCTCCCACTTCAGCCTCCCGAGTAGCTGGGACCACAAGCATGAGCCACTTGCCTGACTGATTATTGTATTTTTTGTAGAGCTAAATAAGGTTTTGCTGTGTGTTCCAGACTGGTCTCGAACTCTTGAGCCCAAGTCATCCTTCTGCCTCAGCTTCCCAAAGTGCTAGGATTATAGGCATGAGCCACCACGCTGAGCTGAGGCCTCTCTTGTTGTTAATAAGTGGCTGCTTTATTAATGGATCCTCACATGATCTTTTTTCTATGCTCATGCATCCCTGGTGTCTCTGTGTGTGTGCAGATTTCCTCTTCTTGTAAGGACACCAACCACATTGGATTAGGACCTACCCTAATTACCTCATTTTTACTTAATCACCTCTTGAATAGCCTGTCTTCAAATATGGTTGCATTCTGAGTTACTCGGGGTTAGTGCTTCAACATACGAATTCTTTTGGGAGGACACAATTGCACCCACAACACCAAACATCTTGCATTGTTCACTTGATCTGTCTCCTACTACAAGTAAACTACTTGAAGGCAGGAATCATATCGCATTAATCTTTGTGCTCCTTATATCTAGCTGTTTTGATTCTAAGCTTTATGTAACTCAACCAGCTCACGAATATAACTATGATGTTTTGCAGCATTTAAAGACATTTGATCTGGTCCTGATGCATTCGGTTGGGAATAATGGGTGTCCAAGGACTTATCTTCAACAAAATTACTCTCAGAAACAATTTCAGCGCTAGCTCTGCATTTAGGGAACCGAGGAATATACTTTTACATTTAAAATGGATATGGAAAAAATAACACAAGGAACGAAATAATAAAAGTGTGTGAAAATGAATATATATTGGGAGTGGCTGTCACTTAATATACACTAGTTTCTATGTCAGATTCAGTAAGTCATTGTCCATACCTTCAAAGAACTCATAACTAATTTATGGAAAAAACATGTTGAAATGTTTAGAAATCCTTAGGAACAAATATGAACAAAATACATACAGATGAGAAGGTGCTAGCAAGTACCACAAAGACAAGGATTAACATAGACAAAATTCCCGTGGCTTAAAAAATGTCTGTGGATTTTGGCAACCAAATGTGGTGACTTCACTGAATACAGTAGGTTAGAGTTCGGCCTTTACAGATCATAGTGATACAGTAGCACAGCTTAAATAGTTGGTTCCAGAGTATGAAAATTAATGATGGTGAAATTATCAGGAGGCAATTGAAAAAGAAATATCCATAGTGCTTTTGTGACACAAAACTTGTAATTATTTTATTGACCAACATATTGCCTTTTAAAAAATATTCTTTCAATTCTGCAAAATAAGCTGTCATCATGAACATCTCAATGATAATATATATTAAGTCCATCACCCAGAAAAAGCCCAATGTTTTCAATGGACAAATAGCTAATGCATCATAACAAAATGACATATTATTTTGTGTACCCAGAATGAGAGCTAACATTCTGAAATTTGGGTCACAAATCATCAAGTGATGGTTTATTTTTCTGCTGAATGATAAGGCAGGAAAGACGAAGAAATAAAGGACAACACTTATGATACCTTAATGTCAGAAACCAACCTTTCTAAGTTTATAGGAAAATTCCCATTAGCTTAAAACTTGACAGTTGCCAAGTACTTCATGTCTCCTTGTCCTATACACATTCCATGCCATTATTTAATTTTTTCTTATCTTTTTAGTTCAAAGTGTTATTTCCAACTCTTCATGGTCTAAAGGACAGTTTATATTGTCTTCAACAGAAAAATCAGCCCACACTTTAGGTAAGCCTCTTGGAAAATACGTATCTATCAGTTGATGTTGGCTGCATTTCTTTCTCTGCCTTGGCATAGTTCGCGTTTCTCTCATGTTTATCTTAAGAGCTACATGTGCTAGCACAGAAGTAAGTTGGGTGTACGGAGTGTCCTAAACTACCTTCTATTTGGCACTGTTTAATAAGAGATTATTTTTATTACTTTGAGTAGTTTAAGAGGTGTGTCTTCTCCAGATTTTGTTATAGTTGATAGTACTTAAGAGTTCTTTAACTGTTCGGCTAATGGTAAATTAAAGACCACTTTAGAGGTAACCAGATTCCCTATACACTTTCATATAAGTGTAAATCCCTTCCCTCTGCATGCTGTTTCTTGGATGTTTGAATTCAGATCCATTCTTTATTCTACATTCACTCTGTCCTCCACACTCTGCTCTATATTTTGGGGTGATCTTCCACACTCTCATGTCAGTGAGCTTCTGGATGGGTCTGAGCAGTGAGAAGCACTGGCAGAAGATTGGAGGGTGAGGGAAAGGTAGAGCCAAGTCATTTCTTCACCTCTCTGTTTTCCACGGTAATCACCTTATCTATTTCCTCTCTCTCAGCCTGTGGCTGGTAGTGGCTTCTATTTGTTTCCATTTTTTTTTTTTAATTATACTTTAAGTTCTAGGGTACATGTGCACAATGTGCAGGTTTGTTACATATGTATACATGTGCCATGTTGGTGTGCTGCACCCGTTAACTTGTCATTTACATTAAGTATATCTCCTAATGCTATCCCTCCCCACCTCCCCCACCCCACAACAGGCCCTGGTGTGTGATGCTCCCCATCCTGTGTCCAAGTGTTCTCATTGTTCAATTCTCATCGATGAGTGAGAACATGCGGTGTTTGGTTTTCTGTCCTTTGGATAGTTTGCTCAGAATGATGGTTTCCAGCTTCATCCATGTCCCTACAAAGGACACGAACTCATCCTTTTTTATGGCTGCATAGTATTCCATGGTGCATATGTGCCACATTTTCTTAATCCAGTCCATCATTGATGGACATTTGGGTTGGTTCCAAGTCTTTGCTATTGTGAATAGTGCCACAATAAACATACGTGTGCATGTGTCTTTATGGCAGCATGATTTATAGTCCTTTGGGTATATCCCCAGTAATGGGATGACTGGGTCAAATGGTATTTCTAGTTCTAGATCCTTGAGGAATTGCCACACCAAGTGGCTTCTATTTCTAATCTCAGGGTTACCACACTTTCTTATTTGGAGTCTCAGCTCTTTGGTCTATTAAACTAATGCTATTTCTGTTGTCAATACTTGAAGTGGCTATCTTTTCCTGGTGAGATTCTAACTAATACATTCCACGTCTTCTTTTTTCACCTGATGAGTTGTAACATTACATGGTCCTCTTATTTATTATGCAACCTCTGTTGTTATTGTCACCATCAATGATAATGACATATAAGTATTTCTGACCGCAGGGCACAGTATTTGGCATTGTAGACAGAAAGAGGAAAAACTGGCTGGGTGCCATGGCTCATGCCTGTAATCCCAGCACTTTGGGAGGCCAAGGCGGGCAGATAACAAAGTCAGGAGTTTGAGCCCACCAGCCTGACCAACATGGTGAAACCCCCTCTCTACTAAAAATATAAAAATTAGCCAGGCGTGGTGGTGCATGCTTGTAATCCCAGCTACTCAGGAGGCTGAGGTAGGAGAATCGCTTGAACCCGGGAGGTGAAGGTTGCAGTGAGCTGAGATCATGCCATTGCACTCCAGCCTGGGTGATGACAGAGCGAGACTCCGTCTAAAAGGAAAAAAAAAAAAAAAAAAAAAAAAGAAAGAAAGAAATAGGAAAGACTATGGCCAAGTAGTAGAAATGGTAAGAATGGAAGACAGAAAACCTGAAATGCGTACTGGGGTTCTGAGTACACAGATGGCCCAAAATATGGGTCCTGCAGATGAAAGATACTAGTGAGGAATGCTGGGGCCTCTGATTTGACTAACACTTGCAGATATTTATTTATTCATTCACAGACAATTTGAAGATCCAGCTGAACAGGAGAATCTCTGTAGGACACTGGAACTAGATATGAGGTAAGACTAGGAGCATGCAAAGTGTCCGCAGGGCTACGTTTCTTCTGGTGGCTAGCAGGGAAAATGTATCCCTTGCCTTTCCCAACTTCTACAGGCTGCCTGCGTTCCTTGGCTTGCAACCCTTTCTATCTTCAAATCCAGCAATGATATCACTCCAGCGACTTCTGCTTCTTTAACACTGACTCTCTTGGCTACTTCTTTTACTTCAAAGGATCCTATGTTACATGTCGCCCACCCGGATAACCCAGGGTTATCTTCCCATCTCAAAACCCTTAAAGTAATGACATCTGCAAGGTCTCTTATTAGATTAGAAACATATTCACAGGTTCCATGAAGTAGGCGGTGACCATCTTTGGGGGCTCATTATTCTGCCTACCACAGCCTTGCGGTGCCCGTGAAGCATAATTACAACCACACTTAGCAAAGGAGATGTTAAGAGCAATAGGTAAATCTGAACCTTTAAGATCAGTAGATGACTTTGAATTATTTCCCAATGCCTTTCTTTTTAGTAAAGCGTGTTCAAAATCAGGAAGGGAGGGAGACATTTAGCAGAACAGGAAACCACTCAGTTCCTGGATACTCAATGGAAAACTTTTGAAAAAAAATTTGCAGGACTTTTAGGAGGATTTTTCTTAAATTCAAGTTTAGGTAATTTATAGTACCAAACAGTGGGCAATAATGAGTGACGGCAATAGTCTCTTCTAAGTAGCAGGAAATCAGTACATGCTGCATGTGAAATGAGAGCAGAATGGTGGGAAGATATGGGCTATTCCAGCAGTGGCTGGACCTCCACACTATCAGATATCATGTCCATACTGACAGTCACAGGTGGTACCCTTCCTACGCTCAAAGCAGAACAGCACAAACATATGCTATATCCATGTAAAAGGGTATTTCTAGACTATGGTCTCATATATTCTAAGGAACTCTTTCCAATTTTTCATTAAAGGTTTTGAGCAGAAATGAGAAATTGGTAGAAGCTACCATGTACTCAGAAGAGTAAGGGATCAAAATGATATTTTTAACCAGAAAGAAGGGAGGAAAGTGGGTGCCTAAAAAAGCCTTCCCTTAACCTTCTTCAGTTTGGGTCCTGTGATGTGCAAAGTGAACCCTGGGTCTTCATGGAGACCTATCCTTGGGGAGCAGAAGCACTTCTTTGGGCACAGAGGTTATTTTATAAGCCTGTAACACTTTTCAGGCCTATTGAGGACAATCAAAGTCCATTTTTAATTTTATATTTGCTCATAAATGGCCCTCCATCATCCTCCCCTTACTCTGCATGAGACTCAAAGAATGGCTCCAAATTTACACACCTGAGAAGTGTGACTCAAATCAGTTATCTAACTGCCAGACCCGTAGGAAACTATTTATGTAGCAATGATAACTGATGAAAAGAATTGCCTTTTTCCAATGGCCTAAAGTAACCTTTAATTATCAAAGCATCATGATGAATTACTTCCCAAAAAGATTACACATTTCACATCTAGTTCTCAATTTTAAATTTATGCACACTGAAGATAGAGATCATTCTCTTCAGGCCAAGGAACAAATTTCTAATAAACAACAATCTATCACTTTTTTAAGCATGGTGTAAGAAATGGGGTAGAGCATAAGGTCTATTTTTCTCAGCAGTTTAATTCACAGGACATGGCTTGATTTGGAAGAAAATGTTCTATGTTTTAATTTGTTGCTAAAGCTTCTTTTTTCCAAAATCTCTCCTATGTAAGCATGGGGAGGTTTAGGTCAGTGATAAATACCAGGAGAAAAACACAGGCGTCTATGCAAAGATAAAGAATGGAGTAAGTAGACTGTGAATATTACACAGGATATGTTTATATCTTTACATATAATAATCCTGATTTTTTATGTGAAAATGCACATTTTCAAATTACTTTTTCTCAGTTAAACTAGAAACCTAGTCACATTTTCCAGTGCCATGTAGAAGGTCAATAATACTAGGTATCACTCATCTAATATGTGGTCTGTGTTTTGCTTGCATTGTTGCTAATACTTTCAACAATCCAACTAGACAGTTGATGCTATCTCCATATTATTATGAAGTTACTGAGGATCAGGGTACATTTCTAGTAAGTAGCTAAATTGGGATTTCAACTGTGTGATTTCGCTTCTAGTTTGACTTCTTCCTGTAATAATTTGTTGTCTCTTTTAAATACTATCACTGAAAATATTCTCCCACTGCAAAGAGCATAGTAATCAGTGAACTATCCAGAGACAGGGACTGGGTTATGCAGTTGATACTCTAGACTTCTCTCTCTCTCTCTTTCATTTTCCGTAAGGCTGCATCCCTTGGTCTCTCATATGGGACTTCTTCCTCCTACCATTTAATCAGATTTTCTTAACGCGAGTGGTTTTCTACATCCACAAAAGACAAGAATGATTTTAATCTAATCATTCGCAGTCATGAGTTTTCATAGTATTACAGAATATAAAAATATCTAGTTATAATTTGGCAATATTACTGTCACCACATTTTATATTTATATTTATGAGAGCATTTGGATAAACATATGCAAGTGACTATGGAGCTCACAAATATATGCATGGATACAGCAAATACAACTAATAGGTGCATAGCAGAATTCAGTAATCAATGATAGCACCATCATTATTATTAACCTTGTGGTGGTATCAAGTAGTAACCAGCAATTGAAGAAATGAAGACTTAAAATTAAATATATTTGCCATTCTTGATGTATGCTGTGATCTTCTTAATGGACTTCATTTATTTACTAATATACTGGCAGGACTGTCCATGTGACCCAAACTAGAAGCTTTACATTTGTCAGGTATTCTTTGCTCTCAACTTGTAATTATTTTTACTTCTTTCAGGATGACATCTAGAAAAATTAATACTGTTGTGCTGAGAGGAAAATTCAGCGCACACAATTTCTCTTATTCTTTAGACATAGCATTTGTAAGTAAGTTTCTTATTCTTCCAAGAGAGCAAACTGCTAAGAAGTAAATATATGAGATTTATTTCACTAGAGGCATTTAAAATTAGGTATCTCTGTTTTCAGGATGCTTTCCAGATATTATGTCACTTATTCATTTTATATAGAGTTTATTCTAAAGAAGTACCCACGACCTGTTGTTTACAACTGTAGGCATTTTCATGCCTGCTCTTAACTTGCCATATTCTTAAAATTCCAACCAATTTTTGTGTTTTTCCCTGGAGACACAAGTGCAGAACAGGGAATTGGATAGAGAAAAAAAAAATACTTGGTTTTAATATTTTCTTTCTTTTTGTCTTAACTTGTACTAATATTTACAAATACATTGGGATGCCAAAATTAGATATAATAGAGTATAATAGTAATAATAATAATAATAATAATGAACCTGAATCAGGAAATTGGAATATCAGTTTTATTATTTACCAACTACATGGTTTAGAGCAGGTCACTTACTTGTAAAACAGAGATTATAATGCATGTGTGAAATGGACATTACAATGCTGTGTCTAGTACATACATATTCTTACTCAGAAAAAATTTTAAGTGAATATGCATGTGATTTTACAAAAGGCAAGCATTCAGTTAACTTAAAAATATGTTTTTGCCATTATAGCTAAAACTAGAGTAAGTTATTTTTTGCACTGCATTAAATTTACAATGTATGCATTAAATTATAATTACCTAGAGACTGAGGCAACAAGCATGGAGGAGCAAATATAGCTTCTGTAGTATGCAAAATTTATCACATCAGGTAGCCGAGCATATTCCTGAAGAAAAACAGACAGTGGGACATAAAACATTTGACTGATAGAAAAGTAAAAGTGGAAAATGTGGCTTAGGAATTATGACATCTCAGTGGTTAGACCTATGACTTGGTAAGTAAATGTAAGAACATTGGTTATTTGGAAAGGGTTTACCAAAGTGAAGGACAGAATTACTGACATGAAAAATAAGTAAGAGGTTCGAGATAAATTTTATCAGCTACTTGATTCCTCCCAGGTTCTTGCCATTTTGGAAAATCATGTAGTACAGAAACAAGAGTAAAAATAAACTAACATTTACAGAGTCATATTTATGTGCCAGAAATTGCACTAGGCCCTTTTTGCACACAAGAATAAAATTACTCTGTAAATCATTTTCTGATTGTTAATGGAAAAAATAGTTCTTTCATATTACCAGAAGGATGCTACTGGCAATATTAATTATTGCATTGTATATTCCGTATTTAAATTGCTAAGTGGCCTAAATTTTATTTCAGTTTCACCTCATACCCAAGGATGTAGAACTAAGCGTAAGATCTTAGTCAAAGAGAGTAATAAGTAAAGTGGTGTTGTTATTGTATTAGTTTGCTAGGGCTGCCATAACAAAATGCCCCACATTGGGTGGTTAAAACAACAGAGATTTTTTTTTCACAGTTCTGGAATCTAGATGTCCAAGATAAAGGTGCCAAGGGGTTGATTTCTTCTGAGAGTCATCAAGGAAGGCTCTACTTCAGGCCTTTTTCTTTGGATTGTTGATGACTGTTTTCTCCTTGTGCCTTTCACATTGTCTTCCTTCTGTGCTTCTGTGTCCACATGTTCCTCTTCTTATAAATACACCATTCATTTTGGATTAGCACCCACTCTAATGACCTCATTTTAATTTAATTACAACTGCAAAGACCTTACTTCCTACCACAACCACATTCCTAGATACTGGGGGTTAGGACATCAACATATGAATTCGGTTGACTTGTCCATAATAAATGCACCACAAATATTTGCTAACGATAATTCAAGAATTCTTTGTAACAAATAGACAAAAAAAACTTTGTTGCCCTGAAGATCCCCAAAAGAAACGACTTGAAATTAAGTCAAAATAGAAAGCCATCCACATTAGAATACTTTGGGCATTGAACCAGGCCAGACCTCAAAAGCACATTTAGGTTTGAGAACTGGTTGGAATGACAACTCGGGCACAGGGTCATTTCCTCTTTGGTTGATAACCTAACAAGAAACACGCAGTCAAAAATATACACCAGATCAAGGATACACATGAATAGATATGGCTCTCTCACCTCCCTTTATTTCTCCCAAGAACATGCCCAGAATTTGAGGAGCTCATCAGGTAGAGTGAAAACCTACCAGTTCAGAGGATTCCCAACCATGGTTTATTTATACTGTTTTAAATGAAAGATTGCAGGGACTGATAAGTATGAAGGAGATGTGGAACTTCAATATTCAGGGATCCACTCTACTTTCAATAAGGAAATTCCTGCTAAGTCACCACTATATTTCTTACTGTGTCTTACTGTGTCACTGGGTCTCATGGAGGTTTCAGGGAACAGGCATGCCCTATGGCACTTTTGAATAAAGCATAAATTTGAGCATCTATAAAAAGCACATTTTAAAATGTAAAGTGCTATGTAAACAATCCATTTTGAATGCTGTAAATAAATAAGTCATGTAT
Source organism: Mandrillus leucophaeus (assembly GCF_000951045.1). NCBI lineage: Eukaryota > Metazoa > Chordata > Mammalia > Primates > Cercopithecidae > Mandrillus > Mandrillus leucophaeus. The sequence goes on along the minus strand of NW_012100209.1, from coordinate 2,232,982 downwards.
GACTTTCATTACTTATTAAGGAATTATATATACATGGAATACTGACTGTATTCCAGGTACTCTGTTAAGGATAGGGCATACAGACGTCAAAAAGACGGACATCATACCTTTTACATGGAATGTACATAATAACAATTTTGACATAATTTTCATAGTACTAGTCTTATAAAAACTAAATACATACTACTATTAACAGTTGTAAGAAGCCTCTGGAATTTGGCAATAGTTGAGGGGGTTGGTTTCCATGATTTCAAGATGCTGAAATCAAATGTATTCAGTAGTACCATCCCATACCTGTGTCTTCATTATAAATAGAGAAACACACTCTCTTCCAAGAGCAGAAGGAAAGTTGTTTTTGACATTTTCTGCATTTCTTTCCATGACTATAGATTCAAACACTTTTAAATTTCTTTTTCACCTGGCTAGGCAATTTTCAGTACTAGTCTTTGAGGATAATCTAACTGAGCATGAGTCTTGGTCTAGAAAATGCCAGCTGGAAAATGAAAGAATAGAGACCTTGCGCCATGCTCTATGGGCCATGCAAGTGTGATGAAGACTAAAAGTCTCTTTATCCTGTAAATGGAGTCACAGAGGTTCTGGTCCATGCCTAAACTTTCTACTAATTGATTTGAAAACTGTGATTATTACTTATATGATGGTTATCATTGTAAGGAATTAGATGAATTTATCTCAGTCTTTCAGGAAGAAAACTAAAACCAGAGGAATTAATTCCATTAACTATTTTAATGAAATCTTCAGCCTATTTAGTTACATAACCTCTCTTCAGAAAATCTTTACTCAGTGCTTTTTCGGATAGGTTTGTTTTTGCTCTGATGAACTTTTGCTGTACATCTTCTGTCACGGCAGAATAGTTACATCTGCAAAGAATGTATACCATGTCATTAACCTTCCTTCTCTAGCAGCAAATTAAAACTAAACAACAAAGTCATAATTCCACAGAGACTGAAAGATGGACTTTAAGTAGAATTATGTGGGCTGTGAATTATCTTCAGCAGTAAACTGTTGTACAAATAGCCAATTGAAGTGCACTAAAATGGGAGAGGTTGGGGTTACTACAATTCTTATCTAACTCTTGAGTCTTCGTGATAGCCCAGTACCCTGTGGTAGCCTGAAGTGTACTTCATGTGCCTTGTGAGAAAAGGAAAACTATTGCGGTTTTTCTCTTTCCCATTGCACTCTAGAGCAATTTGAACAGCAGTTAAAATTCCCTGTCAAAAGTAAATACTGAGTGTTTGTCAACTCTGAAGACCAAACAAAAAATAATCTGTTTCACTGCTCCTGTTTGAGCATATAAAACATGGTACTGACCAGGCGTGGTGGCTCAGGCCTGTAATCCCAACACGTTGGGAGGCTGAGGTGGGCGGATAACAAGGTCAGGAGATTGAGACCATCCTGACCAAAATGGTGAAACCCTGTCTCTACTAAAAATACAAAAAATTAGCCGGGCGCAGTGGCGTGTGCTTATAATCTCAGCTATTCTGGAGGCTGAGGCAGGAGTATCCCTTGAACCAGGGAGTTGGAGGTTCCAGTGAGCCAAAATTGTGCCACTGCACTCCAGCCTGGTGACAGAGTGAGACCCTGTCTCAAAACAAAACAAAACAAACATGATACTAAAGCTTTTAGAGATTCTGGTCGTTTCAGCCTTATTTCTCCTGATAAGAGCTTCCTAGAGAGATGATGTAAAGAGAGAGATTGTAGTCTATGGTATTCTAATTTGCTCTATTTAAATTAATATCCCACTTGTCACATGGGTCGCTAGTAGATATTAATAGAAATTACTGGCATGTCTCTAACAATCTAAGGTAAATTTATATGGAAAAGCAAAGGATGGGTGACAAGTGGCTAAGGGAGAACTGGCTCAGTTAGTTGTGAGTGGCAGTCTGCACTCTAAACAATTTACCCCCAAATTTCCAAATATTGATTTACCACCAAGAGTTTTTCAGATAAACACCCACAGCATCAGACCATCACCAGATTCTCTAGCTTCCTATCCTTCCTGGAGCCCCTCCCCATGTCCCCGTAGTGTCTCCTCTATCAGGGCCTGCACTCTCCTTGGATACCACCTTCCTCTCTCCAACCGCCTCAAGAGCTTTCTACCTGGAGCAGGATTGCTTTAATTTCTAGTTCTCTTTGTTGAGGTATCTCTGTGTTTGCTGTTTGGATTTCTTGCCTGTTTCTGAATCATTGCATCTTCCCACTCTCTTGTGCTTGAGGATTACTGATGTTTGAATGCTTGCCTAATCTGAGGGCCCTCTAGCTTCTAATCATTCTGTGAATCTAGTTTCCTGAACTATCTCCAAAATCAGTTACCATACATTGTGCTAATGTGACAACAGTCAGTTATCTCAATTTAAACCAGGGTCATTTAATCTCCTTGGTCTCAATTTTCTCATTTAAAAATAGGATGTTCTGTGTTACATGGAGGTCTTTTATTTTGATGTGTCAATGGGGTTGAGTTGTTAACATACAATTTACAAACTCACCATTTGGTTCTTGATCAGAGTAACTTTGAGATAAGTAAATACAGATGAGTGAATAATTGAAACTAAAGAACTTTTAAAATGAAAGTTGGCTTTCAAAAGTACTTCTGAGTTCGTGACCAGCCTGGCCAACATAGAGAAACCCCACCTGTACTAAAAATACAAAAAAATTAGCCAAGCATGGTGGTGGACACCTGTAATTCCAGCTACTCAGGAGACTGAGGTAGGTGAATCCCTTGAACCTGGGAGGCAGAGGTTGCAGTGAGCCAAGATCCCTCCATTGCACTCCAGCCTGGGAAATAAGAGCAAAATTCTGTCTCAAAAAACAAAAAAACAAAAAACAAAAATGAACAAACAAAAACCACACACATACACAAAAACAAAACAGCAACACCACCACCAACATCAACCAAAATAAACCACTTCTGGAACAGTATTTTTAAAAAGAAAAAGTATTCTAACAGATGACTCCATTTCAGCAGAATTTAATTACTCCAAAAAAAGTATTTTGGCCTTCAGTTATTTTTAAGTTATATAAGACTTCACTCTACTAAATTATCCATCTCACACAATGTTAGATTTCAAAAGAAGTATATATGCAAATTATTGGTATTTATATTATATGTTTATTATATGCTTAGAGCTCTTCTAAATATGTTTTAAATATGATTTCACTAATTTCTCAACCCCTATCAAGTAGGAACTATTGTTACTTCCGTTTTAGAAATGAATTTTACAGATGAACTGACTGAGGAAGAGATGTTAAGTAACTTGCTTAAGATGATACAATTAAGAAAAAGACCCAGAATTTATACAAGGAACTTTGGCTTCAGAGCCTGTGCTGGTAAACGTCACCCTATTCTATTCATCATGAGCAATGTGAAGAAAATTCTTGAAAGGAGTGTATTAAAGTAGAATCTCTTGAAAAGACAAATCAAGCTTATGTTCATAACACACAACAAAACTTTTAACACTCTTTTCTGCAACTCTACTCTAAAAATGATACACAGAATAAAAGCTGCTTATAAATCTGTTTGTTTTTACTCTCTTTTTTCCCTTTTGATTTTTCTCTCCATCTCCCCCTAAACACAACATGAAAGGCTCTTTCATATCTTCACCCACCGGTCCATTTTCCGCCTTCAACGGATATTTTATTCTTCCTTGGAGGCTCTATGTCTTTTTTTGTGAGTTGGTTTAATTCCTCTTGCTTGTCTAATACAGCATCTTTACATGTTCCTGAACACAGATCAACCTGAAGAGAGTCAGAGAAAGAACTTGCCGAATTCTTCCCGGAGAAGGATGGAAGAATCATATTACCTTAATTCTTTTTTTTTTTTTTTTTGAGATGGAGTTTCACTCTTGTTGCCCAGACTAGGGTGCAATGGCACGATCTTGGCTCACTGCAACCTCGGCCTCCCGGGTTCAAGCAATTCTCCTGTCTCAGCCTCCCACGTAGCTGGGATTACAGGTGCCTGCCACCACACCCAGATAATTTTTGTATTTTTAGTAGAGTCAGCATTTCACCATGTTGGCCAGGCTGATCTTGAACTTCTGACCTCAGGTGATCTGCCTTCCTCGGCCTCCCAAAGTGCTGGGATTACAGGCGTGAGCCACCATGCCCAACCCATATTATCTTAATTCTTATTGTCTCTGTATACCTCTACACAACTTCAGATGTTGCTGTTCTATGAGGAATTCACTTATTCACTTGAACTTTCATAGATTCCTTTACACCAAAATTTCATGTCTATGTCTATTTACAACCATAAATTTCTTTAGACAACGAATATGAGGGAATATTTGGGGCCAGTTATTAGGACCTGTGTCATGTAGATAGATGAGTCAAGAAGCCCAAACTAGAAGTAAACAATTCTGGCTCTTATCTAACATTCTGTTTTTCTGATAACTCACAGTAACATTTCAAAAGATAATATCCACTTTGAAAAAAAGTGTAAGTTATGATTTTATGTAAAACATTTTTTGGCTGGGTGTGGTGGCTCACACTTGTAATTCCAGCACTTTGGGAGGCTGAGATGGGACGATTGCTTGGGCCCAGGAGTGCGAGGCCAATGTGGGCAACAGAGTGAGACCTTGTCTCTACAAAAAGTAAACAAAATTAGGTGGGCATGGTGGTGTCTGCCTGTGGTCTCAGCTACTGGGGAGGCTGAGGTGGGAGGATAGCCTGAGCCCACGAGGTTCAGTCACTGAATATGGTTCATTGTGTTTGTACCACTGCACTCCAGCCTGGGTGACAGAGTGAGAACCTGCCTCAAAAAAGAAAAAAAAAAAAAAAAGGATTTTTACATAAACAACTCACAAGATGAATTGAAATTCTCATTCTTTACCTGGGTGTTTACGGGATATCGAGGTACAATATGAGCGGGAAGAGAGGATCTGAAATAACTGAGGTGTCTTTAAAGAAAATGAAGATTAATTGGGTTTACAGAGTAGGAGACCTAGAAATTTTACACCAAATTCTAGAGCTGCAGAGCTTCTCTGTTTCAGGAATGTGATGTTTGAAATCTGACTTTCAGTGGAGTGACAAAACTCTTTCTTAAAAATGGTTTGAAATTGCATTTTAGGTGGGCAATTAAGCAAAGGACTTAGAAAAATGAGTTCTGATGAATAACCTCAAATTTAAGAAGTTAGGAACTGATTTTATTTTCTCATAGCTTTAAGGAATAAATTAATTAGTGCCTACACTTATGAGTGTGTGAGCACATGTTTACTAACAAAAGGAAGAGGGTGAAGTCAAGCTGAGTCACTGTCAACGTCAGCCTTTTTTGCTTCTGCCTGACACAAGAATAAAACTCAGGCTTCAGACATTTGCACAAGCTGATGATTAATCACTGCGTGACAACATTTAGATACTCCCTACTCTGAATGTTTAAAATGAAGTTTTATTTTCTAGATGTGAAACTTGGAGATTTGTTTTCACGTATTTGCTGAACTTTCAGAGTCTATTTGGAGTTGATCTGTTGGAAATGAGCTATCCAGGATGCAAGAAAAAGTTCCAACTCAATGGAACTAAAACACAATTGGGAGATTAGAAAAATATACATGAAAAGTCAAATATCAATAGAATAATCTAATTCATTGATATTTTGAAGTTCCTGGAACTTTTCTTATCTGGGTAGATAAAGTTGCTGGTTTACTAAGAATAAACAAGAAAGGAAAATACCTAATTACATGCCAAAGATTAAGCACTTACACATACATATATTGTTTCTTGGATACTTCCTCAAATTTTCACAAAAAAACCTAGTTGTTCTTAGTTTATACAATCTTAATACATTTTATCATATCTTATTTCAGACTTCAGCAGATTAAAAACAACTGTTTATAGAGGGCTGTCTACATGCCAGAACTTTATGAATATCAAGAAATAAAAGTGAATTTAGTTAACAATTGAACAATAAGCAGAATAATTGAAGAATTAAATGCTCACAGGAATCATATCTAAAATGCTCTCTCTGCCTCATTTAGCCTATGTAGTATCAATGTTTTAGTTAAATCTTCACTAATCTCCAAGACTGCATTATCAAAAATGGCTTCTCCATAAATTCCATTTAAGGCAAAAATACATGAATCATCACAAGACACTATGTAAGTAAGAATCAAATCTTTGTGGTAGGCACAGTGTTCTTGTTAGAGCCGGAACCATCTCTAGTACATCCTATATCTGGGGTATAGGTTTAAAACTAAGCAAAATTTTGCCAAGTTTCACAATAGCACTTTGAGCTACATTTCTCCAGAAATACAATAAAAACAAATCAAAGAGAGGAAAGTCTAGGATTAAGCCCCTAAATCAATTGAGCGATATTGGATTAAACAAGACAAGTTTAGATGTTCCCAACATGTATCTCCTTCCCGGGAAAAGGGAACATCATCTATTAAAACTGAAAGCCTGAGCAGGTTTACAGGGATGGTCTTTAAACTTCAGCTGACGCTAGAATCACATCTCTAACCCTGCTCATTTTCTTACAGAAAACAGTTATTTCGGTGAATGCCTACAATCTGTCCCCTTGCCCAAGATGTCAAAGATGATTCATTCTCCTATAGCAGAGAAAGCAGAGGAATCTAAGCAATAATGACTCTGGCCAGACTACCTGCTGCTCCCAAGGGAGACTCATAAACAATCATTTCCAGTGTTGCCTCTCTGAAGTTTCTGGTACTTATTTCTCTCGAAGGATGTTGAGACCTTGGTAGCTGGACAGTTGTATGACCCAGTCTTGAACATCTCAATGAATAATTTTTGTCAGAGGATCAGTTCAACTTTACTCGGCAGCATTGATGGCACAGCATCGTTTTAAAGAAATACCTCTAAAAGAAGTTACTTCTTTAGTTACTTGAGAAATACTTTGAGGCAATAGGCCTTTGGCACACCACACAGACTGAACCCCTTTTGAGGGGAAATTTATCAGTTAGAGCAGGACTGCACATCCATGAACTATTTGCTACTTCTGGTGACCATCATTAAACATAGTTTAAAGTTAATTTTGGGGTCTTAACACAATTTTGTTATTTTGTTACTATTTGTCTGGATATTAATAAAGTGCTCCATTTTCCCTGTCTGCTTGAGAAATTAATTGATTTCTAAGAAGAAATAAAAAAGGATTCATAAAAATTAGAAAAATATTAAATTAGCTTTTATAAAAATGCTGAAAACTTTATTAAGGCTACCAGAAGTTTTTCATTTAGATTTAATATAAATCTTGGAGAATGCTTATAATAATATTTTTTGTATTTTTTTTTTTTTTTTTTTTTTTTGAGATGGAGTCTCGCTCTGTCGCCCAGGCTGGAGTGCAGCGGCCGGATCTCAGCTCACTGCAAGCTCCGCCTCCCGGGTTTATGCCATTCTCCTGCCTCAGCCTCCCGAGTAGCTGGGACTACAGGCGCCCGCCAACTCACCCGGCTAGTTTTTTGTATTTTTTAGTAGAGACGGGGTTTCACCGTGTTAGCCAGGATGGTCTCGATCTCCTGACCTCGTGATCCACCCGTCTCGGCCTCCCAAAGTGCTGGGATTACAGGCTTGAGCCACCGCGCCCGGCCTATTTTTTGTATTTTATCATAGCCACAGACATAAAATTGCTTTCATATGTGAAGCCCATCTGTTAATAGTTCTCAAATTATTTTCATGTTATTCCTATGTATTTGTTTTTTTGTTTGGTAATGTGGTGTAAAAACTCTAATACAAATCACATTAGCTAGTTCACATTAGCTAGTTCACTAATTAGTGATAATTAGAATAGTATAATTGATATTTTATTGGAAAATGATTTTTCCCTTTATATTTTCTTCATAGATAATTTCTGTATTTGTAATTTTTATATTAGCATAGTTATTGTGTCAACTTTGTTTTCTGTGATAACCTAGTCCTATCTGCATAATAAAAGTCAGTGGTCAGATGAAACCCATTTAAAAGAAATAAAATTTATAGAGAATACATATTAAGAATTATGCTTGCGATATGAGAATATGTTTTTATTTCATTATCATGCCTGTTGTGTTAATTAGTTTATTGCTTCTTAGTGACACGTATACATATTTGCTGGACACAATTTTGGTACCTTTAAAAGGGTACTGAAACTCTTTATCTTAGTCAGTTTGGGGTGTCAAAACAGAATACCATAAACTGGGTAGCATAAACAACTGAACTGTATTTCTCACATTTCTAGAGGCTGGAAATCTGAGATCAGGATGGTCATTTTCTTGTAATCTATTATGGCAGAGAAAAGAGAAAAAAAGCAAGCTCTCTCTTGTCTTTTTATAAGGGCACTAATCCTGTTCACTAGGATTCCATCTACATGACATACTTACCTCCAAAACACCCCACCTACTAATACCATTACCTTGGGGGTTAGGATTTCAAGAAGAATTTTTGGGGAGAACACAAATATTCAGTTCATAGTATATTTGAAGGCTGATAAATACCTTTTAATTATCTAAAATCTAATACCAATTATAGTACTTGACAGAATGTATGAACCTGGAAAAATAACCATATTTCCAGTGAATATATTTGCCAAGATCATTTAAAAGTGGATGGATTAATGTATTCACTAATTCACCCATTCTTTTGTCCACAGACACATATTTGTTAAATACTTACTAATGCCAAACATAGACATATACCATGTGTTAAGCTGGTCATAATGCTGATAATAATAATAAGAAGAAAATGAACTGTTTTCCAAGTCACTCTATCAGTCTAGCACAATTCTGACACTAAAATAGAATAAGGATAGCATAAATAAAAAGAAGCTATAAACCTACATCACTTATAAATAAGCAAGGGTTATAAATAATAATTAAACAGGAATATATTTAATGAATAATGTATCATAGACAGAAACAGTCTATCCCAAAGAATGCAAAGATGGTTTAACATCAAAAATATCCATTACAGCAACTTATGACATTATGATATTAAAGAAAAAAAATCAAAAGAAAAGTATAAATACATTAAAGATACATATAATTTAAAATTTATAAAAGAATTGAGAGAAAATAAAAGAGAACATGTTTTACAATGTTGATTGGAAACATCCTTCCAATCAATGATACCATTTACAGAAGATATAAAGGCAAAGATACATGTACAGTTGGTCTTCAATATCTACGAGTTCTGAATCTGCAGATTCAACCAATCATGAACTGAAAATACTAAAAAAGAAACCAATAAAAATAATACAAATAAAAAATGCAGTATAACAAATATTTACATAGCATTTACATTGTATTAGATATTATAAATAATCTAGAGATGATTCAAAGTACACAAAAGGATAGCATAGGTTATAGAAATAGAACCCATTTTATATAAGAACTTGAGCATCCACAAATTTTTGGTATCTCAGGCGGGTCCTGGGACCAATCCCCTGTGGATACTGAGGAAGCAGCACAGAGCATGAGCACCTTGGCCTGCAGCTTGCAGTCTGTGAGTCTTCTTTTCACCATAGGCCCTGCCTAATGAGGCCCTGGCAGCTGAGACTGGCACAGTATGGACCTGTGCATAGACCTTCTCTGCTATTGGTATGTAAATTCATAGAGAAATATAAATGGATAGCAACAGAAAATGGTATTGAAACAGTGGAAATCAGCAATTTTGCACAGGAAGCTTTGGGAGATGTTACTAGAGTCTCTGGGAAGTTGGGACAAAATTGAACAAACAAGATGAGTTTGGTGTTTGGGAAGTGTGAAAACTGCTAGTGAACTCTATTCTCCTCTATGAGGAGAAGTAACTGAAGTTAATGAACCTTTTGTAGAAAATCCAGGACTTACCAATGAATCTTATGAAAGTGGCTCACTGATCAAGATGACACTAAGTAACCCTTCAGAACTAGATGGACTAATGAGTAAAGTGTATGAGAAATACGAAAAATCTAATTAAGACTGAAAGTGGAACCCCGAAACAAACCAGTATGAGATAACTTCATCCAGCATTGTTGAATTAAAATAATGGAGGATAGAAGACTTTAAATAGCAACTTTTGGCAATGTGATGGGAAAAGAAACTACTCTCAACACAGCTGGTGAAAGAAAATATGCCTTAACGTTCCAATGATTGCAGATAAACACGATATGCATCCTTTTCAAAATACCCTATGGTGTTCAGACTAGGTTCTAGTATTCAGAATTCGTGTAATTATTGGTGGTGAAAACTAGTTATAGAAATTATGTAATTCAAGAATAACATTATTATCTTAAGCCTTATATTGTGTTATAACTTGCTGACATCCATCCATAGATTTGGATCAAAATACTGAATGACATTTCCACTGGAAATAATTGGGAGTTGAGAAGTTTCTGTTAGTTGTACAATGTCAGATGGAGAACAATCCAATCTTAATTTTGCAATAGGCTGCATTTGCTGGTGCTATTTTTATACGGTGAAGAAATAACCTTGCAGCAAAATAAGAAACAAATAATAAAATATTCAGCTTCTTCAAAATAACAGCAAAGTTTGTACAGAGGAAGATACCATAAGTAAAATGAAAATGTTAATGATAAACTTCTAGTTCTGGGAAAGATAAAGTCAACATCCCTTTATCTTACACGGAATTCAATTATAAGACTTGAAAAGAATGCTCACACGCAGCTAAGAAGACAGATTGGGAAGAACACCAGAGTTCAAGTACTACTAAACCAGCTGTGAGTTTGCTACATTTTTCTTCCTTTGTTATGTCCTGGCCAGGACACAACATGATCCAAAACCCAGAAATAAGCACCATAGTGCAGACAGAGAGATATAGAAGAAACCCTCTAGTTTTAACTCAAGAGGCAGAAAAGGGAACTCTCAAAACTCAGAGATAATGGGGGAAATTTCTTGGATTTTTTTTCCTTTTCTTTTTCTCCATTACCTTAGAGGAAAATGGTAGTGGCAAGATCTTCCAGGAATGAGAAAGCAGCAGTAGCCAAAACTTGGAGTACCTTTCTCTCCATTCAATCAAGCTGGCTCCAAGATAGTGTCACAAAACTTGTGTTTTTTTTTTTTTTTTTTTTTTTTTTCTCTCTCTGTCCTGCTACTGCTTGACCTTGAACGTGGTACAGTGGGCAGTTTCTAGCCAGAAGTCTGAAAAGAGCAGGCCACAGAACTGGAAAATTCCTGGTAGATTAAACAAACAAAAAAAAAGAGTAGGGGCTCAGGAAGATCACCTCTTCAATTTGTTTATGAACTCTTACGCTCTCCCCCAATCGGTGTTATACCAGCATGAAGTGGTACAATGTCTTTAAAGTGCTGACAAAAAAAAAAAAAAAAAAGAACTGTCAACTCAGAATTTTGTATCAGTGAAAATATCCTTTTGGAAGTAAAATAAAGACGTCTCTGATTAAGAAAAATTAACAGTAGTTAATGGCAGCAGAACTGCTTTGAAAGAATTGCAAAAGCTCTTTAGACAGCAGGAAATGATAGCAGAAAGAAATTTTGAACATCAGAAATAAAGACAGAGGAAAAGAAAGGGAAAACATCTGGGTACATATAATATACTATTCTGGGTATATATACTACACTATCATATACTTGGGATTGTTTAAAATATGTTTGATAGTTGAAACATAAAATATACTAATCTCAGATGGGAGTTTCAATGTCTGTAGATATAATATTTAAGACAACCACAGCAAAAAGGAGACATCTTTTTTTATTTTTTTATTTTTTATGATACTTTAAGTTCTAGGGTACATGTGCACAATGTGCAGATTTATTACATATGTGTACATGTGCCATGTTGGTGTGCTGCACCCATTAACTTGTCATTTACATTAGGTATATCTCCAAATGCTATCCCTCCCCCCTACCCCCTCCCCACAATAGGACCCGGTGTGTGATGTTCCCCTTCCTGTGTCCACGTGATCTCGTTGTTCAATTCCCACCTATGAGTGAGAACATGTGTATTTGGTTTTCTGTTCTTGCGATGGTTTGCTGAGAATAATGGTTTCCAGCTGCATCCATGTCCCTACAAAGGACACGAACTCATCTGTTTTATGGCTGCATAGTATTCCATGGTGTATATGTGCCACATTTTCTTAATCCAGTCTGCCACTGATGGACATTTGGGTTGATTCCAAGTCTTTGCTATTGTGAATAGTGCCGCAATGAACATACGTGTGCATGTGGAAAGGAGACATCTTAATGGACTTTATAGTAGTAACACTTCTACATTCAAATTAGGCGGTAAAATATTGATTATAAATTGACTATTAAAAAATTAGTATGCATTTTGCAATTCCTGGAATAAGCTCTAAAAAATAAGCGAAGTGATATAATGACTCTGAAAGTGGTACCAGTGAATATTTTCGAAGAAAAGATAAAAACACCAATGTTCAAATGATATTAAATTTAGAATAAATATGGAGTTTTCCTTCAGAGCCCCTATGGAAGTTTTACATAATGTGTACTAGGTAATTAAAAAGTATGCACTATCTCTTTAGGTACATGTTATGTTGAAAAAAACAAAGCACACAAAACAAAGAGCAGTGAAGTGAGTTTAATGAAATAGCAAAAGGTTTTTTTTTTTAACTTTTCTAAGTTATAGCTTTTGATTTATGAAAAGACAAATGCTATCATTTTACCATCAACTAGTCACATTATGAAAAGACAAATGCTATCATTTCATCGTTAACTAGTCACATTAAATAATAAATAATCATTATTACTTCCTTTGAATGATCAGTTGCTAAAATTTGACTTACGGTCATAGCAAAAAAATACTGTTTTACTATCTCTAAGTGATAAAAATGGAGTCATTCCCACAGACTCCTTGTCTCTGGCTCATGATCTGCTTTCATTTTTATTTTTGTTTTTGAGCTCCGTGTGTGTTGGGGGTGGTGCTAAATTTCAGAAGTGGGTATTATCATTTATTGAAATTTTGAAATTGTCTTGGCTCTACATGAAAAATTGAATGCTACATTTCATTTTTAGTTTTATTTCATTGATGATTAATTCTCAGAGATTTAATCAGACAAGTTTACACTAGATTCTTTATATTCTATGACTACACTAAAGGCAACACAAATTGATTTTACAGAGAAAATAATTAGATTAAGGAGGCACAAATTTCCAGTTTAAAGAACAAGATTAAATGGATTCACTTCCTTTCATTCTCTAAAAGTAACCAATGCAACATTATTTTGTCTCTTCAGTGAATTTAATTTTAATGGTTCTGCTAAGTTACTTTGGGTCCTAAGAATGTACTGTGTTCTTTGTCTCTAAATACATGAATATTAGTTAAAGAAAATGTTTAGACTGAAAACCTGTATCTCAAATTTTAAATGAGATTTACTCTTCTAGGAACTATGTGAGGTGCTTTCACATTTTTCTTATGCCCACATTGCTGATGAGAAATCAGTGACTTAAGCAGCTGAAAAGACGGCTCTAAGGACATACAAACAGTAAATGACAGAACAAAGAATTATAATACAATGCAGCATGAACCCACTAAAACAGTAAAATATGAAAAACCGGCAAAACAAGGAATAACAAGGATGTAGAGCAAGTGGTACACTCATACACTGCTGGTAAGAATATAAATTGGTACTTAGAAAAACTGTTGTGGCATCTACTAAAATGAGTACATGCAAACCCTATTCATTAGTTTTTTATTGGTGCACAACCCATTACCACAAACAGTGGCTTAAAACAAAACCATTGGCTGGTCGTGGCTCACGCCTGTAATCCCAGCACTTTGGGAGGCCGAGGCAGATGGATCACTTGAGGTCAGGAGTTTGAGACCAGCCTGGCCAATATGGTAAAACCCCATATCTACTGAAAATACAAAAGTTAGCCAGGCGTGCTGGCACATGCCTGTAATTCCAGCTACTTGGGAGGCTGAGGCAGGAGAATTGCTTGAACCTGGGAGGCAGAGGTTGCAATGAACTGAGATCACACTATTCCACTCAGCCTGGGAGAAGAAGCGAGACTCTGTCAAAAAATAAATAATTAATTTAAAACAAACAAACAAATGAACAAAAATCATGTGTTAGTTCCCAGTGCTATAGGTCAAAAGTCTGACACAGTGTGGCTGGGTTCTCTACTCAGATATCACAAGGCTGAAATCAGTGATGAGAGGCTGAGTCCTTATCTGGAGACTCTGAGGAGAAATTCGCATCCTAGCTTATTCAAGCTATTGACAAAATTCAGGTCCTTGATGTTGTAGGACTGAGCTCCTGTCTCCTTGCTGGCTGTCAGCCGGAGGCTTCTTAGATCTTCAGTCTTTGCATATGGATCGCTGATCATTAAGCCAGCAATGTAGCAAGTATCCCTTGGGCTTCAAATTTGACTTCCTTTTCCATTCCCAGCCAGAGAATACTCTGTTTTTAAAGGGTCTCGTGTGATTAGATTAGGCCTCCCTGGGTATTTTCCTATTATGTGGCCCACCTGCATAATACCCTTATCATTTGGGTATAGAATCTAAAGAGTTACTGTTAGAATTATTTATACTTCTTATTACTCAGCGGTTCCAATCCTAGGTATATAACCAACAGAAATGCAAGTGTATGTATTTTGTACATAGAATGCTGATAGAAGCACTACTCATAGTAGCCAAAATCTGGAGAAATTATTCATCAACAATGGGATAAATTGTGGGATACTCTTATTCTTGAATACAGAAATGAGGATGAACAAACTACAACAACTTACAGCAACGTGAATGGATCTTGTAAACATAATGTGGAGTAAACAGATAACAGTGTTTAATGGGAGCAAAGGGAGAGGTACCTAATGCAGCCCAGAAAGTCATAGAAAGCTTCCCAAGGAAGATACAGACTAATGCAGAGAATTCAAGTGAGTTATGGCAGGGGGGAGGAGAGTACTGTATTTTGAATCGTAACAATAAAATAAACAGAAGCAACACATCTGTAAGCATCATAAGCAGATGAATATTATGAATAGGTAGCAAAATGGTGAGGCAGAAGATATGCCAGGAGAATTTGGCAGGGATCAGGACATGGAGAACTTTGCAAGTCTTGCAAGAAGATTGACCTTAATCCTGTAGATGATTGGGGTATCTACTAGCAAAAGGAAGGAGATGGACATATTTACATTTGGTATCACTGGTACTACAAAGTGGAAGAGGAAATTAGAAGAGGAAAACATGGAGAGAACTGCACTAGGTAGGAGGTTATTATTCCAGGAGCACAGGTGAAATACAATGAGAGCCTGAATTAGCTGGAATAGAGAGGAAAGGAGGCAGGATAAGAAAAACAGATGCCTTGTATCCACCTCGCTTGCAGAAATCTCTTCTTAAAGTCTGAATTCATGTTATAGTGTAATTTACTAGCAATACAGTTGTTTCATATACCCATGTGTTCCAAGAAAAGGCAGAATTGCCAATTAAGCAGGGATCTATGATCTATGTTGAAAAGAGGACTTCTGTTGTGCAATGTCAATGCACAATGAAGACTTCATTTTTTAATTTATTTCTTTTTTTCTAAATCATCAGGACTTTTCCAATACAATATACCTATGAGTGGGAACTAGAAGAGAAAGTGCATTCCAAGGTTGAGATATCTGAGTAGTATCTATGCCTTAATTCTGTGATTAAGGTCAGAAACAGCAGTGACCTGGGAAAGAAATTCTTCAGAACCTCCACATACTACTATGATCAGTGGGGTAGTTGTGTAAAGAAAATTATCTAAGCTATAAATTTACTATCTCTGCTAGAAAATCCTCACAAAGTCAATTTCTGTGAACACATAGTAGGCCAGCAGAAGCGCCAATGAAATCTGCATACTTGCATGCATTTTGACTGGTATAAAAAACTGGTAAAAATATACATGTCTTTTATTTTTTAAATTTCTGTTGTGGTTGTGTTTTGTAAAGCCTTCTCCAATATTTTAACACTAATTAGGTTACAAAGAAAAATATAATTGAAGTTTAAAATGAACCATATGTATTAATATAATTAATTTCACTTAAATTCTCAAAACCATAAATGTAATTGCTATAACTGTTTTTAATAGATAAATAATTATTTTTTATTACTGTAATTGAACTAAAATGAGTCTGGAATTAGTAGTAGGGCTTGATCTTTGAATGTCCCTTCCCCCCACCACACACACACTTATTTTCACAGCATTTTTCTATTAATTCATGACATCTGAATTGGAACATTCAGGTGTCACGAATTTGCAACATCAGGCAAATGTTCCGAACTTAATCTGTAAATAATTTTCCCACTCACAACAGAGCTTTTCAATACAGAGACAAAAATAACAATGTGCAGAGAGAAAAAAAAAACAAAGAAAATTCCTTTTTGAAAGTTTTATTTTTTTTCATATGTCTCATGATTTGATTGAGTTGTCTAAATGAATTTTTATTGTTAGATCTAGGACTTCTGTCTAAGAAGCCAAGAAATAATTTAAAAATTGATGACAACATTGCAGAGGTAGTTTAATCACCACAATGTACAACAGGTCTTTAATTTCCTTGACTACATTTAATATTCTATTAATGTATCTGTAGGTCAATGTAGAATTTTGGCAGCTCTGGTCCCCAGGTAACCCATCTTGAGCTTACACTTAACTCAGGCACTAGCATACTTAGCACATATAAACCACATTTATATAACTTTTTCTTGGATATTTATTTGCATTTTTGAAACTGATTAAGTCTTTAATAGGACAAATATAAGGGAGTCTAAGTGATCAATGTAATTAAAAAGCAAGTTGGAGGCAAGGGCTCTCCTCATCTTTTTTCTCCCCATTGTCTTATTCTGAGTAGGGGTTCAATATATGTTTGTTGAATTTAGTTTATTATTGCAGCTTGTTAAGTATTAAATTCTGATTCTGTCTTGTCAAGGATTGAGATTCTGCCAAGCTTCATGTCATCTGCATACCTAAAGATGTCTTCTACTCTAAGCCACGGACGAATGGGTTTAACTACAAAAGATCAACTTGTAACCTGTTTTCAGGTTTGTAAAAGTATTTACTTATGTTTAAATCTAATCATTTATCAAGGTGCTCATCTACCCAAATGATATGGTTTGACTGTGTCCCCACCCAAATCTCATCTTGAATTGTAGTTACTGTAATCCCCATATGTCCTGGGAGGGACCCAGTGGGAGGTAATTGAATTACGGAGGTGGATTTCCCCATGCTATTCTCATAATTCTAAGTTCTCACGACATCCGATGGTTTTATAAGAGGCTTCCCCTTTCACTCCACTCTCCTTCTTCTCTTTCATGCCACCATGTGAAGAAGGTCCTGTTTGCTTCCCCTTCTGCCATGATTATAAATTTACTATAATATCCTCCCAAGCCCTGTGGAATTGTGAGTCAATTAAAACTCTTTCCTTTATAAATTACCCAGTCTCAGGAATGTCTTTATTAACAGCATGAGAATGGTTAAATACCATTGCCTTCATTAGAGAAGTTGAAGAAAAATGGGAAATAAATTTTTCCAACCTAACATTCATATATAATTGTTCCTCTTTCTCTAACATTAAAAAGAAACTCCCTTCATAATTGTTCTTTATATTTTATTTAAATTTTATCTTAATTCTGTATTCTGCCAAGGGGCATTTTATTTCATTTATGTTCAAGAAGCGTTTAAGTAAGTACTTAACAAGGTCTAGAAAATCCTAAATGTGACGGCTAAATAGAAAAAATAAGTCATAATCTTTGTCCTAAGTGGGCTTAACAAGAAAGAGATGTATAAACAGTTATGTGTAAGTATTATAGCTGATATTTGGTTGTTAATATATGAATATATGTACAGGGAGGGCAAGGGAAAGGAAGGGTCTCACCAGGGTAAAATCAAGATTTCTACCAGGTCATATTTCTTTCTGGAGTCTTTAGGGGATAATCCATTTCCTTGCCCTATCTAGCTTCTACAGGCCACCTGTATTTCATGGTTTATGGTCTCTTCCTCCATCTTCAAAGTCAGCAGGGCAGCATCTTCAAATTTCTCTGTGATGCTGTTTTTCTGCCTCTTCCTTCCACATTTAAAGGAATAATGAAATGTCATTTTTTTTTCTTCAATGAACATTGGCATTTTGACAAGACAGGAGAATGAATGACCTGAGAAATAAGTGAGTGGCCAAGTGCAAGACAGAAACCCAAGACCTTTCTTATGACTGAGGATTTCTCATGCCCTGGGAACAAGTCATTTTCCCAAAGGCAACTTTAAAGTGATGGCAGGGGCAGACAATATTGTCAAAAAAAAAAAAACCTGGGAGAAACTGATTACACTGGGTTCACTGGATAATTCAGCATAATCATTACTTCTAAACCAGCTGATTATCAACATTAATTCCATTGGCAATTTCCTCTTGCCATGTAACAACATATTCACATGTTTTGGAGATCAGATCATGAACTTCTTTGGGAAGCAATTATTCTGCATACCACATTGGTGTTAATTCTTGTTTATTTGTTTTTACCTAACAATGTGCTTGTTGGAATCGGTGGGCACCTTCTTCATTGTTAGTTCTCTGTTCTTTTCACAACTTATGTCCACTATAGTCACTTTCTTTTTTATTTTATTTTATTTATTTATTTATTTTTATTATTATTATACTTTAAGTTCTAGGGAACATGTGCATAACGTGCAGGTTTGTTACATATGTATACTTGTGTCATGTTGCTGTGCTGCACCCATCAACTCGTCAGCTCCCATCAACTCGTCATTTACATCAGCTATAACTCCCAATGCAATCCCTCCCCCCTCCCCCCTCCCCATGATAGGCCCCGGTGTGTGATGTTCCCCTTCCAGAGTCCAAGTGATCTCATTGTTCAGTTCCCACCTATGAGTGAG